>NC_136810.1:24010581-24610581 GCF_951216825.1 Electrona antarctica
AGCACCTGGATAAAAAGGGTTTGAACTGTCCAAGCTGCTCCAGTGTCTATCCCTTCTTCTACTTCAATGTTTACCTCAGAGGCAAACTTTAGTCACTTCACTACTCACTATACTCTGCAGATGTAGATTATTAATACAAACATATACCACTCAAGCCTTATTTTATACTTTGGCTATTTGAAAACAGCCCATCTACGTTCTAAGACAAACTAAGACACTTTCTTACTTTCGTACTGTAAGTAGATTTTCACGCCAAAATACCTTCACTTTTAATCGAGTCAAATTTAGAATACATGCCCTTTAATTTTGTGGTATTGCTACTTTTACTGCATTCTGCTTGAGGCATTAGCATATGAATAGGAGTTGGCTGGCTCCCAGTCTCACTGGTGCTGCTATGGTCTGAGGAGCAGAGAAATGCACCGCATTGTGAGGGGTGTCCTTAAGGGCAGACCCTAAAGGGTGCTACTTGGGTCTTACAGCATACAGTTGGGTGCCACCGATATTGTCCCTTATCATTTGACCCATTTAGGCCTGACCTCAAAATTTAAAAAAAATCCTTCTAAATCCTCTGTTTTCTGAAATAAATATTTTCACGATTTTTCAAAAATAGCAGACCTACAAGCTCGTAGCGCGCCACTCGGTGGCGCGCTATGAGCTTGTAGATCTGCTATTTTTCAATAGCTAAATTATAACATAATGTTTAAAACACCAAAAGGGGTTCCCGCCCAAAATGGGTTAACTGTCCTTTTGCGCAGATCACGCAAACCTCAGCAAAAAGAAAAGGACAATATCGATGGCCTCCAACTGTACCATTGTAGGGCACGGGTAGGAAAACCCACTGCAGCTCAGAGTTGGTTGGTGGCGGGGGAGAAGCGCAGGCCGCCGGAAAATTAGCTGACCTTTTATATTTTTATATTTTTATATTTGTAAGGCATAGGTGCATAACGCATGAGGAAGGCACATTTTATAGTGCTTTCTTTGCTTGTCATATGGCAACGGAGGCATTCATGCCTACATGCATGCCTCCTACAGGCACGTGCACATGCCGGGCGTGCACACACACAACACGCGTGCACGCACGCACGCACACACACACACACACACACACACACACACACACACAATGGTGTACAAATAATGACAATATACTCATGTTGCACCATTTTATTTCTGCATGCAGGCACCATAGACATGACCATAACATAATTCCTATTGCACTGCTGTCTCCTTTGTGCCTCAAAAGAACAGATCTACAAGCTGTCATGATGTGCATAGCGTGTAGGCCTATGTCTATTTTTTGTGGTTATTAAAGTAACTTGCAGTGTTGGAAAGTCATGACAGCATGGCAGCGATAGGGAGGGAGGGAGAGGTATTACGCGCACACATCACTTCGTTTGTTTCACAATTTGTTTCTGTTCTAAGCATGGGAAAACAGCCGTGAAAATATTTATTCTAGTTAATTTGATTCATAAATGAATAACTATAAGCCTTTGAAATGCCACACAGGGGCGGAGCTACCGGGGGGGAAGGGGGGGTGGTCTCCCCCCGGCCCGGACCTCTTGGGGGCCCGGGCTGTCAGATGATCGATGGACGATTTTTTACACAGTCACTCGACGACAGATAAAACCAGAGGGCCCCCGCGAATCCCGCATCCTCCCGCAATTAACCAGATACAGAGCTTATAGCTATAGCCTATAATAGCCTACACTTTAGCAAAATATCATGTCTGATGAGAATGTACTGCGCTGGACAAGCAGTCAGGTTCGGCGAGGCCCGGTCGTGCGGTCAACCCCCAGGCCAAAATCGTCTAACCCGAACATTTCGCTTGATAGCGTTTGACTGAATAACAATAGAATCGGGTACGATGAATGAAAGCAAACTTCCTAAGGAGAATTTTACATTTAAAGAAACGGTTGAGAAATGAGTTTTGGCCACAGAAAGCCGTGCTGCGCGGAGCAGTCCGCAGCACGGCGGAGCGGTGTTGCCAGTTTTCAGAGAAATAAGTAACCAGGTCTATAAAAAAGAATCCCAAAATAAGCCCTTATACCGGGGGGGGGGGGGGGGGGGGGGGGGGCTGCAACCTTTTTTAAATGAAGTGCCATGTTTTTATTTTCTATAGATCGTCAGTGTGTCATATCAAGATTCATTTGAATGACACCACATTAAAAATTCCAAAATATTTTGATTATCCACAAATATACAGTTCTTGTTTTTAAATATGTTCTTGCACATTGTTATAATGATCATTATATTATACATATCCCCATTCAGAGTTAATAGTTCTAATGAATGTATAGAATATGCTGTGTACTTCATTTATTTGACTAGATGTTTAAACATAGTTTATTTGAAACCAACAATACTCAGTGGTCACCCTCCTTTGTGCCAATGTGGCACTGGTGCCCATTTACAAGCTCACAACGCGCCGCGATGTGATGCATTGTGAGCTTGTAGATCTGCTTCACAACGCGCCGCGATGTGATGCATTGTGAGCTTGTAGATCTGCTATTTTCAAAAGGACAATTGTGGAATATTTTTGAAACATTTTATTGAAACATTTAAAAACACAAATCTGTCATGGGGGTCCCTGGCCCAAAATATGTTTTAGATCTAGGGTCCTTAGTTGGGCAAATACATTCATCTGGGGGTCCTTGACATGGCAATGTCACTCTGTGAGAATCACTGGTTTAAACAACATTAGGAGAAAAGCCTAAATAAGCACATTAGAAACAAGAAAAGCAACCACAACTACCAGTACTTACTGTACAAGCAACTTTACAGAAAAAGAAGCCCAAAGTCGCTTATAATAAACAGACATGGCAACACTGCTGAGCAGGCACGGCATCGCTCTTGTGTCAAATCAACCATTGCTTTTTGCATTTAAGGTGGTCAGACCCAGGTGTAATGAGTCTTTTTAGGTCAAGGGGCATAATTGCAGATAGCGCAAAGCGACTATAATTAACATATGGACAGTCCCCCAATGCTAAAATATGCTGGAAAGTGGTAAGCCATAATAATAATAATAATAATAATACGGAGGGCGCATAAAGTGGTCACGCTTTGAGCTGATTATAGGATACCACCTGATTTTAAGACGTTGTAAATCTCAGCCATAGTGTCCACATACACATACAGAAGAGAGATGCACACTGTCTGTGTTGTCTACTAACTCACATGTCAGTGAGGAACCTCCACTGGGAGGACGTATAGAGCCTCCGTCCTACTCCTCCCGGCCAACTGTGTAAGCGGCAGGCGGTTGGAGGGGAATGGTGCTGCAAGATACGGTGCACAGGCTTCAGTAGCGTGACAGGAACGTGAAATGAACCTTGAATGCCGTTACACTTTGCAGAGCCACAGCGGCACACGCTCTCAGCAGAGAGCCTTAAAATATACAGTGGCAGGAGGGGCAAAGCACTCACCCAAGAGTCAAGTTTATCTTTGGTTGCGGCCCGGGTCCCTTTCTCAGCTATGTGTGTGATCCACTGATACCAACAATAAGGCCTTTTTTTCTGCAGAATTTGCAGCCGCTGGGCGCCAGTGTTTTTGATATCTTTTTAATCGAATTGCCAGAGAACAAAGAACAATGCTCTTAGGCTTGGTCGTCTGATTTTAATTCATGTCCCGCTATTATAAAGTAAGGAACATGGTTTAACCTGCAGTACGCAGCTTGCATAAATGTATGAAATTGGCTATGCTGCAAGCTGATTACCACACAAAACTTTGTGTAAATGTCACTGGTTTTTAATGTGGGCATAGCATGCAGTGATACTGTATATATGGCCTACACTAGGTACCTTCCCTTAGCCTTATTCCTTCTATGCAAATCAGGGAAAAAATGGATTTCAGTGCATTCGGAGACCGTGAAAATTGAATGCAAAAACGACATTTTGCATTCACGTTTTGGAGCTTTCTGGAATATCACAGACTTGATTTCCATGAGGGTTGATCGCATTCTAGCTCCATATACGCCCTCCCGTGTGGACTGTGGACTGTGGCTGAGAGAGTGACTGATTGTTTTTGAAATTCACATTCTCATTTGCAAATCTCATTTGCAAAAATCTACATGAAACAGACACGACGTAGTATACGGCCGCGTCGAATCCCCTTCCCTCCGGCTGCACGGGCAAAGAGTGCCAATCAAGGTGTTTCCTTCTTTGAAATGTTTACACTCTGCGCGGCGGCAAGGGCCGACGAGGGCCTCCTTCTAATTTATTACAACATCAGAGAAAACGCTGAGCCAGATGATTTTCAGTGATATTACATATCCCCCAGATGGGAGGGAGGCACGCATCAAGATCCAGTCTCGTTGTTTTTGTGCACGTGTGACACAGAGTATAAAAGAGCATAGAGTAAATGAGGGAGTGTGTGCGTGGCGCACGTGAGTGTGTACAAGTGTGCGTGAGAGGGAGCGTGACGTACAGCCTGATTTATAGTTTTGCAGAAGTGTATTATCGTTGCTGTCGGGCAGAAACCTCTTATCTCCATAATTCTAAAAGTTTGTGTTTTTTCGCCGTACTTGATCATTCTACAGCTTCACACACAAGCATCAAAAGTAGCGGATCTATAAGCTCGGAACGCGGCACGAAGCTTCTCGATCTGCCGATATCTTTTTATTTGAATCCTGAAATGTAACTGTTTTGGGCATATGAGGTTTTCACCCGACCGAGACGATACACATGTATATCTGATGAAGGCTCTTAGCTACAATGTGTACGCATTGGTTTATTGGCGTGTGCCAATAAAACAAATGTGGAAATGTGAGTGCTTTGTTCTCTATTGATTTAAAATTTGGGATGTGCAACCTTTTAGGGATTATTTTCTTTTATTCCTTTTTTTTGATATTATACTTAATTGTAGGTCTAGTACTCCACTGAGAGAAAACCCATTGTTGATGCACAACCTATTTTTCTTCTTTATATATAGTATAGTATGTGTATCGAACCCGGCTACACCGAGCTTGGCTGCTGTGCTCAGATTGTGCTAAATTTTTCCGTGTGTATGCGAGGGCTACGCAGCCCTTCGCCTCGCCTTCAGAGGAAAAAACGTAACACTCCGCCAATGGTACAGTTCCGTTCTGTCCCCAGTAAGACCTAGGAAGGTGCTCTTTGGTAAAAAATTATAATATAAATGCTAGTTCAGAATTCAACACATTAAAAAACAACCCAACCAGGGCATGCAGAAAGGGCACAAATTAGACAAAACGGTAGATGCAGTACCTAGTATGTGTATAGGATAATCTACAAGCTAGACGTTTTATTTCCCAAGGATCAGTGTTGTTTTTGGCAACACATTTGGCAGCAAATTTCTATTTTAGTTTTAGTCATAGTCTCTTGAATAGTTTTCACTTAGTTTTTGTCACATTTTAGTCACCTGGAATGTATTAGTGTTAGTCTAGTTTTAGTCGACTAAATGTCATAAGATTTTAGTCGACTAAATCTACAGGTGATTTTGTCAACTAAAATGTGTTTTGGCGGGCCTTGATGCCATCATAATGGCTGATTTTATACTTGCTGAAAATATTTTCAGCATGCAACCAAGTGTAAAATGACTTGTCTTTTACTTATACTTGATCTCTTGTCCACTAGTCCCTTCCTAACATTTTACTCTAGTTTGTATCTGTTGACGAAATTGTCAACATATAGTCTTAGTTTTAGTCATCATAGCTTAGTTTTCATTTAGTTTCCATGTAGTTTTCGTCAGTGAAAAAAGGTAGTCAACGAAAAATTTTCACCTTGGTTTTTAGTCGAGGAAAGCAAGACTGCAGTGGATGAAAGTGAAGCAGAAGTGGGTCAGGGCTTGCAGGGCACACGTATAGCTGAGCCAGAGGATCTATAAAGTCGAAACCTCAAATATATGACCTGTTTTCTCTGGCCAATTGAAATCCAATATGGCTTCGTCTGCTGCAGGCGTGTAGTGTGCAGAGATTAATATGGGAACAACAATGAGAGAGGAGGGACCACAAGTGAATTAAGAAAAGCAGCAGGATCATTTACCAAAAAATGCTTTTGTTGTTGTGTTCTGCTGACTGTGCAGGAAGTTGTACGTCTCCCAGATACCCTGATAACTCCCCCCCCCCCCCCCCACCACCACCATGAAGTTGTGATCAGACAGGCAGCCCATCTCGCATGCAAATGTATGCTGTGTATATTTGCATACTGTAAAAAAAAAAAAAAAAAAACCTGATGAGGAATGGGAAACCAAACGGATTGCTTTTCCAAGGAAGTCATATTGTTTGAATATTGTCTGTCTGTCTGTCTGTCTGTCTGTCTGTCTGTCTGTCTGTCTGTCTGTCTGTCTGTCTGTCTGTCTGTCTGTCTGTCTGTCTGTCTGTCTGTCTGTCTGTCTGTCTGTCTGTCTGTCTGTCTGTCTGTCCCAACCGCTTGGTCAATGCGGTTTGAGATCTCTGTCCATCTGTCTAACTCACTGGTTCTCAACTTCTCAACATCAGGTGTAGTAGTGCGAATACCATCAGACGGGGACAACTTCTTACTTGCAATTAATATCAATTTTATTTCCTATACGGTTTAACAATATCTAAAAACAGGGAAAAGGGGAGGTGGAACAATGTTGGCATCAAGTTGAAGTTCAAACAAATCAAATTCTATAAGCACTCACAGATGGGTCCAATCCCACTGATTATGGGTGACACTAGGTGTGAATGGTCATTGTCCTATTGTCTCTTAAAGTGCTATAAACAGTGCAATTCAAGTACTAAATTCAACATCAGATCTGTTGGACCAAACGTGCCCTTAACGGCTTCGTAACTCTCATGAAACTCCCCCAATTGAGTACTTACATGAAGACAATGATTTATTGTATTACAAATTTTAATTTTTTAAATATGCAAATGAGGCATTATGTAGGAAAATATGCAAAATAATCGAAAATATGAAAAAGCTACTACTGTGGAAGGGTTATCATGTATTAATTTACTTGTATTGATCCTATAAAGAATTTAATATAGGTCTATATAGTTTGCCCACCTATTGTGGAGCTCTGGCTCATGGACTAAAAAACAAAAAGAGCTGAACCGGTTCCCATTGGGAACCAACCGTTGGAAAGGGGGTCTGAGTGTGTGTAGCATTTGGTTCTGTTTGCACACTATTAAGGCCTGTTAAAAAAAAGAAAAAGCTGACCACAATCCATCTCTATCTGCCTGCGGGCGTGTGCATGAAACGAGCACGCACGGGACAATTTCACCGCAGCTCAACTGCTCTGCCAAATAATCGCCAAATAATCGCCTGCCTCAGTGCAGGTGAAAATGAATTACCATTTCCCAAGGCATGTAACTCGCTCTCTGTCTGAAAAGGCCTTTAGAGTTAAATGAACACAGTGTACATAGATTGGGGTCACAGTCAAAATATCAGATAGTTCCTGGACTCAGATGCAAATGATGATAGAAAGATTTATTTACAGCGTGGTAACATTCACACTCACACAACATACACATCGTATATCATACACCAGTAAAGCACACAGATACAGTAGATAGACTGACTGATTCACAATAAACTCATAGATTTTGTCTAAAGCAAGCTTGTGTCGTAAAACAAAGGCTATCTCTTACTTCTGCAGCTGTGACCTGTACTGCTTGCAAATTTCCAAAAAGCAGATAGCAACTTACTTAGGCCTTGTTCTCAGCTCTCAAGTTTTAGCAAAACAAACCGTCGACCGATCAATGCTAAGCAATGTACTATAATTTAGCTTTGTCAGTGTCCATCTCAAACTGTCCCTCTCTGTCGCCCTCCCTCCCTCCGTACCACAGTCAGTGTCCATCTCAAACTGTCCCTCTCTGTCGCCCTCCCTCCCTCCGTACCACAGCAGGGGCAGGTGGACTGCTGGCCTCTGTCCTGCCCGCCCGTAGACTGTGAGTTCACAGTGGTCCCGGAGGGCGAGTGCTGCCCCCGCTGTGTGAGCGACCCCTGCCAGGCAGACACCATCCGCAACGACATCACCAAGACCTGCACCGACGAGCACGGCATCCCACGCTTCAGCGGAGCCTCCTGGGTCAAACACGGCACCGAGTGCACCCTCTGTCAGTGCAAGGTAACCCAGCCAGCATGCACCACCCAACACCCATGGACTCATGTTAGGGCTGGACATGGAGCTCACGTTAGGGCTGGGTGATTAGCCGGAAATATATCCAAACCCACATTTGCAAACAATAACTGATAAGCAACAGGATATTTCACTTAAAAAAAAGATGTGGGTCATCGTCATCGTCTACCCAGGCTTATGTGAACACCCCAGACAGTTTTTAGCATGCTTGATTCAGTATTTAGATATTTGTTATTAATTTTAGCTGCCCCCCCCCCCCCCCCTTTCCTATACAAACCCCCATTGTTACTTCAAACTCAAATTTATTTTACACCCTGTTCTCCCTCCCCTTGTCAGGCTTTTTTCGAGGAAAAAAGAAAAGTAAAAGATAAATTAATATTGCTCGAGAAGCAGTATTTGTTGTTTTTGTTCTAATACAATAAAAAATGCGGGCATGCGAGCAAATTTACTCTGAGCTTAAGTACATCAGATGTTTCAAAAATATTGAAAATGTAATTTAGATTTTTTTGTTTTACATAAATCTTCTTATCTGGCGATCCCTGGCTAGAGATATTTTCAAGACTTGGACTAGGCTGAGAATTGAGCTTCACATCCTGACTGCCAGTGAGCAACTTCTGATATGCCGACCACATGGCGTTGCGTGATATTGCCCGAACCAATCAAATACAAAATATGAATAACTAATGAGGGGAGCGGAGAGCAATGAAGCGGAAAGGAATGAAAAGGAATTAATGTGGCCTGCACACCTACACACACACACACACACACACACACACACACACACACACACACACACACACACACACACACACACACACACACACACACACACACACACACACGCGTATGTTTCCTTCAGACGTTTTCCCTCCATACGCATGCATGCACAAACATAATGTTTGCACAGACTAGTCTCTCTGAATTATGAATCTGCTTCAGTTAAAAACAACCACTAAAATCCGGTCTCACTACTGTGCTGTTTGACTGTTTGAACCATCCTGAAATATAAATATTAATTAACGACTGTATCATATACGGTACTGCTGTTTGAACTATGCTGAAATAAATATGAAGTAACGAGGATCTCACTGTAAACTTAAACAATCCTCAAATAGAAATAGAAACTAGAAAGTATGTCAGGAACAGAGTGGTTATAACACACTGTAGTTATTATTTAGTCACAAGATCTTGTTTATACTTTTCGTGGGTTCACTATTTAGAAAACCACCAAGACACACTTAACTGCTTTCTCTTTCAAAATGTTTTCCAAAATATCTACACGATCTACAAGACCGTCTATTTCCGCTGCTTTTGCGAGACCGCTAATTTACAACAAACTGATAACAGTTGAAATATAGACGTACAAGGTTTCAACGTTCTGTATTCTCAGTAGACTATCATCATTGCCTTGCATCTGCTGGTGCCCTCCACAATTCTAAATGTCAAACTGCAATCGGTATGCAGCTGTGTGAAATGTTACAGTATACTATGAGAGGCCCTGGGAGGTGGTGGTTGTCTCAGGGTCAAGGTCTGCATGACATTTAGACTTTCGTTTTTCCTCTTTCAACATTTATTTAGTCTACGAGGTACGAGTGATAAAATTAGTCTTGGCACCCATTTCCCATACTGGATATCATACTGGATATCTTGTCCACTAGTCCCCTCCTAACATTTTAGTCATCATAGCTTAGTTTTCATTTAGTTTTCGTCAGTGAAAAGAGGTAGTCGACGAAAAAATTTCGTCTTAGTTTTAGTCGACAAAAACAACACTGGTTAGTCAAGAGCGCGATCTAACGTAATCACTGAAAACTGACATCTGGGGACGTCGTCAATGTGGCATTTAAATGTTAGATTTGGTCTGACGTTCAGGGCCGTCAATGACAGGATCAATAAAGTTGTCAATAAACGACAAATTTTATTTCAACTTCCCCTCTTGCTTTGTTTCTTTCAGAACGGACACATCTGTTGCTCGGTGGACCCCATGTGCCTTTAGTGGTGGCAGATCTGAAGCGACCCTGTACAGCATCCTCCATGTAAAGAAAAGAAGAAAAAAAGAGAAGAATAGAAAATGAACACACACCATATGTCTCTTCACTCTCCTCCTCACAGGCCTGAGTCAAACACGAGGTCGGGTGGAAACCTTGTATGTCCAATCAAAATCTTCCTTTTTTATGGCATTTAAAAAATGGGGAAAATAGCCCGATGTATAAGCTCGATACGATATGTTGTGAGCTTGTAGACATGCTATTTTTACTATTTTGTGCTACACTCTTGTAGCGTCTTTTGATTTATGAAAAAACTAAAAAACATAACATTTTGAAGCACGGAGATACAAGATTTTTGCCCGACAGCAACGATTTGCAAATCCTTATTTCTGCATTTGTTCGAAACTGCTTAAAGCCCAGCGGTTCTCAACCTTTTCTGGATCAGAGCACACTTGAAAACAGCGCTTGGCGGGCCACCCATCTGACCACTTCAACACGGGCAGCCAGACCGTGCACGTTCAGAGCATGCTTATTTTTAATGATCAAACGGATCGATTGTGTTCTGGCTTTGATCAACGGTTTACTTTGTACTTAGTGTTTTACCAATTATTTGGTGTCATGCTTTGCAAGTGGGACCTGCACTCACAGCTTCCTCGCGCGCTGCCCCACCGGTGGGAATGGATGGCTCAGAGTACCAGATGTGTGATGCTCTCCACATCAGGGACAGTTCAGAGTGTCATGATGTTCATCGCAAACAACACAGACTTGTGACCGTGTGCACCTGGTCTACTGCCCTGTGTGGGAATCAGCCTCACCCCACCTAAAGGTCCTTTCAGACTGGGAGCGTGTGACACAGACGTTGTCCCCTGGATCAGTGACAGGTCTGCTCCAGGTCTGTTCATGAGTAGCCTCGGTCCCAGGCTTACCTATCTGCGGAAAGAAAAGCCTGGTCACAACGTAAGGCAGAGAAGCTATCGGCGGATGTATCGTCCGGAACATCCGTCAGATGTATTTCCCCCGGATACGATATTTTCCCAACCAATCACAACACTTGTTTCATTCGCGGAGAATGTAAACTGATTTGTAAAGCATCAACGTAATTTCCTTGGGGGATACTTCCGCTAAAATCCCGCAACTTCAGCCCAAACAAATGATAGCCTCTACAGCGTAGGTCTTGCCCAGGGTGGTTCATGAGGGGCAAGGGATGTGTGGCATAAAAAGAAAAAGCTCAACACAATCCAGGTCTAGTCAGTCGCGAGCGTGTGACGAGCACGCGCACGACAATTTCACGGGACCCATGTAAATACGCTTGGTGTTGTCGGCCCTCAACCCCTTCTCCGCACGTCCAAAATAAACGCATGCCTCTCATTGAAAATGCATTACTAGGTGCGTCAGTCGCTGCCCATCTGAAAGGACCTTAACCCATTCTGGGTGGGAACCCCTTTTGTTGTTTTAAGCATTATGTATACTTAACTTTTGAAAAATAGCAGATCTACAAGCTCTGAGCTTGTAGATCTGCTATTTTTTTTAAATCGTGAAAATATGGCGCAAACCTTTCAATATATATTCTTTCAGAGTGAACATTTGTAACTCAAATCTTTGCTTCCAGGTCCCTGGAACAACATATTTTCAGATGGGGGTCAGCGGCCAAATACATATATATTTGGGGGTCCTTGACATGAAAATGTTTGAGCACCACTGACATAGAAACATTTCAGAAAACTGGCAGGATTTAGAAGGCATTTGTAGAATTGTCCTTTGGTCTAAATGGGTTAATACTAAGGCGCGATACATGACCTCATTCAAAACTTCTGATAGCTTTTTCCCAGACTCTCCTGCAGCCCCATTATTGTCCCGACTCCCGACTGTCCGAACCAGTTTGGAAAGCCTGTCCAAAAACTGAAGTTGTCAGTTTAAAAGAAATGTTCTAGGGTTCTCAATGTGCGGTCCAGGGAAATTATTGAAAGATAGGATGTTTAGGAATCAAAATGAACCTGGAATGGTTCTGTAACTTTGAGAGTGTACAAATGGAATTAAATGGACCCTTATGGGTTCCATGGCCTAATCTGCATGCCAAACTGGGGGTACTTGAGGTTGAGAACCACTGTTTTCTGTGGTATTTGCAAATTGTGTCTGATCAGAGTCTGCGTTCTCAAGTCGTCTTTATACCAAATACAAACATAATAAACCAAACAGATGATGGACTCCAGTTCCCACAAACCCCTGCTACTCCTCACTGTTGAGCTTCATGAACCAGTGAAAACCTTGAGGAAACAGCACCACTCGCCCGCTCCGAACCATCTGCAACATGAACCAGTGAAAACCTTGAGGAAACAGCACTACTCGCCCCGCTCCGAACCATCTGCAACATGAAGCTGTAAGATATTCACTATTACTGGCATGACTGTGCTCGATGTCCAAAAGATTTTTGCTGATTTCTAAAAAAAAATTAAATAAAATAAATCTCTTAATCATGATAGCCTAGATAGAGTAAGGCAATTAGCGTTTAAAAGCTTCCATTGCCACATTTATGAGAAGTTGTTTATATTAATGTGGTGCTCTGTAACGGTTTTGTTCAAGATTCTGTTGTTTCTAATTTATTTCCAAGCTTGTTATTGTGTAACTGTGAAATAAAGTATTTCCATTTACATTAAACGGCTCTTGTTTTGTGCCTGGTAATGAATGCTTGAAGAACCTTTTGGTTGTTCTAGAGATCAATGGCACACTGTCAAACCTAATTGGCCCAACTAGTTTAGTTGAAAATCTGTTCCTTTTTGCCAAAGAAGTGTAACATCTGAAGTACATATTCCTATAGCCACTTGACTATACTCTTCTCTCGATATTGAAGAGTAGCCGATGTACAAGCTCACAATACACCGTGATGCGACACGTTTTGAGCTTGCTATTTGTGAAGACAAAGTGTGGTTTGATAAATATTGAGCTATGTTTTCCACCTGACCGCAACAATATTAAGATAGATCCAGAATGAATCCATGAACGATTAGGTTGCTTGCTCTGCAGCAAAGAGTGAACTTTATCATATAGGCCTATTCAGGGCTCCATGTGTAAACAATGGGGGTACATTCTGAACCACTTAGGGCTTAAGTCTTAAGCCCTCTATAGCTACTTATTCGTATGATAAAAAGAGAAAATACCGGTAGACAACCTCCACAACGGGTTGCATTGCAACGAGTTGTGAGCAAGAAAGCTGGCAAGAAACCTTTTGACAAATGTTGACAAATGACAGGGGTTGTTAAATTGTCATCAAGCATAAATATCTAAACATATCAGGCTACATTTCCCAAAAGGAACTGCACATAATTAAAGCTTCACTTCTTGCTCAGGGGATGAATTGAATGTTGACCATCAGGTCAAAATCAGTGTCAGATCTTGTGTCTAGCCCATTCAGGCGGGAACCCCTTTTGGTGTTTTAAGCATTATGTTATGCTTTAGCTATTGGAAAATAGCAGATCTACAAGCTCATAGCGCGGCACCGAGCTTGTAGGTCTGCTATTTTTGAAAAATCGTGAAAATGTAGTGCAAATCTTTGAATATATATTCTTTCAGAGCGAGTGTTTTTAACTCAAATCTTTGCTTCTGGGGGGTCCCTGGAACAACATCTTTTCAGATGGGGGTCGGCTGCCAATTAGATATATTTTTTGGGGTCCTTGACATGAAATATTGAGAACCACTGATATAGAAACATGAGGTTTTTCAGACAATTGTCATGATTTAGAAGACAATACAATACAATTCAATACAACCACCCCAATTGTACAAGTTGTATTGCACTACAGATTGGACAAAATACATTTGTATTCATAAAAGAAAAGTTACATTGTGCCTATAATCAAGACTTACAATGAGTCCGATTATTAGAGCCGAGACACTCGGGCTATGGTGTCTTGAGGATAGAAGTATAGTTTGTGGTGTTATTTGATATTATTTGCTATGAATCACTATCTCTATCTGCCCTTAACCTACTAGGCTCTATTTATAGTCATGGCACTGCCATGACATCATGCTGTTACCCGTTGTCGTGGCAACAGTGCCGCTTTAATTCAAATGACCAGAAGCAGGGATAAAACATAATGCCCACCGCTGATATAAATGAATGACCACAGGGGCATATCAAAAGCAGAGGCATGGTCCCCTCCATCGACCCCCTGTGTGTGTTATTGACACTCACTAACTTTAGGGGCTTTAGGACCCAACCCTGCATGTGTCTTTCACATGGGTCATTGGCACTCACTAACATGGGGGTCTTTAGGACCTCCCCTAGAGGTCCTGTTCTAAGCTTGTTAACTGGGATGGTGCTGATAGGGAACTGTCCCCACGTGGACTTGAAATCAGGCACCACATCTGTTGAATGGTCCACATTTGCATATCGTTGCTGTCGGGCAAAAACCTCTTGTCTCCATATGCTAACGCCCTACTACAGCGTCTAACGCCCTACTACAGCGTCTAACGCCCTACTACAGCGTCTAACGCCCTACTACAGCGTCTAACGCCCTACTACAGCGTCACACGCCCTACTACAGCGTCTAACGCCCTACTACAGCGTCACACGAAAGCATCAAACGTAGCACATCTTCTAGCTCAAATGCGGCACGAAGCGACACGTTTTGATCAGCAATTTTTGCTGTTTTTTTTTTATTTGAATCCTGGAAAGTACAGTTGGGTGCCACCGATATTGTCCCTTATCATTTGACCCATTTAGGCCTGACCTCAAAATTTAAAAAAAATCCTTCTAAATCCTCCAGTTTTCTGAAATAAATATTTTCACGATTTTTCAAAAATAGCAGACCTACAAGCTCGTAGCGCGGCACTCGGTGGCGCGCTATGAGCTTGTAGATCTGCTATTTTTCAATAGCTAAATTATAACATAATGTTTAAAACACCAAAAGGGGTTCCCGCCCAAAATGGGTTAACTGTCCTTTTGCGCAGATCACGCAAACCTCAGCAAAAAGAAAAGGACAATATCGATGGCCTCCAACTGTAGCAGTTTTGGACATAGTGTATGAGGTTTCCAGCTGACAGAGATGATATTTAATGGCGGGCCACTGTGACTCCCCTCCCCGTAGGGTTGTGCTAATCATATTTTAATGCTGTAGCCAGTCTAGAAGACGTGTTCAATAATGTATATCGTTGCTGTCAGGCAGAAAACTCACATCTTTTTTTTTTATATATAAAAAAAAAAAAATGCCCCTTTTCATCATACAAAAGTAGTGAAAATAACACGATGCAACGCATTGTGAGCTTGTAGATGGGCTATTTTCACTATTTTAAGTTTCTTTTTAAATAATAATTAAATATTGTTTCTGGGGGAAGTAAAGAGTAAACGCACCATGTGCCTCCAGGGGTAGGATGGTAATACTTGTATCCTAGTACGAGCATTAGAGGCCCTATAATTTAATTATCAGAGTCTATCAGATTACCATGCAGGCAGAAATAAGTTAAGCCAGGGCCCATGGCTTTATTTCCCCGCGGACCAGACTCCGTTGTAACCGACTGACTCCCCCTCAGCACTTATATAGCCCTCAGCCGCTTACATTAACAAACACACAACGTAATGGAGTGCATTTGTATTCCGACTCACCCTCTCACCAGAGCTTTTTCTGCATCTAACAATAACATCTCTCAAGAAAAACGTTCCCACCTCAGCTTACCATCATCCCACACATCATTCAGTACAATGTTAAGGTACTTGTACTTTACTTTCTTGATACTATATACTTCTACTCCAAATATTGTACTTTTTACAATATCTTAACAATAAGTATAAAATACAGCATAAGTAGTTATCATTAATAGTTCAAAAACATGATTATGATTCTGAAATGAACATTCTTGATGAGTACTTTTACTTATGCTTCTTTTTTTAAGTATATTTGATGCTACCACTTTTGCAATTTGACTTAAAGTAAGCTTTTGAATACAGGCATTTTACTTTACATTTCTACATTGCTGTATTGCTACTTTGCTACAAGCTCGTCGATCAGCTATTGTTTGACAAATGTTCCCCCCAAGAATATGGAAGTTGGGGTTCAAAATCGGAATAGATATACTTTGACCACCACTGTGTTGTAAGTGAGAGAAAACTTGGTTGAAGTGGGCAGTTCACCGCGGCTGTAAAAGGGGTTGGCAAGGGCACCATCTGGCATGCTCTAGTCCGCTGGGTTGTAGCCTGGCGGTGGCAGGCTGCCAGTGGGAACCTGTGTAGTGGTGGCACAGCGGGGCATGGTGCTCGTCCAGCTGGCTCCTAAATGTCCAATTTTCCATGGCAGTTCCTGAACCCCCGGCAACAGATGCCCGGATCCGCGGGGTGCCCACTTTGCTGTCCCTCCTATATTCATTATTAATGACCAGCGCCATAGCATTGTGCATGGCTGCCATCGCTGGAGTTAAGGACCACAGAGAAGTAAACCAGTTTTACGTTGTAGCTAGGCCAGGGAAATTCACAGATATTAATAACAAACAACGTAAGCACTTAAACCTTCTAGACTTAGTAAACTGTATAGCCTATACCCGAGTTGTCTCTGTACTTACAAAATAGTTGGTTAATCTTGCTCATGTAGGTGATTGGAATATTCTTTATTGCCTATCAACAAATTGACAAATAGATTTAATCTGATTAACCACTTAACCTTGTATTTTACTCAGTTATACAAAGGTGACATTAAAAGAATAGCTAAAATAGCTGATCTACAAGCTCACAATGTGTCACATGTGACCTACCTACCTACCTACCTACCTACCTACCTACCTACCTACCTACCTACCTACATACCTACCTACCTACATACCTACCTACCTACCTACCTACCTACCCTTTACATATGTGTGTTGGTTAGAAAAAATATTTAACCAAAGGAAAGTATTAAAAAGTGTTTCGGCGAAAACCATTGGATCCTCAAACTATCTGCCAAACCAACTAACTCCACCTGTTTAGCAAACCTTTTTTTATATCAGTGCTATTGAACACCCTTTACGTCTGTGTGTTGGTTAAAAATATTAAACCAATGAAAAGTATTAAAAACGCAACAAAAACCTCTTAACTCCACTTGAGATGGCTGTATTTTTATTTATTCTTTTCATAAGAGTTAGGTGGTTTCTTCCAAACAGCATGCAGGGATATGCCATTTTCTTTTCTGTTTTATCTTGAAAGTATTGGAACATTTTGTATAATTTTAAACACAAATCTTCTCTTCTGGGGGTCCCTGGCACAAAATATTTCCAGATGGGGGACTGACGATGACACAAAAAAGTTTGAGAACCAGTGGTTCAGATCTAAGAAACAGACGGATAGATAGCGTCAGCAACACAGCATGCAATGGGCCCTGTATGAGGAATCAGGCTTTTTTGGTTCATTCCTTTCCCAAAACGGCTCCAACTGCCCAAACAAAAATGTGCTGTGGTGTTAAACAGAAACTCCATTACCATTCCCTCTATGTTGAAGAGAGCAAAGCTTTTAATTATTCATAGGCAAAATTTGTTAAGATGTAAATACACGTAGTGCTGACTCGATAGTATGAAGCAAATCCAATTATCACTTATACTGAAAACATAATTTGCATGTGCTGTATAAGGACATTCACTCCACATAGCCAAGAGGTTACTTTTTGTATGAATCTGGTACACCTGTATTCTCTGATATTGAATTGTCCCCATAGCAAGTATCGCGCACTGGGTCACAGGAGGCACTTAACTACCAGAGGAGCTTTGGAGAGGCTCCATTACACGCCAGTTCCACTGCAGAGCACCTCAGTCATACATATTCAGTTATTCACCAGAACAGTGTATCAGAGCACAGTGTGCTATCTTTCACCAGACAGAGGAACAAGAATAAAAACCAGTGGTGGAAAAAATATATATACTCCGATTTTGGATTTAACCACTTGAACCACTTGGTTGATCGGAGTCTCTTTCTTAGGGCTCTCCAGAGTAGGCCTACTGGGGTTTAAGTGGTTAAAGTCAAAGGTTTAGCATAGAAATATACTTAAAGTAGTCCAAGTTAACAGTCATTATTCAATTTCAGAATTTTCTAATGCACCCCTAAACTCTCAAGCCCTGAACACTTACTGTACATACTTAAGTGTGTATATTTAATATAATGCACATGCATAAAAACACGATTATATGAAACAGCAATAGCCATGGCTATTGCTGCATGGCTATTGCTGTCGTTCTAATTCTCAAAGAGTTATATTGCATGTTGATTCCTGCTGTTCTAGACAGGTTTGAGGGTAGACATTAGAAACTCTCCACAATATGCAGACTTTCAACTGCAGCATATTGGCACATGATATTGATCACATCACAGACTGGGCAGTATAGAGATGACAAATACAAGACACTTCCAAGTTAGGCTATTCAGTATACAGTATGTCCAGGTCCATCTCCCATGTATTACACAGATTAATCAAACAGGTCATGAATATTATGCCAATCATATTAGAACAATTTAAACATAGCACAGGTCCAAACAGGGCCTGAGCAGAATTATAATGTAAGAAAAGCTAGGATATATATAGTGATTCAATAACATTCATCATTTGAGGGCAGACTCGCAGAGAGACGTATTGGACCGCCTCGTTGAGAGAATGAGGTGTGATTGGAGTACGGAAGTGTGATGTAATGATCAGCATCTATAGACGGTAATAACGGAGCCTTGTCGTATATTGCCGTCTCTCCTGTGCTCATTAAGCCTATCTCGTAGTCTATCCATTCCGGTCATGCCGAATTTTAAGTATCCATCTGGGTGAGTGAAGCAATAGATATAGCCTAACCTTCAGTTATAATGGGTTTAGGGTGAACCCTAACCCCAACCCTATCCTCAGAAGGACAGTATTCACCATCTGAACCTCCGTCATCAGTGTACAGTACAGTACAGTAGTGTACAGTACAGTAGTGTACAGTACAGTAATAGTGTACAGTACAGTAGTGTACAGTACAGTACAGTAGTGTACAGTACAGTAGTGTACAGTACAGTAATAGTGTACAGTACAGTAGTGTACAGTACAGTAATAGTGTACAGTACATTACAGTAATAGTGTACAGTACAGTAGTGTACAGTACAGTAATAGTGTACAGTACATTACAGTAATAGTGTACAGTACATTACAGTAATAGTGTACAGTACAGTAGTGTATACATTACAGTAATAGTGTACAGTACAGTAGTGTACAGTACAGTAATAGTGTACAGTACAGTACAGTAGTGTACATAGTACAGTAATAGTGTACAGTACAGTAGTGTACATAGTACAGTAATAGTGTACAGTACATTACAGTAATAGTGTACAGTACAGTAGTGTACATAGTACAGTAATAGTGTACAGTACATTACAGTAATAGTGTACAGTACAGTAGTGTACCATACAGTAATAGTGCACAGTACATTACAGTAATAGTGTACATTACAGTAGTGTACAGTACAATAATAGTGTACAGTGCAGTAGTGTACAGTACAATAATAGTGTACAGTACACTACAGTAATAGTGTACAGTACAGGTACAGTACAGTAATAGTGTACAGTACAGTAGTGTACATAGTACAGTAATAGTGTACAGTACATTACAGTAATAGTGTACAGTACAGTAGTGTACATAGTACAGTAATAGTGTACAGTACATTACAGTAATAGTGTACAGTACAGTAGTGTACCATACAGTAATAGTGCACAGTACATTACAGTAATAGTGTACAGTACAGTAGTGTACAGTACAATAATAGTGTACAGTGCAGTAGTGTACAGTACAATAATAGTGTACAGCACATTACAGTAATAGTGTACAGTACAGGTACAGTACAGTAATAGTGTACAGTACATTACAGTAATAGTGTACAGTACAGGTACAGTACAGTAATAGTGTACAGTACATTACAGTAATAGTGTACAGTACAGTAGTGTATACATTACAGTAATAGTGTACAGTACAGTAGTGTACAGTACAGTAATAGTGTACAGTACAGTACAGTAGTGTACATAGTACAGTAATAGTGTACAGTACAGTAGTGTACATAGTACAGTAATAGTGTACAGTACATTACAGTAATAGTGTACAGTACAGTAGTGTACATAGTACAGTAATAGTGTACAGTACATTACAGTAATAGTGTACAGTACAGTAGTGTACCATACAGTAATAGTGCACAGTACATTACAGTAATAGTGTACATTACAGTAGTGTACAGTACAATAATAGTGTACAGTGCAGTAGTGTACAGTACAATAATAGTGTACAGTACACTACAGTAATAGTGTACAGTACAGGTACAGTACAGTAATAGTGTACAGTACAGTAGTGTACATAGTACAGTAATAGTGTACAGTACATTACAGTAATAGTGTACAGTACAGTAGTGTACATAGTACAGTAATAGTGTACAGTACATTACAGTAATAGTGTACAGTACAGTAGTGTACCATACAGTAATAGTGCACAGTACATTACAGTAATAGTGTACAGTACAGTAGTGTACAGTACAATAATAGTGTACAGTGCAGTAGTGTACAGTACAATAATAGTGTACAGCACATTACAGTAATAGTGTACAGTACAGGTACAGTACAGTAATAGTGTACAGTACATTACAGTAATAGTGTACAGTACAGGTACAGTACAGTAATAGTGTACAGTACATTACAGTAATAGTGTACAGTACATTACAGTAATAGTGTACAGTACATTACAGTAATAGTGTACAGTACAGGCAGGCCTGGAATTTCATCCTTTTAGGGGCAAGGCCACTTGGCCTTTAGTGTGGTCAACTTTTTGAGGGCACAAGGCCAAGTGCCAGGGCATGAAGGCCATCAATTAAAACAATGATTTTAAGTCCCCGGTCATCATTATTTTAGCTTAAAGGTTAAGGATGATTACATTTTTTTTAATTTAAAGGCGAACATTGGTTCAGAACAGTTCTTCTTAAATAGGCTACATTCATTTTTATAGCCCTATGTTTCTGTTCTGCCTTGTTTGTTTTTCTTCTGCGATAGTCACAACTGTGTGATATGTTCCTTGTTTTTAATTTTCTTCTATTGTTTATACTGTGTAAATTGTTCAGCACCTTCTAACTTTGTTTCAAAAGGTGCTTTATAAATAACATTTACTTAATTACTTACATAACTTTTGAATGAGGGCTTGGTTTAGAAAAGCCTATATTTTGTGCTAAAGTAATATATTGAATAACATATAAATGTAGATTTTAAGGCTAGACTGGCATATGGCATTGTGGGGCTGCAGGACTGACGACTCTGGAGATAAGTCAAGTGTAAAAAGCATTTTGTACAATTGTGTGCTTATGAACATTTACCACGTTATGTCCGCATTGATACAGAAATGAATGATTATTAAGCGAGCGACGCGTGGTGTAGTGAGCGCGCTCTGGTGCTTGGCTACTAGCGTTTGGCTAGCGATATTAGCCGTGTAGTGGCCAGCGTTGGCTGTTTAAACAATTTACTCTGTCAACTAACGTAGCAGACGATAGCGTGGTAAATGGTGGAGGAGTCCTGCAGTCTATGCTGTTGCGTGGTGTTGTTTTGTGAGTTTATATGTCCATGAAGACGAGTCACGTTGGTCTTAACACACGGGCTCTGTGTGATAATAATCCTGAAGCGCTGAGTGTCAGTGTGAGTGAGAGCTGTCAGTGCGTGTATGCGTGCATGGAGCGGAGGAGGAGGAGGGAGGAGGCAAAGTAACGCGAAAGAATCAAACCACTTGGCAAATGGCAACACAACTACAATAGCCTACAGACAATACAAGTCTGCGCGAGACGTTTGGGGAAGGTTACCGTAATGACTGGAAAATTGCGCAGAGGACAAACGGTAAAATGAACTGCTGTGGGCGCCGGTCGGGGCACATGGGCACCGCGGCCACTGTGGCCGTCTGGGCATATACTTTTTCGAGGGGCACAAGGCCAAAGAGAGGGGCAACGACGGCCATGGCCGCCGTGGCCGCCGTGAAATTCCTGCCCTGAGTACAGGTACAGTACAGTAATAGTGTACATGACATTACAATACAGTTATGTGGCTGTAACTCATTCTGGGGGTGATTTCTACATAGCAGCAATCCCCATGATAGTCCATTAATGTCACCCCATTGACTTCTATGTGTTTTGGGTCACCAGGGCCCTAATTTATATTTTACTTTGCCCATGATTTTTACACGATATCATCTAAATCTGTATTTTGTATGTCCTAAGTAGAAACACTTTATTTGTCCAATTTGTTTGCTTTGTTGCTTTTGTTTGTTATGCAAATTAGAAGGTTAAAAACAAAACAAAAATGCTTTGGAACCAGGTTTTTCCGATTCAGCACCGTTGAATGAAAATGGCCTTGTTCCCAAATGTTACCCTAAAATGACAGACACTCACATTTATCAGCATTCCCATGCATTCGCCACCCCATTCACATGGTGCTTGTGCTCCGCTTCACACCGTTTCTCCACAGGACTCCATTATGGCTGCCATGGTTCCTTGCCTCTACACATGATTATTTGCTACTACCCCCTCTCCCTTCTTTAAAGTGCCCCTGTGGGTTTTCAGTTAGATGTCTCTGAGTCATGCATTTGGGTCCAACCAACATAAATGGTGCCACACTAACTACTTGGGCACCTCACAGAGACACCAATCACTGACCCCTTGAGGTGTCCTAACTGCTATAGGACACCTCTCATGGACACTATTCACAGAGCTCTAGCAGCTCCTGGCCAGGAATACTATTCCATTCACTATATTTAAATGTCGTCACCAAGAATACATTTAAGTCTGGAACATCATATAAACCGTCTCAGGAACCACTCACCGTCTTGTTTCTCATATTGTATGTGAATGTAATTTCTGTTGATGATTGTGTTGTATCTCACCTACATTGAAAATGATGGCCTGCCCCTCAACTGTACTCCGAGATTAAATACAGGATATGATGATGATGATCCCCGGGTTCAAGTCAAGAGCACCAGACAGTACTGTACAGTACAGTACAGTCCTACTAGACCCCAAGAAATTACATCTGGCCACAAAAGATCACGGGATCTACTGAATGTGTCAAACTGACAATAGCCTATGACACAGTGTGGCTTCCCCCCGGCTACCTTCACATTCAGTAGATCCTGTGATCTTTTGTTGCCAGATGAGGCTGATTTGAAAAATTTCAAGTGACATTTCTCTAGTGGGAATTTGCAAATTCCCACTAATTGCACTCTGCATTCATGATTTAAGGCATTTTTTGGGGCAGAGATTTGTCGTTGACATCCAGGGTGTGCATAGTTTGGCATCGACCGGGCCAACGGTGCCGGAGATTAGCACCTGAAAATAAAAACGTCTGGGTTTCCGAGGCTAGCTGTACACAGACGGACGAATGGACAGACGGACACGCGGACGGACGGAATGCAAAACATACTCTCCCCCAGAGCCATCTAATAGAAGAGTTACAATATCGAGGGGGCAGAAACCAAGTGCTCGAGCACTGTTCATGTAGCCTGAACTGAGACAATTGGCTGGAGTTGAAAATACATTGTTTTCAACGAGGGCGGTGCAAATTAGAGCTATTTTACTGTTTTAAAGTATATTGTACAGTAACAACAAAAGTCTCTTTAATGTTTATGGTGTACTGTTATTACAAAACAATCTAAAATAAAGGGATTTAAGATCATTAAAGCTGGGCTGTTGCCTGAGTCCAATGCATTTCTGCCTACTTCCGGTCCAGGACTTGTCCCAGTTGGTTGTCCCCATTCTCAATAGAAGTCTATGTAGAAGAGGCGCCATTTGACTGGCCCCATGAAGTGAACGCAGTTTGCGTAACTCTGTCTATATCTAAGGCTCTGCTCTCCCCATGCCTTCGGCTGGTGGAGACAATAAACCTGCCGTGCAGGGGTGATGTGGGGGTCAGGGAGAGATTCTACTGAGCCTTTATGTAGCCTGGAGATTGTGTACTTATCTGCCTTTAAGCTTTTTTCCCTTTTGTAAAGTCATTCAATATGCAGTTAAACTATTAAACTGCTCAAAATATTAAAAACATAAAGGTGACTTATTTTCAATTCCATGATTTAATTGTTATATATGCATTTATAACATACAGTTAAGAGCAAATACATGATTAGTCAAAATGTTACAAAGATAAAGGTGCCTTATCTGTGATTATTATAAACAAGAACAGCTAAAAAAGAAAGTGCGTTAATGAAGCGTTAATGATGCACACATGTCTGCTCAAAATGTTCCAACGATAAAGGTGTTATGCAACAAGTAGCTATATAGTAAATCCATTCCAATCCTATTTAATGATTGCTCAGCTCACATAGATTTGATAAAATAGGTTTAAATTGACAATTGACGTTGCAGACTGTGGTTCAAGGTTCAAGTTGTACTTTGGTTTGGCTTCCTTCCTTTAGCATTCCCAATACTACCTGCACACATCTAAAAACATTTTTGTATAAATGTTGGTGACATTTATTAATATATTAATTTTAACATGCACAAAAGTGCAGAACTATTGAGAACAGTCATATCTGAAGACTGTATGAACACCCTTGAAAACGTATAGACATGTAAAAAAAAATTGCATGTTCAGAAGCAGAGATAATTATGCTCTAATTTGTGTGACACTGAAGGCACAAATGCCCCAAATCCCAACTCCTGAATTTACCAAGATCCGCTAACCCGATCTGCAGGTTCAAAACACATCAATGTGACAAACTTGTAAGTACCTTAAAAGTAAAGTACCTTAAAATTGCATATCTACTTAAGTATAGTTGTTGAGTAAATGTACCTTTACACCTCAGAATAAAGCTGAATCTCTTGCCTTGCCAATCCGTGAACAACAACTATATGTAATTTTATATTTTTGAGTGGTGCTAGCCACTCCTATTGACAGCTATGTGTGTCCCTATGTATGCATGTCCCTGTATGTACGTATGTTCGTACATGTCCGCCTGAGTACAGAAATAGTGTTTGTTGACCACCAAGTGTCACTGTTGCGCAGCCTAACACACACACACACACACACACACACACACACACACACACACACACACACACACACACACACACACACACACACACACACACACACACACACACAAACGAACAGAAAGACACAGAGACACTGCAGCACATACAGATAGTGATGGGAGAGATATGCCTTCAGGTAAAACCCATGTAACATGCCAGCGTGAGAACATACCCCCCGCGGAACTATGACGTGTGTGTGTGTGTGTGTGTATGTGCGTGTGTTTGTATGTGCGCGTGCGTGCGTGCGTGCGTGCGTGCGTGCGTGCGTGCGTGCGTGCGTGCGTGCGTGCGTGCGTGCGTGCGTACCAGACACAGAGACAGAGGGATAGAGCCACAGGTACTTGATCATGCTGTTAAAAACCTTATGTAATGCTGTTATTCATACAATAATATTACTTATGTCATCCAATGCTGCTATATGCCACACAGTGGCAGTTATTTTTCCTCTCTGTAACCCCTACAGCTCCATTACTTAAACAATGCTGCTATATTACACATGAACTGAAAATCCACTCATCAACACACACTGTATAATGCCTTTACGCCTAGAATTCGAGGGAGGGTTCTGTATAGATTCTACTCAACTTCATACTATAGGCAAGCAAGTGTGTGCATCCAATGAAAGAGAAATAAATAAAATGTCATGTTGAAAGTGACATATCCAACCACACACATTCATAACTTGGATGTACCTTATTAAAATGTCTCTGCCTTATAGTTAAGGCAGAGGGCAATACAAATAAAAATGCATTTAATTTTTCTTCTAAGAACACACAAACCACAATCTATCCTCCTCAACAGTGCCAAACTATTTACCCGTCTGGTATACTAATTAAAATGAATGATGAAATGAAAACTAATCTTTATAGAAATAAAACAAGTTTTACACTCACTTTTCTTAACCCGTTTAGGCCTGACGACAACATTTTAAAAATGTCTTCTAAATCCTGACAATTTTCGGAAATACATATGTTTCTATATCAGTGGTGCTCAATATTTCATGTCAAGGACCCCCAGAATTATCTGTATTTGGCTGCGGACCCCCATCTGACAATATGTTGTTCCAGGGACCCCCTCAGAAGCAAAGATTTGATTTAAAAACGTTCACTCTGAAAGAATATTATTCAAAGATTTGCGCCACATTTTCAAGATTTTTCAAAAAATAGCAGACATACAAGCTCGTAGCTTGTAGATCTGCTATTTTTCAATAGCCAAAGTATAACAATGCTTAAAAAACCCAAAAGGGGTTCCCGCCGGGGGTCCTCTTGCAATATCCTCCCTGCCCATGTGGGCCCCCGGCCCACAGGTTGAGCAGCGCTGGCTGAATGTCACCTCCATAAGATCAGAGAGTCGGTGCAGGAATTAAGGATGAATCCCATGTTCCCACTGGGCCATGGGTGACAGAGCTAGGAAGCCATCTCTGCTTGGTCTGGTCTGGGGAGGCTGAGGGATGAATTTTGATCAGTTCAACCGGCGGGTCTGCTGGGGTGACAGAGCTGACAGCACAGAGGGATGGGCTGTGTGTGCAGCACTGATTTCACTGGAAGATATAGCTATACTCAGATGTGTTACTTTACCCCACGAAGACCTGAGGCCGATAAGTTGTGGTCAAACCTTTTCATGTCAAAGTCCCCCAAAACGATATGTATTTGGCCGCCGACCCCCATCTCAAAATATTTTGTTCCAGGAACCCCCAGAAGCAAAGATTTGTGTTAAAAATGTTTGCTTATACACGTGTGTGTGTGTGTGTGTGTGTGTGTGTGTGTGTGTGTGTGTGTGTGTGTGTTCGTGTCTCCACTCTCCAGATCTTCAATAAACAGGAAATACATTTTCCAGGTGGGTGGACAATCTTCAGCCAATCAGGAGAAAGTACTGTACACATTGATAATATTCCATTTTATAGTGTTCCAGTTCCAAATTTGTGTGCTCATACGGTATATTTATGTCACCACTTCCAATTTCACTTAATCTGTATCCTGTCCTGTGTGTGTTCTCTCTACTGTATAAAATTGGTATCCTGAACCGAAAATGCATTTTCTTTTTAATCAAGAGCTGAAGGGATGGCCAGACGCCTGTACATGAACACTCTAAATCTATTCAAATTCTAGTAAATGTCCGGTATTCAGGACAGTTGAGTAAAAGTACAATAACATTATTATATCAAATTATACTTAGTACTAAGTACCCATTATGCCGAATACCCCTTTTCACAAGAGTTTTCCTTAACCACAATAACCACATTTTCAAAACAGCAGATCTACAAGCTCACAACACATAATATGTGACCCCTCACAGTATTTTCAACCACAAGGCATTGTGAGCTTGTATGTACTACTTGCTTGTATGATCGGCTACTTTCAAATAACCCTAACCTAAATATCTCTGCTGGTAGGAGGAAACGTCATAACTCCAAAATGTTCATTTTTCAGGAAAATAAATATATATATATTTTCAGGAAATTAAGAAAACCTTATATTTTTAAAACAAAGCAATACTGCCTCATCAAAGTTGGTGTTGTAACTTTATATATTGTCAATTACTTTTTAGCAGACATTTTGAGGGTCCAGTGGAGTTAAGAGGTTTTTAACTACTTTCTATTGGTTCAATATTTTCGAAACAACACGCATACGTAAAGGGTGTTCAGTAGCACTGATTTATGCCAAAAAAAACAAAAACCTAAAAAATTGAGTTATGAGGTTTCCTCCCGACAGCAACAAATTATACAATAGGGCTTAAGTGGTTAATGTATGTTTTGTATTAATCCAAGCGAAGCATCTAATTAAAGCTGTCGTCCAGTAATAAGTATAATATTTGCCTCTGAGATGTATAGTGGAGTAGAAGTATAATATATGTTCAGCACTTGAGTAAATGTACTTATAGTCTGTTTACTTTCCACCACTGAAAATAGCGAGGTTGAGCTGGAGAAAGTGATCCCACTTGATCTCTGTAGCTGTTCTGTGTGTGTGTGTGTGTGTGTGTGTGTGTGTGTGTGTGTGTGTGTGTGTGTGCGTGCGTGCCTGCCTGCCTGCCTGCCTGCCTGCCTGCCTGCCTGCGCGTATGTGCATGCAACCGGCACACATATTTTGATTCAGAGGTCGAATGTAATTGATCATAAACAAAACCAACACAAATCCACTCATTGCACTTGGGAATTAGTCAATACACTGGCATCACTGCAATATGGGCACCCAGTCTCGCAAAAACAAACTCCTTTCATGTGCTTTCTCGTTTACTGCATGGTACTCCAAGAAAATCAATATCTAATTTCTCAGCCCAATGGCATACATGGGAGAGGCTTCACTCTCACATAATACTCTGTGGCAGACAGTACGTGGGTGTATATTTTCCCCACACAAACAACATGCCCACATTTAGGGTTGTATAGTAGGCTATCAGACTTCAATTATTTGCTAAATTGCATTTGCATGTGCAGCTTATAGCCAGTTGCTCGTGTCCTGATATACAATAAAGGAGCAGATAGCAATTGTGTGTCTCATTCAAGACTCTCCAACAGAATGAGTGAATGTTAATCACATTGGCTGTTAATTATTGTGATCTGATGAATCCAATTACTTTTGTGTCGTATTAACTTCACTTCACATGTAGCCTAAAGTTCATTAATAATGTGGTTACCTGAGTTTAGGCTTAAGCAAACAATCTAAGGTGCATGCGTACCTACCTATTATACCTGTCTGATGTCAGGGAGGTACCTGATTAAAGGAGATGGAAATCAGCTTGTTTTGCAAAGAGAAACAACTGCTAGTCATTAGTGGGGACTTGGTTGGAAGATACAAGCAACCAACATTAAATGTGACTTCAGGCATTTCCCTGTTCTGTTTTCAGTGTGGAATATATTATGTTAGGCCTATCTTTATACATAAATGAACTCTTTTCCAAGAAAGCAAGGCTTGCAGGCGGAAGCCACAGACTGGGCTGGTGGGGCAAAGCTGTTGCGGTGAACTAGACCTGTGGCATTGCAAAGAGGCTTACAGGTAAACAACACACTCACTTCTCATGTGCTGACCGGTTAAAGACCAGCTAAAATGGCTTTTCGTGACCATTATTCCTAGTGAAACACAACTGTGAGGGGTGATTGATAGGGCCTCTCAGCCAATCACAGTGATGGGGGTAGTGGGGGTTTAACACCACTCCCCTGATTTAGCCCCCCTGGCTCAACCCCAGGGCAGAGCCATAGAGTAAGACAGAGTTACGACAACTCCGTTCACTTCATGGGGCCAGTCCAATGGCGGCTCTTCTACATAGACTTTTATTGGCGAATAGTGACAAGGGCCTGAACCGGAAGTTGACGGAATGCATTGGTGCATGCATACAGTGACAAACGAGTTGCATGAACCACGTGACTGGGCTGTTTTCTGCCCCCTCAATGTCGTACCTCTGTCTTACTATGGCTCTGACCCAGGGTTAAACCAGGGGACTTTTCCATCTTAATATGTTTCCATTCTCCTGCATAGTCCCCTCAGGCTATGGGATCAAAACAGAGGAGGCTGTGACTGGTCAAATCCACCCCATACTGTTAGGTTTATAGGCCAGTCAATCTAAGCTAAAAAGGGGCATGACCCAAAATAAATTGCAATAGTAATCGTTCAAGGTTTTTTATGATCCTGTCATCCAAGCATTAGTTTTGCACAAAAAACACTCCTTGGGCTGAATTTGGCCATAGCCAATTGCCCAAACGGCTATGGCCGTTTTCAAAAATGTATATAATAATTAATTTTTAATATGTTATTTGGATGACCCTAAGGATCATAAAAAACCTTGAAACATTAGCTATTGCAATTTATTTTGGGTCAAATCTTGGCCTATATTGTTTGATAAGTCACTTCAAGGAAAGGGTTCGCTCAACTCAAGGACGATCCAGAGAAGTTCTTGAATATACTGCAGGAGGCAGATTCAGACTAGAAAAAGTGCCCTTCTGGGCACAGGTCTCCACCAGGAGGATAGGACTGTGTGAGATGTTTGGCAAAATGTTTAGGAGTAATATAAATAAGTAATATGTTTGCCTTTGATGGCAATTGGATGATTTGAGGCATTTTGTTCCAAAAATGTGTTTTGCAAAAATCAACCTGTTGGTGGCGCTATAACAGGCCAATGTGAAAAGGGTGGGATATATTCCTCAGCCTAGTAAGAAAATGTGTGAAAGATTTGACGTAAATTGCATGCTGCGTTCATGATTTGAGGCTTTTGTTCAAAACGGGGCAATGTTGCAAACTGTGAAAGCCAATTATAGCCAATTAGGATGGAATATGAAATATCGGACAGATCAGACTTGAGCACATGACCATAGAGATACTGTGTAACGATTTTTGAGAGTTTTGGACAGAATCTGGAGGAGTAATATCCAAAAATGTGTTTTACAAAATTCGGCCTCCTGGTGGCGCTATAAAAGGCAGATGTGGAAAATGCAGGTCAAAGGTTTGTCCTTGGCCTCTAGGGAGTGTGCATGCAACGTTTCACGCAGATCGGTGCAGTTTTAGGTAAACAATGTGAAAAGCTGCCTCATGGTGGCGCTATAACAGGCCGTTCTGAAAAATGCGGGGCAGAGGTTCATCGTTGGCATCCAGGGAGTGTGTGTGCAAAGTTTGGCATCGACCGGATTAACGGTGCCGGAGATTAGCTGGTAACGGACGGACGGAAGGACACACGGACGGACGGACACACACACACACGGACGGACACACACACGGACGGAGTGCAAAACATACTCTCTCCCCATGCCTTCGGCCTGGTGGAGACAATAATAGTCTACCTGTAAAGAAGTAAAGGAGTCTTTAAAAAAAATGTTTATTTATGATCTGTAGCAGCAGTCTACCAAACAGACGTGTGTGTGTGTGTGTGTGTGTGTGTGTGTGTGTGTGTGTGTGTGTGTGTGTGTGTGTGTGTGTGTGTGTGTGTGTGTGTGTGTGTGTGTGTGTGTGTGTGTCATCGGTATAGATATCAAACGGGGGACCATGCAGCGTTGAGCGGAAGGCATTGTAATGTGAGGCTGAGAGATATTGAAGTGTCCTTGTGTGCAGATAGCATCATTATTTCATATCGTCCATATTAATTGGGTCAGCAGCTGCAAGAAGTTGACCTGTGCTAGTGTTGCTTGGCAACTGTGTCCCTTAGTATTGGGAAAATGTAAAGCTACAACTTTACATAGCAGGATGAGCAGCATTCATAAATAAACACAAGTGCTGTCCAGTAGCAAATGTATAGATTTATTGGTAACACATGATTCCTCAACAGACACACATCATACAATAGTGTACAGTGATTCTCAACCTGTGGGCCGGCCGGGCCCAGGGACCGCTGGTTGGGCCGTGAAGTGTAGCCAATATACCCTTTTTTCTTTAAAACCTCGGAAAGCGAGTTTTCATTGTGATGCTGCAAAATCGTTACTATAGTTCCATTGATCCAAGCCGGAACACAAAATGTTTGATTGATTATTAAAGCAAACAGGCTCTGGTAAAATGCATGTGGCCCACCCATCTGCCCACTTACCATAAATCCACTTGAGAGATGGGTGGTCATTTTTAAGATTTTTGAGAGGCCCTGATCCAGAGAAGGTTGAGAGCCACTGAAGTGTAGAATACCAAGCAAATATGAAAGAGTTATCCTTCTGATTTGATTTAAAAAAATAAAAAAATAAATGCACTAAATAAATAAATGCAATAAATGAACACACAGACAGATGACAAATGATGTGTTAGTATTTCAATACAATAATATAAAACAGCATGGACACCAGCAGGTATAGTGACATTCATTTTTTTTAACCCATACATTACATTAAAAAAAAAATAACAATAATAATAATATCACCACGACATGCCAGTCTGTCCTTCACTGAGATTGTTTACGAAAGGTTTAGGGCTCAATGGACAGATTAAAGGAGCATTCAGTGATTTGGGTGATTTGGGAAAAAAAGATGTGCACATGCACACGCTCTACAGTGGGGGAAGTACAACAGACCAACAGCACGTGCACCAAGGCCCGCCCCACTCGATCATGATTGGAGGAAGGCCCCTCTCATCCTGATTGGATGAAGGCTTTGCCACCCAAAGCCCAAACCGAAACTAGGGTTTTTTGACCCCAGGGGTTAACTGGGGACAGGGAGGAACTCCTTATATGGTCAGCGCACTTTATAGTAGGGAGGATTATCCAAAAAAATAAGAAAAAATAAGTGATATTTGAATTAAGTGAAATCACTGAATATACCTTTAATCTGTCCATTGAATAATCTAGAAGCTATTATTTATATATCGTCACTGTTGGGTCAAAACTTTGTATGTCCAAAACCATTCGTTTTTCAATTTAAAAATTACAAGCTAGTGTGTGTTTGTAGATCTGTTATTTTCACTTATTTTGTGTGTGATTAAGTAAGGCATTCATTTGAGGAACAAATAACTTGGAGATGCTATAGGTTTCTGCCCGACAACAGCGATATTCAGTTTCAGTACATATATTTTATACACCAAACAAATCATTTAACCACTTAAGCGTTATTGTATACTTGTCTGTGAAAATAGCGGATCTACAAGCTCACAATGTGTTGCGATGAGACGCAATGTGGGCATGTAGATCAGCTATTTTCACTATATACTGTAAATGTATTCTTTCCCCCTGGATTCAGAATCATGAAAAACCCCTAGTTTGACGTGTCACATGCTACTTAAAGCAAAAGGAACATTTGACATTTTTGCCTGCCATCTAGGATGTTAAAGGTAGGGTCACAAGAAACCCCTATAAAAAGATTGTCAGCAAGTGGATTCATGAATGTATGTATATAGACAATATTTTAGGCCAATAAAAAAAGACTATATACCAAATTTCCCACTTTAAACAAAAGAAGCCTGTGGACTGCCGGACTACTAGTGGTGTGTTTCCTAAACTATTCATATCGTTGCTGTAGGGCAGAAACCTCTCATCTCCATATTCCAACTGTTTGTGTTTTTCCGTCATACTACAGCATCACATAAGAGTATCAAAAGTGGCAGATCCGCAAGCTCAAATCTGCTACTTTTGAATTTGAATCCAGAAAAGTAAATGTTTTGGACATTAGTAAATGTTAGGTGGTCTTGCTGTTCTACATACAGCCAATCGGTTCAAGAAATTGCAGATTGAGGCTTTGACTTTTGCTTCTATGAAATAGCCGACACCATTAGTGTTTTATGACCCATTCTAATACACTTGTCAGTCATGGTGACTTTAATCCATGCAAAACCTATGCTTCATTGACCACCGGGGTTCCCCAGGGCTCTATACTTGGCCTGCTACATTTGCTATTCTCGCAGTATGTTCTCCCCAGGCCAGAATAGGGATGCAATATTTAAACATACCACAATGTCCATGTGCACGGAGAAAACGGAGTAATGAACACACACACACACACACGCACGCGCGCACACGCACACACGCATGCACAGTAAATGTGCGCAAGCATACGGTAGTAGAAAATATCACTGATTAATTACAGTATATCACAACTATGTGCACAAAAGCACATTCAAATATCTGTCCACACACACTTTAATGCGCAAACACAGACGGTATACACATAAACATGCATATACAGTACCACGCACATACAGTGTACACACACACACACACACACACACACACACACACACACACACACACACACACAGACACACACACTCACACACTTACACATACAAGGTTATCCTCCAGAGTTGAGTGACTATTGCAGAACAGAAAACTAACACAGCACACAGTTTCGGTTGAAATCAAGTGTCACAAGTTAGGTTGAAGAAACAAATACATACTGTAACTGTTGTTATTATTGTGTTTTTACGCATAATAGCCCCTTATTATCCATCGTAGGGCTGGGTAATTAACCGGAAATGTATCAAATCCGACGTTTAGAAGCTCTCACCGACTTAACCTTGCTTTCGTCGATTAATCGAATAATCAAGAAGCAATTTTGGGGGGATTTTAAATGTATTTTTTTTATATATCAACTAATTGACACAAAATAATTGAATAACTATTATTCTGATTAACCACTCAAGCCCTATTACATTATTATATTGTACAGTGGTGGCACAAATAGTGCAAATAGCCTATCTGCAATTGGCTATTTTCACTATAAATGAAAATCAATGACTTTATTAAAGTCGATAAATAGTTGTATCAGTTATTAAAATCAATTAGTGATTAAATCTTGCGCCCCCAAGCGTAATATTTACAGTACAGACTTTGTCAGAGAACTATGAGGTCAGTTTAAAAAGAGTGTAGAAAACTTTTCATTAAACTTAATTGATCTGAGTTCATCGAAAATAGCACCTTCCACATGGTTGTATTGCCCAGCCCTACGTCCACTGTGTCCATACATTATGGTTGTATTGCCCAGCCCTACGTCCACTGTGTCCATACATTATGGCAGCCTTCATACTTCTGGGTGGAAAAGAAACATTTCTAGGAATATATTATAGATTATATTATGGCATACCATATGGTTATGTGTCAGCATGCAATATTGTTATGCTTGCTTATAAATATTTAGATTTCAAATTGGGGGAAATTATTAGTGCTGCTGCAGTTCGCTCATCTGTAAGAATAAAAAAAAGAAGGAAACCAATGTTTTACATTGGCCATTTCTATTCAGGTGAATAGTGCAGCTGTCACGGTCAAAACCATATTCCTTTTGAAAACACCTCTGCATTTAAAAGTCATGTTTCTTTCAGGCTGTGTGGGAACTCAAGCTTTATTTTTTGGTGCAGAACTCCCTTTTGTATGTTGGAAAATGGGAAATTTATGCCAAGGGCAAAACTACCTTTTCAGAACTCATTGGTATTCAAGCGCAGGTGCATTCAGCCACATAAGCAATCACAAAAGTGACTTGTTGGTTTGTTGTTTGATCTCAGCTGGCTTGGTTTATTAGCCTGCAAATTGATAATCTTAGCGGGGAGATGAACAGACCATTAATGTGTGTCACTGTTCATAATCATAATCATGTCATTTCAACATGAAATGAGGATGCACATGTGGGGGGGGGGGGGGGGGGGGGGCAGTGGCGCAGGAGGAGGTACAGTAGAGCGGCCATGTTGGAAAACCGGAAATGTTGTGGTTCAATCCCCGGCTCCTCCTCCTGGCTGCGTGTCGAAGTACCTTTGAGCAAAACACTGATCTTCTCCCGATGAGGGTGGTGCAGTACCTTGGATGGCTGCCTCCGCCATCTGTGTGTGAACGGGTTAATGCAATGGTTCTCAAAGTGAGGTCTGAGGACTGCCAGGTGGTGCTTGAGGGGGTTCCACAGGGTCCCCAGCAAAATGTGTTACTAAAGCATCAACATCAGGTTACCCAATTTAAACCTATCTGCATTGGCTATTTGAAAACAGCCGATCTACAAGCTCACAATCTGCTGTGAGCTTGTAGATGTGCTATTTTCAAAAATGTATCTAAATTATTTGAGTTTTTTAAATGTCTTGAATAGTTTTGAAACATTTTAACACAAATCTTCTCTTATGGGGGTCAAATGCATGTTAAGTTGGGGTTCCTTGATATAAAAATGTAAAGCACTGGTTTAATGTAATGCACATTTTAAAACAATTTGGATAAAGCTGTTTAAATAAATGCAGACTGTATGAGGGGGTAAAAAGACAGGGAGAGACAAGAAATGAATCAAAGTGGATCTGATGAGGTAACCATTGTCCATGCAATAAGAGGACATACTGTATCCAATAGTCTGAGCATACATAACATCTGGGACATCTTAAAAGTTTTTGCCTACATACCGTCATAGTATGCGTCCATCAGTAAGTGAACACACCAAATATCAAGGCACACATTTTGCTGTAACAGTATTGTGAAACGATAAAATCCACATCACCTGGAGTAGGCACCAAATATAACAACATGAAAATAGATTTACGAAAACATGTACTCTAGCAAGCACCAGGATGCTGTCTAAAGCTGTCTAATGTTTTGTGGTACAAAGATCTACATGTTATTGTCGACAGGGCCAATTTTTCTTCACTGACTGTGACCAGACAGAAGCAGAGGGTTCTCTTGCGATGCGTAACTCTTACAATGTTCAACCTTGATACAGAAAACGGACAGGCCCTCGTTTGAAAATCTTTCATTCACCCCACTCAAAGTGGGGTGCGGCGGGGACCCTCGGGTCAAAATGGACCTGTGAGGTTAAGTGTCCATTGAAAACCATCAAAATGTTTTAGAACCACCGACCAAACTTTGTTCTTTTTATGGCGTCGGCGAGGTTTTGTGGACGTCGAAAGAGACGGCCGGCTCACCCTGCGTCTCGCCGTTGATCGTGATGCCGCTCGTGTGCGTATTTTGGTTCGATGTCTCCATGGACACGGAGGACGTGGAGTTAGTCAAGGGCGTCATGCCGAAGTGAGCGCCGTCCACCGAGAGGAGCATGGGCGTGGCCGCCCGCCTCAGTGTTTCGCTCATGGACAGGTGGACCTCTGTGGGCGTCACGCCGCCCATCTCCTTGCTGCTGTAGTCCGACGGCGACTTGCGCTTTATCCTCTCGTACGTCTTGTCCTGGCTCTCCGGGAAGGTCTCGCACTTCTGGAAGCGCCCGAGCAGCCAGATGAAGAAGAAGAAGAGGCCAAACATCGCCAAGCTGTGGATGAAATGATCTGGGTTATTATGACTGAAACTAACTATTTAGTTGTTAGGGTCATTTAATTTCTCCCCACACACATTTTAATGAAATGAAACTCTATAGCGTTTAACAAAACTAAAATAATTGATGTCCTTAGTTTTAGTCTTTGTCAGTACCAGATATTTGTCTTAAAAATAGCTAAAATAGCTGATCTACAAGCTCACAATGTGACAATGCGAGGCACCATGTTGTGAGCTATTATGCTTTTAAGTACTGTAGTAGAGTTTTATTATATGGTAGTGTTTTTATAGTGAACTCGGGTGTATTGTGTCTGTATGTTAGTTATCTTCACTGCACACCACACCACTGAACAAATTTACGAAAGGAAACTAAAGTAAAGTAAGTTTTAACCTTGCAGATCTGCTGCAGCATTTTTCGCTTTTTTGAATCCGACTACCCCAGATTACAATTACAACCTATGTAACTGAAATTGAAAATGTTGAAGTCCAAACAAAAGTACACAATAGAAAAAACAAAATAAAAATTCAAAACCATAACTAAAATAACCTGGGGAATTGGCGAAAGGGCCTTTCTGTGTGGAGTTTGCATGTTCTCCCCGTGTCCCCTAGGGTAGGTACCCTCACAAAAACATGCAGTAATTCTGGTCTCTAAACTGACGTGTTCCTTCCATGCGAAACTACCCCCTGTCAGATGTAAAGGAGCAACTTGGACACTCATGCATGAAGGAAGCATGAGTTCAAGTCCGTTGCTCTCCCCAGGTTGGCGGAGCTGGGTGTGTAGAGCCCAGGATCACATTAGGTTCACACAGGGGTGAAAAATGGGTTACAAAAAATAATAATATTAAAAATAATAATAATACAACCTGGGGATGAACGCCAGGCACTTGACGTCCAGGCTGTGGCCCAGGTAACGGCTGTGGAGGAACATGTCGCGCTCCACGTAGGAGCGGTTGGTGACGGGGTCCAGCGTCTCCGAGCGCCACTCGTAGGTCAGCGTGCTGCGGTTGAAGCTGGTCAGCGTCTCGGGGTACTCCACGGTGAAGATGCGGTCGCCGGGCCCCACGTACTGGCCGTACTCGTAGGGCTTGTAGAAGATCTGGTTCTTCCACATGTTCAGGTCCAGGATCAGCACCAGGAAGATGATGCCGTAGTTGAACCACTTGCCTGTGTAGTGTGTGTGTGTGTGGGGGGGGGGGGGATTTTTTAGTTTTTAGTCATAGTCCCTTGAATAGTTTTCATTTAGTTTAGTCACATTTTAGTCACCTGGAATGTTTTAGTGTTAGTCTAGTTTTAGTCGACTAAATCTACAGTTGATTTAGTCGACTAAAATGTGTTTTGGCTCGCCTTGATGCCGTCGTAAGGACTGTTTTTTTCACACAACGCTGTGACGCGTTGTGTCTGCCCCCCAGGGACGTGCACACATAGACATCAAAGGGGGCTTGAACCCCTGCCCTTTTACCCGTCTGTAAAACAACTGCCCTTTCCAGACCACAGATGCAGCATTTACTATGGTGAAAGAAATGCAAAATGCCACGCCACGCCATGCTTTCATGCCATGTCATTGGAAGGCAGCATTCAGGAAAATGTCCTTTTTTTCCCCTGAAGTCTCCTGAACTTGGAACGCAGCATTTTGCATTGAACTAATTTGTTTAGAAATCCATGTCGTTACACCACATCTCCACTAGGTAAAGAGTGCTGGGTTGCACACTGAAAATAGCTGATCTACAAGCTCTCAACGCGTCGCGCGCTGCGACGCGGTGTGAGCTTGTAGATCTGCTATTTTCGCTATTTTTGTCCAAAAGTGCCCTCTTAACAGGATTTCAGCCCCTGCCCCTCTAACACTCTCTGCACGTGCCTGCTGCCCCCCTTGCTATGTGTCAACATGCAGATAGCAGGGTGACCATGTGTTGTTTACTGTATAGTGAGGTCGCAGGGACACTGGTTGCCTAGTAGATGGGTGGCTACAGCTGACTAGCCTGGCTAATAAGCCAGACTAATATCACACAACACTGTCGCGGTATATTAGTCTGGGCTGGCTCCACTTGGATTTCATTTCCCGGGGGGCGGGTTCATACAATGTCTCTTTGACGCAATTGGTCAGAGCTACTGTCAGTCAAAAGGTCTCAAGCATTGAACGTCACTGTACCAAAGCCCGCCCATATTGCATACCGTGTCCCGATTGGCCCGACCTGTTCTCGGTTGTAGGAAAGAGGCGTGCTACTGAGGCTCGCCAGACCGTAATCCGCTGGTAGGCAAATTTTTTTTGCCAACGGCTGATTCGGTCTGGTTTATTAGCCAGGCTAACAGCTGACAAGGACGTTGTGAAGAGAACCAATGCATTAAATGCTGATTTTGCTGTGTAGAACTTCAGAAACTCAAACTATCTGGAAGCTATCAGGAAGCGTTCCCCGCACTTGTAAGATACTTTCTCATGGAATGAATAAATCCTAAATATACATTTTAAAGTTGGATCTCTTTATTTGGTTTAAAGGGACACTTCACCCCTTTTGCAACCAGATCTTATTTTAATGATGTTTTCTTATGTGGGTATTATGTTTTTTTTTTTAGATATTTTAGTATTGCAAAGTGTCCATGATGTCATGGACATAGATATTAAGAAATAGATGCCTCATTTGCCGCTGCAGTTCATTGGAGCGACGTGTATCCCAATGAAGGCGGAAGTGCAGTGCTGAAGGCTTTTTTCTTTTTTTTTTTAACAAATCTTTATAACAGTCATGACCGTATACATTACAATACAAAACAAGACAAACAAACAAACACAAACAACAAAGTTATTAACAATACAACATCAGAGCCAGGGGGATTAGATTACTAACAGAAAACATTAAAGAGTGAACACAAAGCAACAGTTCTCCGCAGCTTTATTATTTAGAAGTGCTGAAGGCATTTGCTGAAGGCGACTGCGTCGCTCCCCAAGTGACGTCACTCATGTGACTCCTCCATGTCTCTCGCTGTCACTCAAGTGACTACTGGCCAATCACAGCGCGTCTTTTCCGGGACTTATGTTACTTCCGCTTTGCTTCCGCTATTCTTCGCAAGGAATGTCGGGAAAATAGTGCCTTCAATTTTGACACATGCCTCAGAGCCGGAAGGGGCGTCTATGTATATATGTCTATGGTCATGGACACTGGGCTCACTTACTTCCTGGACTACATGTTGTCTCAGTAAGACAGCCCTCCCCCTATCTACAAGGAGGAGCAGTGCACCAAAGCATTATGGGAATTGTAGTCCAGGAAGGAAGTGAGCCCAGTGTCCATGACATCATGGACACTTTGAAATAGTAAAATATCTAAAAACACATATTACCCACATAAAAACCCCAGGAAAATGTTTCTTGTCTCCCAAACATCATTAAAATAAGATCTGGTTGTAAAAGGGGTGAAGTGTCCCAGAAGCTGTTTTTAGATATCGATAATAAGCAGACTTGGCAACCTGACTGTAGAAAGTAACAGTACAGTAAAGAACTTGGGGATCATTATTGATTCTGAATTGAATTTTAATTCACACATTAATCATGTTACCAAGATTGCCTTTTTTCATCTTAGAAATATTGCACGAATCAGAGCCTATTTGTCACCGGACGATGCAAAAACGCTAATCCACGCTTTTGTTTTTTCTCGGCTTGATTACTGCAATGCACTTTTTTCTGGATTGCCTAAGAAAACAACTGACAGATTACAACTTGTCCAAAATGCAGCAGCCAGAGTCTTAACTAGAACTAAGATGAGAGCACATATTACTCCAGTCTTGGCCTCATTGCACTGGCTTCCGGTTGTTTTTAGGATTGATTTTAAAATTATTTTACTTGTTTATAAAGCTCTCAATGGTCTCGCACCTTCCTACCTACATGACTGCCTGCCGAAATATGTCCCAAACCGCCCCCTAAGGTCTTCCACTGCTGGCCTGCTCGCTTTGCCTAAAAAAATGGCAACTAAAAAATACGGGGAAGCAGCTTTTTGCTTCTACGGGCCGACGGCGTGGAACAAACTCCCACTGTACCTTCGACAGGCAGCCTCTGTAGACATTTTTAAAGCTCAGCTCAAGACCCACTTCTACACCCTTGCTTTTAATTGATTTATTTGTCTTTTTAAAAAAAATGTTATTCTTGTCCTCACTGTATTGTTTATGCCCTGCCTTTCTTTTCTTTTTTTGTGTAAAGCACTTTGAGCTGCATTTCATGTCATGAAAGGTGCTATACAAATAAAGTTTTATTTATTATTATTATTAGAAGCATCTTTCATAAACCCTAATTTTTTATTTCATAAAAGCAAAGGTTAAAGCCTCAAACTGAAATAATTGGTTGGCATACAGTATGTAGAACAGCATCTTTAAAAACCAGGTTCTCAACCATTTCTGGATCAGGGCGCATTTGCGGCCCACCCATTTGATCACTTAAAACGGCAGCCAATAGGCTGTGCATTTTGGAGCCAATTATAATATGAAAAATCACACCTGTGTGAACCGAGTGGTGCAACTCCCCCCCCCCCCCCCCCCCCTCTCTCTCTCTGTCTCTCATTAGCAGGCAGCAGTGCAGCACTATCTCTCTCTCTCTGTTTCTGGCACAACAGCGCCACTTTTGGTAGTCATTGGTACTCGTGCTCATAGTGACATAGTTAGGTGAACACATGTACACGGACATTGCTGTTCGTTGGAGTGGTTGCACCACTCAAAAATCGAACATATACAAGTGTGTGCGCGTGCGTGTGTATGACCTAGAGTTTTAAAAGTTAAGGTCTTTTCAGATGGGCAGCGTGTGATGCAGATGTTGTAAAAAAAACACAACACAATCCAGGTCTAGTCAGTCGCGGGCGTGTGCACCACAAAACGAGCACGCGCGAGCGACAATTTCAGGAGACCGCGCCCATGTAAATACCCCCCCCCCCCCCCCCCCCCCCCCCCCCCCCCCTACAAGAAAACCTAGGCCTCTCATTGAAAACGAATTACTAGCCGGGTCAGTCGCGCTGGCCTTCTGAAAGGACCTTTATAGGACAAAACGTAAAGCAGCGTGTTATGCAAAAATGGCTGTTTAATAAGCGGCATGTTGCAAACCATGTATAAAAAGCCTGGTCCCTATTCAACAAGCCGGTAATGTATGTCGTAGACGTAGACTGATGCATGAACTAGCCTAACCCATTTAGGCCTGACATCGAATTTAAAAAAATGTCTTCTAAATCATGACAGTTTTCTGAAATAGCTATGTTTTTATATCAGTGGTGCTCAATATTTCATATCAAGGACCCCAAAAGATTATGTGCATTTGGCCTCCGACCCCAATCTGAAAATATGTTGTTCCAGGGATCCCCCCCAGGAGCAAAGACTTGAGTTAAAAATGTTCGCTCTGAAAGAATATATATTCCAAATTTGCACCACATTTTCACGATTTTTCAAAAATAGCAGATCTACAAGCTCATAGCGCGGTGCCGCGCTATGAGCTTGTAGATCTGCTATTTTTCAATAGGTAACGTTTAAAAGAATGGTTAAGACACCAAAAGGGGTTCCTGGACGCCTAGAATGGGCTAATAGTCCCAATGAGATGTATGAGCAGAGCCAAGACAAGATATTCACCACACGTCACACTCTATATATATTCATTCATTAATTCATCAGGTATTGCTACATGACATTGACTTTGGGCTCACTCACATATTAAGCACCAATAGAGTGAATAGACCCATCCGGAGGTGCAGAGACTCTTCTATCTTCTATCTTAATGAGATCACTACATTTCCATCACACAGCTCATCTCTGCCGGGTGACTGATAGCAAAGGCAGAGAGCAGCCAGGCTGTACAATACATCATCGATGCAAACTTGTAACTCCATATTTTCAACCATTACATACGTTAATCATGTCTGTCTTGCTTCTAAACCAAAATCGTTAAACCAGTGGATATGCTCTCGAACTTCTCGTTCCTGATTGTTTTCTGTGATTTTTGTCCTGTAATGTCTACCATTTTGTAATGTATTGTCTATGTCTTGTCTGTTTCTTGAACGGTGACGTCATGGACGCAAAACAAATTTCAGTGCAAGCTGACAATAAAGTTGTATCGTATCGTATCGTATCGTATTAGTTTTTTTTTGGGTAAATGTATGTCAAATTATTGTGCTAATTCGCTTATTTCCATCAAAACAAATTGTATACTGTATATCCTCTCTTCATAATGTAAATAGTATCCCAAGCGACACACTTTACTACTTATTTCGATGGAAATAAGCGAATTAGCACTAAAACCCAACACCCCATTGAGGGCTTATGGTAGGGGAAATAGCCAATAATGCACTTTTGCACAAAATAACACCTGGACCTCTTTAGTGGGGACGTAACAACTACAAATAAAGGTAAGAAAGCCTTCTAGTCCGAAATTCTCCTTTAAAGGATGCATAACACTGGTTTCTTTCTAAATTGGCCTGATCCTTCCCTGAAGAAGACCTTGCCAGGTCGCGGGACATGTTACACACAGCAGGTTTTTATTTCCAGTTCACTGCCCGTGAGCTGGAGCTTACATGAATATGGTAAGGGATGAACATGAGACGAAATACATGGGGTGAAAATGAAATACATCTATCTGGTAGTACATTTGTTAATGTCTGACTGTACCGCGCGCTGTTTACATTTCTGCAGTGTTGATTTTGTCGACTTTAAATAAAATCCCATGTCGCGCGGTGCGTTGTGAGCTTGTAGATCGCTATTTTCAGCAAGTGTAAAATCAGTCATTACGACGGCATCAAGGCCGGACAAAATACATTTTAGTCGAGTAAAACTAGACTAACACTAAGACAATCCTGGTGACTAAAATGTGACTAAAACTAAAGGAAAACTATTCAAAAGACTGACTAAAACTAAAATCCAAAATTGCTGCCAAAAACAACACTGCATTTCTGTATGGACTTTTCCTCCATTTCCTGAAAAGTAAATGCTTTTGGACATACGAGGTTTCTCTGCCCGACAGTGACGACAACATATACCTCTCCCTCCCTTCTCTCCCAGAGACATGCTGTTAATATGCTCTTACTTAAACCAATCACGTTGCGCAGGGAGCCGTCTCCATAATACTTAATGGCTATGCAGTGCATTAGAGTTAACAACCCCTGCGGTTTGAATCGGTGAGCGTTTGACCGGTTTAACATTTAGCAGCAGCAGGAGCATTGTTTTTCTTCCCTCCGTCACTCGATGGGAGTGACGTGCCGTGTGCACAGCTCAGAACCAAATGGCAGAGAACCTGGGTAATGGTTTTAAATGGGAAAGCAGAGTATTATGTGTTTCAAGTGATGACACGCACATTTCTCCCTCTCTCTCTCTCTCTCTCTCTCTCTCTCCCCATTCCCTCCCCAAAATAATCAAACTTTTAAGACATTTTGAAAATGGCAGTTTCACTAGGCACGTTAACTCTATATATGGTTATGTCTGAGTCATAGTGAACTCTATATGGTAATAACTATAACCGTATGTATAGCTATGTTAACTATAACCAAATATATTGTACAAGATATTATCTCGTCCGGACAAGATAATATCTCATCCGGACGAGATAATATATCGTCCAGACGAGATCATTTATTTTTCTTACCATGGCCACAGAGGGGCTCCGTACACTTCTTTTGGCTTTTGCGAGAAGTTTGGGAACCACAATACAAAATAAATGTTAATTAAGTTAACCACTTCGACCCTATATTGGACTGGATTACAAAGGGCTCTATACCTCGCATGTTTTTTGTAAACTACTGTATGCGTGAAACATCTGTGGAAAACTGATTCACATGAAGGAGAGTGTTTCAAGGGACTGTTGCTTGGTGGCATTAGTGCAATGTGAAATGCTCCATATAGGCTGTGTGTGATCATACCTGTGATGTGAATGTGGTACTCCTCTTTAAAGATGCGCTTGCAGACAGGAAGCCTGAACTTGAACTGTGTTGTGGACATTCCTGGCAGGTTCACATCCAGGTCCCCCATGAAGTGGGGAAACTCCCAGTCCTGATGGAGACGCACGCACGCACGCACGCACGCACGCGCACACACACACACACACACACACACACTTAATGAAATGCACCACAACTACTTTCAACTTAAGGACAGAACAGATAGAGAAACACACCCACGCACGCACGCACACACATACACACGTACACACGCACACACACACACAGCACAATCTAGCTAATGAAATGCACCACTTGCACAACTACTTTCAACTTAAGGACAGAACAGATAGAGAAATGCAAATTGTCCAGGATAAACACGCAGTATACCGTGCAGTGTGCATGATGCTAAATGGATGTTTTCACTGCGGGGGTGAACACTGAACTGACGCTGAACTCGCATAAACCCACATACTGTAAGGTCGCGAATACAAGCGGCCGAAATGAGTTTTCTTCGACGGGTGGCTTGAATCTCCCTTAGAGATAGGGTGAGAAGTTCAGTGACACGAGAGAGACTCGGAGTAGAGTCGCTGCTTCTTCGCCTGGAAAGGAGCCAGCTTAGGTGGTTCGGGGCATCTGGTTAGGACCCCGGGGCAGACCAAGGTCGCAGTTGGAGGAAACGCATCGACTCACTGGCCTTGGAACGTCTCGGGGTCTCCTCTCAGGAGGAAGTCACTAATGTTGCTCTGGAGCGGGAAGTCTGGAACACTCTGGTGGAGCTGTTGCCCCCGCGACCCGACTATGGATAAGCGGTTGAAGATGGATGGATGGAAGCTAGCTGTAGCCTTAAAGGGAGGATGTGTGATTTTCTTTGGTTGAAATAAGTGTTAAATAGCTCTATATTCTGATTCAATGCTATAGAGCAGGGGCCTTCAACGTTTATTAGGCCAAGGACCCCTTAGCTGAGAGAGAGAGACGAAGCAGAGACTTCCCCACTACATTGTATACAATTGTGTTGCAGATTAAACTTTTTCACAAAATTCATAGATAGCTTCACTATCATCACTGTAGTGTAAATGTATGTTTTTTACTTTGATTTGTCTCTGTTCCGTACATGGTTTGTTCCTTTATCCTTCTTCACCAAACCTCTGCCGAAAATAGCAGATCTACAAGCTCACAATTCCTCACAGCGCAAGGCGAGAGCTTGTAAAATCTGCTATTTTCAGCTAATGCTACCATCAGAATGTGTGTGTGTGTGTGTGTGTGTGTGTGTGTGTGTGTGTGTGTGTGTGTGTGTGTGTGTGTGTGTGTGTGTGTGTGTGTGTGTGTGTGTGTGTGTGTGTGTGTGTGTGTGTGTGTGTGTGTGTGTGTGTGTGTGTGTGTGTGTGTCTGCACAACATCTGTCTTTGGCTCTCCGACAACAAATTGTCACTGCACCTTGGGAAAACTGAATCTATCCTGTTTGGTTCAAGTCTAAACCTCAACAAGTCCCCGGGCTTCACAGTTAGTGGGTGACAATGTAGTCACAAATAAGGAAGAGGTCACTTACTTGGGTTGTATATTAGATATAAAACTCACGGGTGAAAAAATGGCAATGAAAGTGATCTCAAAGGTCAACCAGAGAACTCGTTTCTTGGGCAGGATATCCCCTTATGTCAACAGCAGTGCTATGAGGACCTTGGTCGGTGCCCTCATCCAGTGCCACTTCGACTATGCTTGTACTTCATGGTACAGAGGTATCTCTAAGCCATTGAAAACAAAGCTGCAGACCTCCCAAAACAAGCTTGTGAGGTTACTACTAAAATTGAACCCCAGGTCTCATCTTACCTCTGCCCACTTTAGTAGCCTTTTCAATGAGACCTGCGTTTTTACGTATTTACGTGGTCGTGGTTCCGTGAAATTGTCATGTGCGTGCTTGTTTCGTGCACACGCCCGCGCCGCAACTCACCAGACCTGGATTCTGTTTAGCTTTTGTGTTGTTACGCTTGCGTTGTCGCACCCCTCTTGAGCAGACCTGTCGTTGATCCAGGCGACAACGTCTGCGTTAATCGATGCCCGTTTGAAAGGACCTTAATGCTACTGACGTTTGCACCTAACACACTTAACAAAGTGTTAAAGCTCTGAAGTGAGCTGACAGGCCCTTCTTGATGTAAATTAATCAAGTCACCTTAATTCAAGTCGCATACATATTTATATTTAGGGCCATGTCATGTGGTCTACCTGCACAGCCTTTGTGATCTACTGGTAGATCCCAATCTACCTTTTGGGCACCCCTTGTCATGGTACGCCCCTCTGCCCTTGGACTTATTACTTGCATTTGTGTTCTGTACCTTATTTTGTAGTAGTGTTCTAGCTGTGATGTCCTGTCTGCCTTGTTTGCTGTCACCTGCCTTGTCTCACCTCCCTGCATTAGTGTAACTCTAGCTACCTGTGTTCTGTTGCCTGTTGGCCTATCCCAGTGTTGATTGTGTGTTTCAGTTCACCTGTGTGTAGTTAGTCTTGTCTATATGCCCCAGTGTTTTCAGTTCCTTGTCAGTTCGGCGTCGTATGATGTGGTCAGTTCCTTGCGTATTTCTAGTTATTTCCTAGTCCTAGTTATTTTCCCAGTTGTTCCAAGTATATTATTCCTTGTGATTTTTCCATGTGGGTTTTTGAGAATTAAACCTCTTGAACAGTCACTTCTCTGCCTGGCCTGGTCGTTCTGCATTTGAGTCCTATACCGTGACACTATTCTATTCTAAAGTGATTCAAAGTTAATGTCTTCCTGGTGAGCCAATTACATACACCAAGCAATTTTACCATGCATATTATTGAGGGGCGTTCAGTAGTGTAGATTTTTGTCTTACACATAAATTCCCATTGACAATGAATGGAGAATTTACGTCATATGTAGATGAGCAAATTAGCTATTTTTTTGTCCTACACAAAGATTAAGTTCCCATTGAAAATGAATGGATGAATTACGATGATAGAGCGCCCATTCAGTCCATACGCGTGTGATTTTTTTAAATAAAGAATATAGCTCAGCTTCATCAGCGTAGCTACCTGGGTTCCACTCTTGTTTGCTCTCATTTGCATCCAATTTTTATTACAGTCAGGAATTTCCGTACGGCTGCATTTCTCGTGGGCCCCATGCCAATATCCAATGAAGTGCATAAAGGAAAGGGGATGTACTGTATCCCCCTAGATATTAATTAAGACCTCCACTTCTCCTACCATATCGCCTCTGTCAGATGGAAACCTCCTACCCCAAACTGTTACTTTTCAGGATTCAAATGTAGCAAAAGCAACAGATCAACAAGCTCCTGCTATTTTTGATGCTTTTGTGTGCCACTGTAGTATGATCAAGTACGGCATTCATTCACGAAAAAACAGTGTTTAAAATGTGGAGATAAGAGTTTTCCGCCCGACTGCAACGATGGGCTATACTTTCGCTGTTCTAGCACTAACAGGTATGACATTTAAACCACAAACCTCCCTCCCATGGAATAACGAGTCTCTGGGACATATACTGTATATATATATATATATATATATATATATATATATATATATATACAGGTCCATCCCAACGAATTAGAATAATCTGAAAAAGTTCATTATTTGCCATAATGTAATAAAAATAAATAAACTTTCATATATTTTAGATTCATTACACAACTGAAATAATTCACAGCTCATGAAAATCAAAAAATCCTATCTCAGTGAATTAGAATATTTTACGAGACCACTAAAAAAATGATTTTTTAAACGAGAATGGTCGACCATGTACTCTAAAAAGATGGCTGTGTTGAAACCATTGTTAAATTTTCACTACCGTGGATCAACACCAGCAGATAACATGGCTTAAATCATCACTGTGTTTTGTCATGTCCAGAGTCTCAACACAACCATCTATTATTCTATTTTACAGCACTGTGTGCTTCAGTATGTTGACAAGCTTCATGGAGATGCTAATTTTCCTTTCCAGCTCGATTTGGCACCTGCCCACAGAGCCAAAACTACTAGTAACTGGTTTACTGACCATGGTATTACTGTGCTTAACTGACCAGCCAACTGGCCTGACCTGAACCCCACATAGAATCTTGGTTGTATTGTCAAGAGGAAGGTGTGAGACATAAGACTGAACAATACAAATTAATTTACGGCTGTTATCAAAGCAAACCTGGGCTTCCAAAACACCTCAACAGTGCCACAGGCTGATCACCTCCATGCCACGCCCCATTGAAGAAATAATTTGTTCAAAAGTAGCCCAGACCAAGTACTGTAGCAACTATATACATTAATATACTTTTCAGATGGTCGACATTTCTCGTTTAAAAAAATCATTTTTTTTGTGGTCTCGTAAAATATTCTAATTAACTGAGATAGGATTTTTAGATTTTCATGAGCTGTACGCCATAATCATCAATATTAAAACGATAAAAGGCTTGAATTATTTCAGTTGTTGTGTAATGAATCTAAAATATATGAAAGTTTATTTATTTTTATTACATTATGGCAAATAATGAACTTTTTCAGATTATTCTAATTCGTTGGGATGTGTATATATGCATGTTCACGCACGTTCATACACGTATAATTAACCAGACATGTGAGAAATACATTATATATATTGTACATGTGCATGCAGGCACACGATTCATTGTGTCAAATAACCAGTGAGAGAAAAAGATAATTATGCAAAAGAAAATGATAAGGCAAAAATGCAGCAGAACAGCAGCTATCTGCAGTATCCAGATCCACGTCACTAATTAGGCCAATAATGCGTTTGAGAACAAAACCAGGCGTCGTTTCTCATGGAGGTGAGAGATTAACTGCAAGCAACGAGTGCTGCTTAAATGAAGGCGAATGAAGCCTTTGCGAGCGCAGTGGTGGGATGAGGTTTGTTTTATTGACAAACTCTCTGGCGCGCAACGTGTGGTTAGAGCCGCGGGAGCAGCGGCGGGGCCCCACCGTCGAAAAGGACCCACTAATTGAAATCATAAATAACTTGTTGTAAACGTGCTGGCTGGTACACTGGGAGAGAAACGAGAGGGGTCTGTCATAAACAAAGAAGGAAAATAAAGGGGGGTTGAGGGTGCAGGGGTCTGGCTCCGGGGGACAGTAAGTCAAGCTGAGATGTCACACTGTGTGTGTGTGTGTGTGTGTGTGTGTGTGTGTGTGTGTGTGTGTGTGTGTGGGTGTGTGTGTGTGTGTGTGTGTGTGTGTACACCATGTCACATCAGCGCTGCAGATGACAGGTGACCCTGGCATGGCAGGACACTCCATGAGTCTTTTTTTCTTTGAGGAAAATTATATTTTTTGCCTAAATCAGCTCTTCATGACACTGTCCACCACTGGTCAAATTGCCTATTGGTTTGTCAATGTCCCAAAGATTTATGTTATTATGTAAAAAATATTTCACAACATCCAAAATGTAAAAAAAATGTCTTTCAAGTTTCTTTTTGAAAATCAGATCAGATCTACAAGCTCACAACACGTCACATCGTGTTGTGAGCTTGCAGATCGGCTATTTTCATATAGCCGACCTACAAGCTCAGCCGTAACAACAGGGCTCAAGTGTTAAACTGGTCGCTTGTTTTCATAGACGCGGCGGTCACTTGTTTCTGGCAGCACTACAAGCTACTACAACTAAGCTCTACAAGCTCACAACGCGTTGAGCTTGTAGATCTGCTATTTTCAGCATGCAACCAAGTGTAAAATTATACTGGATCTCTTGTCCACTAGTCCCTTCCTAACATTTTAGTCTAGTTTTTATTTGTTGATGAAATTGTCAACACATCTAGTCTTAGTTTTAGTCACCATAGCTTAGTTTTAATGTAGTTTCCGTTTAGTTTTCATCAGTGAAAAAAGGTAGTCGACGAACACAGCTGACCACCAGCATCTCTGTAGAAGAAGATGATAATCTGACCATGCCAGGCTGGTCTAGGCTGAGCACCAGCATCTCTGTAGAAGAAGATGATAATCTGACCATGCCAGGCTGGTCTAGGCTGACCACCAGTAGCCTGGATCCAGCCCAAAGACCCCGCCCACTCTCTGAGTGGACTGCGTCTCTTGGTCTGGTGTTGCACTGTGAACCTATAATTTCTTCGGTACAAAAATGTATTATCCAATGAGAATCGGTGGTGGGGGTGGGTCTAACAAACAACCAATCAGCGCCGAGTCCCGTTTTCAGCGTCATCCCGCAGCGCAACACACAGAGGAAGGAGGGGAAAACAACACCAATGGCTACTGGTTGAGGGAAATTCTAATCCCCTCCCCCTTGAAATCGCTCAGACAGGAGACAATGTCAGACTGAAGCTTCAAGAAAGCTACAGTCTGATAATCAGGCTAGACCACCAGCATCTCTGTAGAAGAAGATAATAATCTGACCATGCCAGGCTGGTCTAGGCTGACCACCAGCATCTCTGTAGAAGAAGAAAACATCAAAGAAAAGCCCAGCCCTGTCTATAGCAGCAACATGATTATCGTCACTGCCTGTCAGGTGAAAACCTTCAATGTGAAAAAAAATGTGTTACTGTTCAAGAAATAAATACATAAAATGTGTGCCAATGAAGGCAAGTCACTGTAGCTCACCCCCCAAAAATACTACTTTTCTATGTTCTATCAAGTACTTTCCCCCATGACGCCTTGAATTCATGGACATGTTTTCGTTTTTGTCACACTCCCGAATCAATGATCAAATTATTGTCTCAGGAATGTGATGAAACCAGAAAAATCCTGTAGTATTTCCAATTTTCAGTACTTTTACTTCTACTCCTCTACGGCTCAGAGGCAAATATTACTCCACTACAATTATTTGAAAACTTTAGCTACTACGTTATTATTTTGCTTATTACAAAACATACATTAACCACTTCAGGCCTATTGTGTGAGCTTGTAGATCTGCTATTTTAAAAAGATTTGTGTACATTAAAAACGTGTGAGTTATTTCTACTTTTGGTATTTTAAGTACATTTTGATGCCAATATTTTTGTACTTTTACTCAAGTAAATTTAAAATTCCTGACTTTTACTTGTAACAGAGTATTTCTACATTGCAATATTGATAGTTGATACTATATTGATAAGTAAGAAATGTCAGGACTTTTTCCGCCACCGAACGCAGATCACATTGCAACTTACTACTCTGCCACCACAATGTGGAATGCCTTGACACCATCCATTAAATTAAAGTGTTATTAAGTATTATTGTGTAAATTTAAATTTGGTATGCTATGTTGATGAATTGAATACATGGGACCACAATGGAAACATTCCCCAAGACGTTTCTGTGTTATCCTTTTAGCCCTAATATCTGACTGTACTTCATGCTCAGAGCTGTTCCATTTTTATCAAGTATTCAATCAATCATTCAAACCTGTGAACGACATCATACAAAGTTAGTTCATTGCAACACTTCAGCTCAGAATGACCATTAACCATTTTATTGCAAAGATATTGCATTTAGTATGGCGGTGTGGCTCTGCTCATGTGATATCATATCATCTGATATCACATTTGATATCTCAGATTATCTGTGCACCGAGACACAGCTCTGATATCAACAACAAACCCCAGAGCAGAGCATAACATACAGACATTACATCAACCACATAACGTTCAATGCATTCCATATACCACATAGATACTAAACATATCACAATCCATAAAAAACATTATAATCACAGATACCCATAAAATAACTAGATACCACATATAGTACAATCCATACAATCACAGAATCACCCATTACAGAACTAATGCCACAGGGAGGAGGCCGGGGAGGTGGAGGAAATTTGAACGCTGACATCTGAACAACAGAGACACAGAGTCAGCTAGCATGAAGACTGAGGACAGGGTAGTGGCCAAGAGGAGAATTAGCAAGAGGGGCCAACTTTGCTTTACTTCCCGCATCTGCGTGAGGTGGGCGGTAACATTATTAGGAGACGGGAAGAATGTTGGAGTCTATTCATTTCCAATGGGAGAATGAACGTGAACACAGTTTATGAACCATTCCTTAACTCCATGGTCACTGAACTAAATACTGGACCCAATCATCACAAGGCACACAATATTTACAAGATATTCAAAGTAAAGTGGCTCCTTTTAGCGAGACAAATCAGGAGAAAATCTACTTTGTTAATGACATTTCTTTATCCCAGCAACTTGCGAGAGTTGCTGGGATAGGGGGCTCTGACCCCATATTTAAGATAAGAATATGTGAATATTATAACGTGAAATGAATGGACATATTTAAAACGATTAGAAATGATCCTTATGTGCCCAAATTAGAGCTGGCATACTTGGTCTGCATATTGAGACAGGCAGATATGTAGGCACGGTTGAGGAGGATAGATTATGAAGTCTGTGTGATCTAAAGGAAATTGAAAATGAAATGCCATTCTACAACTCTATTAGGGAGAGACTTTTTAATAAGATAGATCCAAATCATGAATTTATATGGTTGGAGGACTTCGAGAAACTAAAACGACTATTTCAAAAGTACACCTTTTCATTTGCCTCATTCCTTGAAAAGGCCTGGTCAATGAGGAGGAGGGCCATTTACATGTAAAATGGCCTTGTTTATTTGTTTTGTTGGGGAGAAGCAAACCACACCTACTATATTTAGGAGACCATTTGTAGGCTTTGTGTACCATTTCGCGTCTAGTGGCTCCGATTAAGTTGTCCCATCTTCATACATAAACCATCTTTGGTAGTGGCTGCTTAAAAAGAACACCTGATGTGGGCGTGAGACAGCTGATTTAAAGGAACAGAATGAGAATGAAGGGGGGATTATATATTAAACCTTCTGCCTTCCGTGTCTAAATTAACTATCGCTGTGCTGGATACATGTGGATATATACAAGATTTCTGGCTGACAGTGGTGTTCTGGTGAACACCTCAGTGTTCTACCTGAAGGTGAAATTAAGTCAGGACTCAGGTGGGCTAATTACTCTCCATGACACCCTCATGAATAGTGTTCAACACAATGAACTGAAAGAATGCAGCATCCATGATTAGATCTGGCTGGGCAATTAAAATGTATCAAAACCCATCTTTAGAACCATGCACTCTTAATCTTGCTCATTTTGGTTATAATCGAATAATCACACACACACACACACACACACACACACACACACACACACACACACACACACTTGTGTGTGTCTACAAGCTCACAACGCGTCGCACTATGAGCTTGTAGAGTGCTGGGTTGCGCACCCAAAAAGGGTGCGCAAAATGTGTGTGTCTACAAGCTCACAACGCGTCGCACTATGAGCTTGTAGAGTGCTGGGTTGCGCACCCAAAAAGGGTGCGCAAAATGCTGTGTTCAGGAGACTTCGGGGATTTTTTTGGGAAAATAGCAGATCTGTTCTTTGATGGAGGAGGAGGCATATTCTTCTTGTGTGCAGAACACCTCACAGCAGTGGTAGTCTACTGGAGCCATCAGCCATAGCCTACTGCTGTAAGTGTGCATGCTTACCGTATAGTATAGGCTAGACTTTTAGAAAATAGCAGATCTACAAGCTTGTAGATCTGCTATTTTCAGCATGCAACCAAGTGTAAAATTACTTATACTGGATCTCTTGTCCACTAGTCCCTTCCTAACATTTTAGTCTAGCTTTTATCTGTTGACGAATTGTCAATACATTTAGTCTTAGTTTTAGTCACCATAGCTTAGTTTTAATGTAGTTTCCATTTAGTATTCGTCAGTGAAAACAACACTGTTTTCAAACCATGCCTATCTGGACCCTGGTTCTGTCTCCCATCATCTCTCTCTCTCTCTCTCTCTCTCTCATTCTCTCTCTCTCTCTCTCTCGCTCGATACACAGCTATGTGTTTTTGTTTTCTCCACCCAGACAAAAACATTTGCATATTCATGAAAGCACTGACACACAGGCTTGTATTGATGTGAGTAGTACACTCCTGTGGGAGATAGGAGGACGTTGGATGAAGGAGAGAAAAAGACCAAGAAGAAAAAAGTCATCATCATTGAGGAGAGGAGGAAGTGAAAAACAAAGTGGACCAAGGGTCAATTCGGGAGGAGAGATGTAACGGAGTAAACAATTTGTACACATGCGCGTGTGTGATGTGTGCGCCTGTATCGCGTGTGCATGAATATGCATGCTTGTGCACTGTTTACTTGTGAGAAGCAAATCTCCCCAAAAAGCATAGTACAATTTCAGAAACAATCATTTCTGAAGACAATTTTGCTGGTCCAGAGAGAAGAGAAAAATCAGACGTGCAAAAGGCTTTTCAGTGAAAAATCGCTGTTTTTATTCCAAATATGGCACCTGTGTGATTTATGGTGGTGGTGGTGCCGCTGCCCAGAGCATTTTATCTGACAGACTCATGCGTTCCTGTTTCTGACTTGATTCGCAGGACATTGTTCTGTTTGTGTGGGACGCGGGACAGACGGTCCAATTTCGGGACTGGGTGGTCACCATCAGTGGTGTCATGCTCGTAGAATGCAGTACCATGCCGTGGTACCAGTAATTGTTTTACGTGCACGCGCAGGGAAGGAACGGTGCACGTCCCCCTAGATTCAAGAGAAGACGCACAGGTAATCAACATCGCGTCACCAGACTTTCCAAGACGCACCAAGTACCCAGTGGTCTAGGTTTACTGGCGCACCGTGTCAAGTACCGTGCCAAATTCAAATAGCTACTACTTTTTATAACAACAGGACAGCTTTAACTGTTTCTACCTGAGCGCACGTAGCCTATACAGTAAGCATGCACACTTACAGCAGTAGGCTATATGGCTCCAGTAGGCTACTGCTGCTGTGTGGTGTTCTACACACAAGAAGAATGCCTCCTCCTCCATCAAAGAACAGATTCATTCGTCCAAAGCACACTTTTTTGTTTCGCTAGTGTGCAGTTAAGATGTTTGTCTGACTATTTTAGTGTCTACTTTTGTGTTTGTGTGTCTCAACTCTCATACACTATGTAACAATATAGGCTTAGGCTATGCAGCTGTTCTGTGCATGCCGCGATGCGCACGTGCACGCGCGACGTTCCGTGGTACCGAAAACAAAATCACCATGACACCACTGGTCACCATAGACAGTAGACACACTAGCCAGTCAAGCCTACTAGTAGTTCAAATTATTTACAGGTTCTATAGGTCGGTGGGGTTACGCTACGGTCGGTGTTGTACCTGATTTAGTAAAAAGATCAGTGAAGGGCGCTCTTATCCTCATCATACATCATCATATGCCAATCAGCTAAGCACATTCCGTGCTCTCTCACACACACACACACACACACACACACACACACACACACACACACACACACACACACACAAAGCTGTGACAGACTGACAAAAACATTGATAGACGGAGTAGATCTGAGCAGTTATGATGTTCGTATGATGTACTGTGTGTGTGCGTGCGTGTGCACGTGCGCGTGTGTGCGCGTGCGTGCGTGCGTGCGCGCGCGTTGTACACGCGCCTGCATGCAGTCCCTGGGCGTGTAGTGTAGTCGTTCTGGGGTCAACTGCAGCTAGCAGTGATCAAACAGCCTGTGTGCCGCGGCGTGGCGCGGCACAGCACGGCTCCATGTGACAGAGTGATGCCAGGACCCTGTCCCAGGCAGCTCCCTGTTTTAATTGGCCTCGGGGGACTCTATATATATATGTGGAGGGGGGTGTGGGCCATACCTGCATGACAATAAGAAGGTCAAAGACCAGGATGAAGGAGGCCAGGAAGGCCCTGGAGACCTCGTCGCTGGGCACGAAGCCCCTGTTCAGCTTGTCCCAGCTGATCCAGTCCGTGCTGATCACCAGCACCACCACGGAGGTGAGGGAGATCAGCACCGTCCTGCATAGAGAGAGGAGAGGTCCTTTGTTAAAAAAAATCTAATAAAATCACATCATTTAATGACATGGCATTTAATGATAAACCCCATATGGTTGAGCGTCCTCAGCCTCTGAGTCCCTCAGGGCTCTATGCTAGTGTATTTTCTGTTTTCTGCTGCTGTGGGGAAAGCCGTTGAAAATAACAGATCAACGAGTTTGTCAATCTGTTATTTTCTGCGGTTTCTAGTTTCCACACAATATACGGAGACTGGGGTTTAAAGGACAACTTTGGTATTTTTCAAGGTTCATGTTTTAGGTTGTTAGAGAAGGTAAAAGGTGCAGTGTCATTGCATGTCAAAAATGCATGTCAAAAATGTAATTTGCTACTTTCTTTCGTTTGAACGATTTTAGCCAGGGGGTGGGGGCATTCGAACAAGTGGCTAAATGTCTTTTTAAAAAAAAAAACATTTATGATTTCTTTATTATTTACTGTAGTCCAGTCCTACTAGACCCCAGGAAATTACATCTGGCCACAAAATATTGAATGTGAAGGAGGAGGTGACAAACTGGCGATTGAGCCTACGACACACAGTATGGCAGCCCCCTAGGTTCCAGGTGTTCGTTCAGACACACACAAAAAAAACGACTGTGGCCAGATGTAATTTCCTGGGGTCTAGTAGGATTATAGTAAATAACAATAAGGAAATCGCCCTAACTTTTAAAAAGAAAAAGACATATTTAGCCACTTGTTTGAATGCCCCTGTCCCCCTGTCAAAAATGGCTAAAATGTAATAATCCTGTCTTGAAAGTAGTAGTAGTTACAAAAAGGGGTTCCCACCCATAATGGGATAAGTACAAAAACCCATTACTTGAGTCAAAGTATAGATACTCCTGGTCAAATATTGAATACTGAAGAACCCTGTAACTCAGCCTAATTAAGGCACTGACTCAAATGCACAGTCCATCCCAAATGAGGTGAAACAGGTCTCTCTCTAGTGGGGATAGGTGGGGCCAAAGTGTTCTTCAGTACAAGCTGTTCTCAAAGTTGTGTGAATTAATTAGAGTAGCCAATTATATTGCACCTGTTTTTTCCTCCCCAATGTAGTCGTTGTGCTAATTAACTAGGGTACAAGCTACTCTTGTACCCTACTGGCTCTCCTGTCACTATAGGTGCAGTATTTTCACGAACATAGGAAGCGTATGTTCTTAAGTCGAAAAAAGAAAAGCGCATTGTCGGCCGTTTCCATCCACTGATATAATGCGACTCATGGGAGATACAAAATAAGTTCATGAAATAAGCAGTAGGTGGGAATATTTTGCCAGTACAGTGTGTCACATTGACATTTATTTAACTTGTTGATATTATTTTAGGCTATACAAAAATATAATACACGGAGTGCCTGGTTGGCGATTGGGCTACAAGTCCTTTATGCTGTGCAGAGGCTGTCCGGGGACACGTTTTTGTAACCAATGAGTCCTCCGGCTCCTCGGAATTTAATTAACTATTAAACTAGCACTATATAGCACTGGTAAATCTAGATTGAAGTTAAAGCCCATAGGCCTACCCGTGAAAGAGAAGAACTATATAGATAATAAATTATAGCCTATAAGCGATGCCTCGACAGACCTTTTCACCTTGATGAATAAGTAAAGTAATCCACGATCACACAATTCACACCATTGATTAATACGCTTTGTGCGTGCTCTCTCGGCCAACAGTTTAACGGTTGGCCGATTGGTTGGTTGATTAATTGCAGCTGCAGAACAGTTGTGTAACTTGTGGGGTCTCTGCATGCGTGCGTGTGGGTACGGTTGTAATGCACGTAACTCAACAACCGTTTGCCCCACCGACTTCACATTCGACACACGCGGCCCACACCCCCGCAGGGAGTGCAGTACCCGTCAGTCGACAACGCGTGTGCAGTCAGTCGACAACGAGTGTTGTCGCTGGTAGCTGTGATGAACAGCACAGAATGCAGCTACTGAGATCTGGTAGGTCAGTAGATGCGTCTACTGGAGCATTGAATGCTCTGATTAAAGGTGATTTTGTCCCTTGCAATGCATTGATGGTATTTGAAACGCGTGCCCTGACAGGTGCGGTGATGGACACCGGCACTTAAAATGAATCGGTCCAGAATGATGCACCAAAAGCCTTTTGTGTTTAACTTGATCGAGCGACCAATGGATCATAGCTAGGTAGATGTAACAATGTCCACACGTCTGTCACACCAGCGGAACCATTACCACTGACTTCAAGGTTAATCATTAAGTCGAGAGCTTTTCATACATCTGTTGTTGAAAGTGGGCACTGTGAGTGGTTTCCTCCTGTTGAGGAACATTTTAAAAGCATTTATCTCTCTCTGGCTTTCCTGATAGCTTTGAAAAGTTCACATTTTATTTTCAAAGCAATTTTCAAAACGGGCTCACAATGTGCTCCTTCTACTACGCCTTCCCTCTCAGCTTTCCTACATCTCGGTAAAAGCAAAGGGCTGACCACTCTCCCTCTCCGCCAACAAAACGGGGTTTTCCAAGTAACCTAAATAAATGAATGAGTTTCGGACTCTCCATGTTTATCTCTCACTGCAGTAATTCTGCATTTGTTGTGTCTGCTGGAACATAAGCAGGATTTAAGCAGCGGGGGGAAAAGCTTGTATTTTCCCTCACTTGTGTATATCTTTTTCAATGTCACTCGCCGATTAGCGTCCCGCCGCACATCATACCGCCACACAACAGCTGGCCTGGCTTGCAGACCGCTACAGTACCGTCCCATTTCAATTAGGAGCTAAAAACATTATTGTGGCAGGGGGGATTAATATTCCAAAGTAGCATGCTTATTCTTCCACATGGATGACTTTTGTGGCAATGTCACTTACAATTCAACAGTGGTGGAAAGTAACTACATTTACTCAAGTAGTGTATAGAGGGGTTTTTTCTTTTTACTTTAGTGGACTATTTCCATTTTTTAAAATACTTTATACTTGATACTTCTACCCCACTATCTCAGAGGCAAATATTGTACTTTTTACTCCACTACAATTATTTGAAAACTTTAGTTACTAGCCAATACCTTTGTACTTTACTTTTTGATTACGGGACTTTTACTTGTAACAGAGTGTTTCTCCAATAATATAAATAATACTTGTTCCACCAGTGCTGTCACTTAGAATTCACCAGGGTTGTTCAGTGCTTTTTTTGTATCTAGTTTGTACCCCGCCCGGACGGCCAGCAGCACTTTCATAAATCATATTTCAAGCGGAGGTATTTCATGTGACGTCTTGTCAAAATCCGAATAATCGATTGTGAAAGTCCAATTCCAGGGGGGACGTCCGTCAATAACAAGACAAAGACTTGTGGAAGAAGGCCTTCTCCTTCTCTTGAATTCTAATGGACAGCAAATCGATTCCGTGGACACCGCGGCCTAAACTGGCTTTGAAGTTTGAAATGTCTACTTTTCCTCAGCCATGCTTTCTCTGTACATATCAGACTGATGTCAACAGGGTTCGAGTTGTAAAAAGAGTACGGAGTACGAGTGGTACAGGTGAAAAATTAACATAAAAAAATAATAATAATAACATCCAGAGAGCAGTACTTGCTGTTCCGGAACTTGTGCTTGGAAAGTGCTGGTCCGGAATTCTCCTTTAACCACTTACTGTATGCCCTATATCTTTGCTGTCGGGTGGAAACCTTGTAAGCTTGTAGATCTGCTGTTTTCGATAATTTTGTGAGACACTTTTGTGTGATGAAGTAATTGCAGTCATTTACGAAAAAAACATAAAAATGTGAAACTTTCTACCTGACAGCAATGAGAGGTCTAGATAGATGTCGCAAAGCTTTTCGATGGCGTCGCTGCACATGCATTGACTGTAAAATAAACCAATTCGGGGGGGGGGGGGGGGGGGGGGGGGGAACATTCCACATTTCACATTTGACAGACAGGCACTGAACTGCTTGTCCGGACCATTCGGGAATCTATGCTACTGTAATGTAATACAAGTAGGAACGGATGGACTTGTCGGTCCAGAAGTAATGGCCATATCTGACAGGGATTGCAGCGTTTGTTCAGCTGTTATTTAAGGGGGTCATACTGCTGGTGATATGTGAAGTGTAAAGGCAGGAGTTTGGCTGGCCCCATGACCTTGCCGTGTCCATTGATTTTTTTCCCAGTTGTTCTTCTAATTAAAGGTGCTGACACTGAGAGGGGGGAGGATTAACACGGCTATCGACTGTGTTGTAACCCTGCAGGGGGCTACGGAGGGCACCTAACACTTAGACTGACGGGTGCAAGCACACACGTGCCGTAATGCACGCACGGATGGCCTGACACACACACACACACACACACGCACGCACGCGCGCGCACGCGCACGCACACGCACACACACGTTGTGGGCTCGCTTCAGTGAGCACACAATAGTTCTCTATACAGTCATTTTTGGGGGCATTGAACTACTTCCACATACTTTGTGCTAGATATCTAGTTCTTCAACATGTTCAGCTTTATGCACGTATTTATGCTTGTATTTTTCCTTTTGCTAATTTTTTATTTTTGCATGAGGAAGGGTCAAATATTTCAAACCTGTCAAAATGAGCCAGAGTGTGTCTGATTGCAGTCATGTCAGTCTCATGTTGTATGTTTTGTATTTATGTTAAGCGTTTTTAATGTTGGGGACTATGGATGAAAATTAGCATATTTAGCTTAATCTTGTGCATTTACGCCACATCATATTTTTGGTTCATTAATACATGCTGTCCCTCTCCCAAATAAACAAATACATGAAATGCCTACCAGAATAGAACGATCCTGGTGTTGCCTTTTTTCCAGAACCTTCTGGCTGCTTTGCCCCAGTCTGGGTAGTTTGAGGCCTGCAGCATCATGTCTGTTACCTACAGATGGTAAAAGATGAATATGTGTTTACATACAGTACTGTAGGCTGCAAGGGAATGCAGAGGGCCCAGTTGAACTCGGGTTCTCCATCTGTTTGTTTTGGAAATTAAACTCAAACCCAGGCTGATAAATGAATTATGATATGTGTAAGACTTCTTATTGAGGCTTACTGAGAAAACCAACTTTTGTTGATTTATTTTCTCCCTTTTTCATATTGGTTATTTTATGTTGGTCAATGGCTTCTACATTGCAGACTATTTTCCATTTCGTAATATTGTACAGTATACAGGTTGTACAGACAGTATAGCATAATACTGGCACAGGTTCTGCACACAAGATGGAAAAATAAGATTGAGTCTAAAACATCTGATAACTCTGAGTCTGGCATCATCTTATCACTGTCTGGCCGAAATCTCAGTGTCATGTAAAAGACAGTGTCATTAGCGAAAATAGCCAATACTAGTAGACTTGTAGATTTGCAATTATTTGCTATTTTAAAAAATATATTAGAAACTTAACTTTTGCCTATTGAAAAATAGCCAAAAAATAGCCACACTAGGATAAAAGTGGCTAAGTGTCTGGGCAGTATTATGCGTGTCTTAAGTACCAGGTCTTATTACTTAACTTAAGACCTGGAGGCGTGGTCAATGCTGTTTGGCCACTCAGAATAGCCAAATGGCATTGATCACGCCTCCAGGTCTTAAGTTAAGTAATAAGACCTGGTACCTGGACGCGAGTTTTTTATTCCTATGATGGGAGGGAATTTGGAGCGCTGTGATTGGTTGTCAGTGGAGTAGGAAGCGCTTGGGCTGTGTTTTGGACCGCACACAAGTGTTTATGCCTACTAGTACTCTATGACTAGTACTAACCCTATCTCTAACTCTAACCTAAACATAACCGCAAGCAGGGGAGCAACGCACCCCTCACCAACCTTAATCCAAAAACTATTAACGTACCCCTCACCAACCTTAATCCAAAAACTATTAAAAAATCCGCGGTAGTAAAAGAGTGGTAAAACGAGCGCTCCTAAACCTGAGCTATCCTAGGAATAAAAAACTAGCTACCTGGACACGCATAATACTGCCCAGCTGTGTTTTATTTAAAAAAATATATATATAAATATTTAGCCAATGAAAAGTATTTAAGAGCTGTCTAAATAACTACATTAGATCCATTGGTTATTTTTCCCCATTTCCTTAAAACAAATGGTTTTGGTCGGACATACAAGGTTTCTACCCGACAGAGACATTGTATTGTAACATACTATTACAAAGCATATACCTTTGAGCTTGACAGGCGTAATGAAATACCGGCCTGTGTTGTTGTTAACAGCAGCATGGGAGCAGCTGGCATACAGTAAGCCACTCTGTCCGTCTGTCCACATGTTTCATACAGTAAGCCACTCTGTCCGTCTGTCCACATGTTTCATACAGTAAGCCACTCTGTCTGTCTGTCCACATGTTTCACACAGTAAGACTGTCTGTCTGTCTGTCCCACATGTTTTATACAGTAAGACTGTCTGTCTGTCCACATGTTTCATACAGTAAGCCACTCTGTCCGTCTGTCCACATGTTTCACACAGTAAGCCACTCTGTCCGTCTGTCCACATGTTTCATACAGTAAGCCACTCTGTCCGTCTGTCCACATGTTTCACACAGTAAGCCACTCTGTCCGTCTGTCCACATGTTTCATACAGTAAGCCACTCTGTCCGTCTGTCCACATGTTTCACACAGTAAGCCACTCTGTCCGTCTGTCCCACATGTTTCATACAGTAAGCCACTCTGTCCGTCTGTCCACATGTTTCATACAGTAAGCCACTCTGTCTGTCTGTCCCACATGTTTCATACAGTAAGCCACTCTGTCCGTCTGTCCCACATGTTTCATACAGTAAGCCACTCTGTCCGTCTGTCCACATGTTTCACACAGTAAGCCACTCTGTCCGTCTGTCCACATGTTTCATACAGTAAGCCACTCTGTCCGTCTGTCCACATGTTTCACACAGTAAGCCACTCTGTCCGTCTGTCCCACATGTTTCATACAGTAAGCCACTCTGTCCGTCTGTCCACATGTTTCATACAGTAAGCCACTCTGTCTGTCTGTCCCACATGTTTCATACAGTAAGCCACTCTGTCCGTCTGTCCCACATGTTTCATACAGTAAGCCACTCTGTCCGTCTGTCCACATGTTTCATACAGTAAGCCACTCTGTCCGTCTGTCCACATGTTTCATACAATAAGCCACTATGTCCGTCTGTCCACATGTTTCATACAATAAGCCACTCTGTCCGTCTGTCCACATGTTTCATACAGTAAGCCACTCTGTCCACATGTTTCATACAGTAAGCCACTCTGTCCGTCTGTCCACATGTTTCATACAGTAAGCCACTCTGTCCACATGTTTCACACAGTAAGCCACTCTGTCCGTCTGTCCACATGTTTTATACAGTAAGCCACTCTGTCCGTCTGTCCACATGTTTTATACAGTAAGCCACTCTGTCCGTCTGTCCACATGTTTCATACAATAAGCCACTCTGTCCGTCTGTCCACATGTTTCATACAGTAAGCCACTCTGTCCGTCTGTCCACATGTTTCATACAGTAAGCCACTCTGTCCGTCTGTCCACATGTTTCATACAGTAAGCCACTCTGTCCACATGTTTCATACAGTAAGCCACTCTGTCCGTCTGTCCACATGTTTCATACAGTAAGCCACTCTGTCCACATGTTTCACACAGTAAGCCACTCTGTCCGTCTGTCCACATGTTTTATACAGTAAGCCACTCTGTCCGTCTGTCCACATGTTTCATACAGTAAGCCACTCTGTCCGTCTGTCCCACATGTTTCACACAGTAAGCCACTCTGTCCGTCTGTCCCACATGTTTCATACAGTAAGCCTGTCTGTCTGTCCCACATGTTTCATACAGTAAGCCACTCTGTCTGTCTGTCCACATGTTTTATACAGTAAGACTGTCTGTCTGTCCCACATGTTTCATACAGTAAGCCACTCTGTCCGTCTGTCCCACATGTTTCATACAGTAAGCCACTCTGTCCGTCTGTCCCACATGTTTCACACAGTAAGCCACTCTGTCTGTCTGTCCACATGTTTCATACAGTAAGCCACTCTGTCCGTCTGTCCCACATGTTTCATACAGTAAGCCACTCTGTCCGTCTGTCCCACATGTTTCATACAGTAAGCCACTCTGTCCGTCTGTCCCACATGTTTCATACAGTAAGCCACTCTGTCCGTCTGTCCCACATGTTTCATACAGTAAGCCACTCTGTCCGTCTGTCCACATGTTTCATACAGTAAGCCACTCTGTCCGTCTGTCCACATGTTTCATACAGTAAGCCACTCTGTCCGTCTGTCCACATGTTTCACACAGTAAGCCACTCTGTCCGTCTGTCCACATGTTTCATACAGTAAGCCACTCGGTCCGTCTGTCCACATGTTTCAAGTGCAAAACGGCTGGCCGAAAGCTCATCACGGCCTACATGCTTGTATTATTAATGTGCATGAAAGCATTTCACGTATCGTTGCCAGGGACGGGGCTGGGCCAACTGGCGCTCTGGGCAACCCCCCCTCTTGGCGCCCCCCAGTGGTTTGGCGCCCTGGGCAATTGCCCACTATGCCCAGCGCATTAACCGGGCAACGATTCGTTGCCTTTGGGCAAGAAAGGCAGTGGGGCATCACAATCAATTCTGGATAATGCCTTTATCTGGTACGGTCGAAGAGCTATACATGTGACGCTGTCTGGCGATCATAAAACATTATAGAGAAGGGGCCTATTGCCTTTGATGGGCAACAATGTGCTATCGGAGCTGAATTGAATATGCGGCTATCAACATCCATGGGAACATGCCTCACACTATGGATGTGGAGACACAGACTGTATCTCGTGTCGGGGGAGGATTTGGATCTGCCAATCAGCGATTGATTTCTTCTTCTTTTTTCTGGCATCAGCAGCAGCATCGTGAAAACAAGCTCTTCCTGTTCGCTCATCAGCCTATGACACATTTTAAATCTGTGCTCCCTCTCTCTCTCTCTCCCTCTCTCTCCTGCAGAGACAGAGGTCATCGTCTTAAAGTGCCTTGTTGAATAGATTGTAGGCTATGTAACAACCCCCTCCCCACGCACGCACGCAAGAAAACTTCAATGTAATTAACGGAATCAGCACTTTGCCCTGCCCAGTGTCTAATTCTCTCGTCTGTCGCTCCGTCTGTCTCATATCTCTCATGCCTTTTCTGTCCCTGTCTCTGTTTCACCTTGTCGCTCTACGCTTCCTCTCCCCCTTTCCCTTCACGCAATCCCGACTACATTTCCGCTATTGCCTTCTCCTCCTTCTCTCTCTCATTACTTTCTCTTTCCCTCTCGTCACTCTCCCCTCCCCGCCCCCTCCCTCTCTCCCTCCCTGCAGTGTGTGTGTGTACTGTAGAATACTAATGCGGGCAGTGAAGGAGCTTGTCAAGATGTCTCCGGCACCATGCGTGCTGCCTGGTGTCAGGGCCCTCTCCTCCTCTTCCTCTATGTGCATTCCACTCTCCCCCGTCCCCGTCCCCTCCCCCGGACGCAGCTCTCCTCCATTTATGTTGACAAATGAACCGGCCCAGTCCAAAGGGAAGAGCTCTGCTCCGCCCCCTTCGCTGCATATGCTCGCTTCATCATCTGACCCCCACACTAGACTCACTACCACGCTATCTGTGAACCCTCTGGAGAATTAGTGGGCAGGGCTGGAATCAGTTTGGAGTGCTATCCTGAATTTCTGGGCCTTGTTATTATGAGAGCCATCTTGCCAGCAAGGTGCTACCTAGGTGATGCTTCCCATAGACAGCGCATTCATCCAAACAGAAAAGTCCTATCTAATTATATTAAACAATGTCAAAATCACCAATATTGCAGCTGTAGTCAGAAAGCTTGAATTATCCTCTTTCAATCTGTACAGTTTTTGTTTAATACAAATCCACCGTAGGCATTTTATGAGCTACTTCCTGTCAAGAAATTCAGAAATTCAGTTTGGAAGTGCTCGTTATCAGTGAAGCAACCTCCTGCTGCCTCCTGCACTATGTGCACATTCAAAACAGGTGGTACACATGGGCCGTTGAGTGATATTCAACGAGCGCTTCCAAACTCCAACACTTAGAAACAAATCACATGCAAGGAATTTCTTGACAGGGAGTAGCTCATAAAATGTCTATGGTGGATATTTATGAAACAAACACTTTGCAGATAGTAAGATGATAATTCAAGCTTTCTCTACAGCTGCAATGTTGGTGATTTTGACGTTGTTTAATATAATTAAATAGGACTTTTCTGTTTGGATGAATGGGCTGTCTATGGGAAGTATCACCTAGGTATCACCTTGCTGGCAAGATGGCTGTGGTCTGATAGCATTAGCTTACAGTAGGTTCAAGGTTTGTTTACTGTTACATCTTGTGTATGGGTATAATAAGAGTACAATTATTTTTTTTATCCTGGTTCCATCTGTCTACGTCAGTGTCCTTGGCATTGTTTAATATACAGGTTGCTTCTGACCTCAGACAGACTGTGGTGGCGTGGGGGGGGGCATATTTATGCGCTGCCGCCACTGATTGCACGGTATTGCACCCCTTATGTCTAACCTCACACCTGCTGCCTTTTATGCTATGCGTATACAGTGTATATGCATAGCTTAGATTTTTCTTTTGACTTGACTTGACCTTCTCATTGCTCTCCCTCTTTCTGCTCCCCCGCCCTTTCTTTCCTGGAAACTGTGCCTGATGGCGCTTGCACAAAACCCTATGTGATGTGACAACACAATGTCACAATGGCATGGCCTCCACCCCCGGTATCTGTACAGTCACATATAACTCTGCTTAATCACTCCCTAATCTGCTGGACATAGAGATGTGTTTATGACTGCTTTATTAATAAGAACTGTATAACTGCAGCCTTGCAGGAACTGCAATATGGGAAGTCACTGTTGAAGTAAAACCCATCTGCTTATTAGATCATCATATCATGTTGTCTCGTCTGCATATTCATATCCCATCTCTGGTGCTTCAGAAACATCAGAATGTGAATAATCTTAAATCTGAGCTTGTGTTTGCTTACAGTGTGAGTTGTAATTCAACTGAATAGCTAGCCACCACCTCACTAGGCAATTATTGTTCCCAAAGGGGTTCTTGGGGGGGTCCCTGGGGTCCCATCTAAATTATTGATAGTTAAGAGCCAAATGGACGCTTACAGGTCTGTATCTCCAAGGGTGTACAAATGGAACCAAATGATAATATCATGCAATGTGTTGTTGGAGGGTTCTCCCATATGGATGGTCACCAGACACTGGAGGGTGGTGCATGCATGGGGTCGGCTATATAACTGTAGGAGCCTCACCATCCAAGCGGTGACGAAGTCTCCCATCCACGTTCCCACTGCAGCAATTTTCATGAAACTCTCATTCCTGATTCCCATGTACTCTGTCACCATGTGGGGCCTGAGAAAGAGACACACAGCAAGAGAGATTGAGAGAGAGATGTGATGAGGGCAGTGAGCTGTGGTATACAGTAACTAGGTACATTTAGTAAAGTGCTGTACTTAGTAAAACGTTGAGGTATTCTTTTTACTTTTACTTTACTGAAGTATTTCCAATTTTCTGTACTTTTCATTTTGAATGGACTTTTGCATTGCAGTAATTATACTTTTACTTAAGTAAGAAATATGAGGGCAGTGAATGGCAGCGAGTTATAGGCAGGTGGAAAGAGTTAGGCAGGTGGAAAGAGGTCAGTGGAGGGACGAGAGAAAGCCATCACCACTGCTCAGTGTCATGATGCTAGCTGTCAGAGTTAATCAATATATGTGTGTGTGTGTGTGTGTGTGTGTGTGTGTGTGTGTGTGTGCGTGTGCGTGTGCGTGTGCGTGTGCGTGTGTGCGTGTGCGTGTGCGTGCGTGTGCGTGCGTGCAAACGCTGTGTGATGGCTCTACCTGCCAAGACGCCCTGAGGGTTGTAAACAATTTACATCGGTGCCGCCACGGCATTTGTTTGTACAGCGACAAACTCCCTCTCATTTGGTTCTCATCTGTCTTCCTAATGTCTGGTAAATTATCCATTTATTTGGCAAATTTGCTCCCCGTGTCACGGTGATTTGTACTCGGCATTGCCAAAACAATGAGACTGTCTTCCCTGCAAACACGAGGGAGTTGCTTCTAGCATGCAGCAGCAGCAGCACATAACGGCTATGCTAAGCGAAACATGGGCACCGGGCTAAAAGCACATGCCATTACAGAGATGCAAAAACGATCGCGTTCGCTTGTAACGTTTGATAAAAAATGACATGCATTCTTCCGAGTCCCAGTTACGTCTGGATCTCCACGGAGAGGATGGAGATGAGAGGGTTTTCGTTCAGCACACACACACGCGCACACACGCACGCGCACACACACACACACACACACACACACACACACACACACACACACACACACACACACACACACACACACAGGCATACCAGTACATCTCTCCAGTCTCTCCAGGTATTAACACAGGGAGAGGAGGCAAAAGTGGGTCAGTTGCCTCCTCCACGGGACTGGATGGGAGCCTGGGAGAACAAAGGGGCCTGTTTGATCTCTTGGCAGCACAACGTCTTAGATGTTGAGTGGAGCAGGTGGGGCGCTCATCCACCCCCTCCATCCAGGTCACACTCTCATGAATATAATAGATGCGATGGTTAGCGCGCTGGCTGCACTCTCGAGGGTTCACATTTGAAGTCAACGGCACCATTCGTCTTTGTTGTCCTCGGGTCGTTTTCTACTAGCCTCGGCCAAAACGGTTTCCTGTTGGCATTACAGGGCAACGGGACGGTGTGAAACATTCATGCCCATGTTGATGCCAGTTTGGACTGCTGGTCTGCTTTTTCCTACAGTACATTTCCACTTTTAATGACGTTTCTCAATCAGTCTTGACTATTGTCTTTGTGCATGTGTTTATTTTGTATTTTATTGACATTTATTTATCCCGGTAAGACCGTTGAGAGCAAGCTCTCTTTTTCAAGGACGTCCTAAGTACAACATACCCCACTCGTGACGTCATGTGGCAGCCAAGTCTATGGACTTTTTAAATGTTTGGTTTTACTTAAGTAAAAGTATCAATATAGAGTAAAAGTTCGGAATTCACAATGTACTTGAGTAAAAAAGTATTGCCATTTTGGCACTTTTGTACATTTTAGTATATAAAAGTGCCAAAATTGTATAGAAATAAGTAGAACTACCTCAAAACTGTACTTAAAGGACCACTTCACCACTTTTCAACCTATCTTCATATACTAGGACTAGGTCCTCACTAATAATCATGATAAAATGGAGTCTCATAGGAGGACTGTGGGCAGTTAGGATTCCAAGCTATAGAAACTGCAGGCTTTCTAGTCCTGAAAAGTTGCAATGCGAAAATGGAAACCATCGTTCTCACGATAATACAAATCTAAACATCTTTGAAAAAAAATCTTTAAAAAAAATCTGCATAATGATGATGTCACTGGTGGACGGGTTTCTGAACTGTCCACAGTCCTCCTATGAGACTGAGTAGAAAAGAATTGTGCCATTTTATCATGATTATTAGTGAGGACCTAGTATATGAAGATAGGTTGAAAAGTGGTGAAGTGGTCCTTTAAACAGTACTTAACCCATTTAGGCCTGACCTCAACATTTAAAAAAAAAAATCTTCTAAATCCTCCAGTTTTCTGAAATAAATATTTTCACGATTTTTCAAAAATAGCAGATCTACAAGCTCATAGCGCGCTATGAGGATAAAACGTAGAGGATAAAACCATTATGGTTGGTTAACTTATCCCTGCTGTAATAGGTGTTCATCTTTAATTCATGCTAATGGATCCTCATGTTTTTTGCATCGGCTTATTAGTTCACAACAGAGGAAATCTAGAACACTCATGATGAGTTAATGGCAATTTAACCGCACAAAATGCCAACAGTTTTCCAGTGTCTGTACTATCAGGCTTTCAAATCAATTTTGGGATTATTTAAAACTTTTGCCTCGACTACGATTAATGAACATACGTTTGCCTCGATTCCAATGAACGTACTATACAGTAAACCTATTATGTATCGTGAAAATGGCAGATCTACAAGCCTACAATGCATTGCAGGGTCACATATTGTCAGCTTGTAGATCAGCTATCTTCACTGTTTTTGTACGCTATACCATTGTACAACAAAGTAGAATACAGACTAATTGATTTAGTCCATGATAAGAAAACAATAAATACTCTATAATTAATTTAACTAAACTTAACTTGCTTCTCGATTATTCTGTCGTTTATTGGTTTTAAATATCGCTTTCGATATATTTTGGGTTAATTGCCCAGCAGACCTGTGTCCAGGAATTGTGTAAAGCGAGGACATTATAAATCATACATCATCAAAGCAGTGCTCATTAACCCATTTAGGCCTGATGTCGAAATTTAAAAAATGTCTTCTAAATAAATTTTCTGAAAAACCTCATGTTTCTATATCAGTGGTTCTCAATATTTCATGTCAAGGACCCCACAAATTATATGTAATATGCCGCCGACCCCCATCTGAAAATGTTGTTCCAGGGACTCACCCCAGAAGCAAAGATTTGAGTTAAAAACGTTCACTCTGAAATAATAAATATTCAAAGATTTGAGGCACATTTTAACGATTTATTTCAAAGATAGCAGATCTAGATAGCAGATCTACAAGCTCGCTATGAGCTTGTAGATCTGCTATTTTTCAATAGCTAAAGTATAACATAATGCTTAAAACACCAAAAGGGGTTCCCGTGCTGAATGGGTTAAATATCTTCTGACAGGCCTTCATTAACGAAAGCGTAGAGGTAGTGCAGGTGACTTATTGCCTGGACTCTGCGCCCCGCAAATAAAAATGGCCTTGATTGGAATGGCGATTTATACGTGCATTAAGTCAGTTAGACGTTCAGTGAAGTTGGCGTGGCTCCAGTTACCAAGGAGATCCCGCAGGGAGTCGTCTACCCGCAGCAACAAAACCCCAACTCAAATCGATACTTGTGGAGAAAAATGTCTGGCATGTCTGGCATCTCGCCTTTAAATCGTCGCTGTCGTCGGGGCAGAAACCTTGTTGAAGTAGGGCATTCATTTATGGAAAAACATACAAAAAGTTGAAACATGGAGATACAAGGTTTCTGTCCGACAGCTACGAAATGCAACAATCAACCCAGCCATCTATTTCAACCTCTACCTCCAGACATGTCTAATTGGGCAAATGTTATCCCTTGTTATAAAAGGGGATAGAGGTTTGTGTGAGGTTGAGGTTTTTTTTTTGCCTTTTTCTCTGCGGAGCAACTATGATGAGTTTGGGGACTCTTTGCTCTGCATGATCAGAGGCAGTACTATGACTTATTCATGCTGGCTTGAAATTTTAATGGCCTTTGGAGCTGGATGACCTAATGAGAGAATCCAGAAGCGGTGCAACGCCGGTACAGTACAGCACCATGAATAATCGGACCCAAAATGGCTCCTGTGGCTCGAGCGCTGCTGAGCCCTCCGCCACGGCCGCCCCGGCACAGCACGGCACGGATGCCAGCAGCGCCAGCCGCGCCAGCTCGGACAACCCTCCGTGGAGAGAGTGTTATCACTGTCTGCACGCTCGGACGGTCATAGAAATGTCAAGCCGCTCTCTTTCAATGACCTTCAAAGTCTTGTTCTGTCAAATTCATGATATATATATATATATATATATATATATATATATATATATATATATACACATACAGGGAAAAAAATAAAACTAAAAACAATGCAGACGTGCTATTGATTCTGTTGTCGTTGTTTGTATGCAATAGATTGATTCCCAGCCTGTGTGGGTTGGGAGACAAAGTGGTCTGATGGGTGGGCCGCCAAACGCTTTCAGTATTTTCAAGAGGGCCTCATGCTCCAGAAACCCACTGCAATAGACGTTTACATCAATCAGTGCGACCGTCAGACTGTACTTGACCTTTGATTCAATAACTCACACTGCATGAGATTGCCAATTAATCCTTTTTGCAATGTCACACATTGCTGATGAATCAAGCACTTTCACGATTCCCAGTCATCCATTTTTTTTAAATGAAGCACAATTTTATTTGATCAAAGTAACAACTTTGATGCGGTTTCAGGGCACGTTCTGTTCATTAGGATTCTAAAACAGTGTGCTGAGAGAGATTTATCTTTGCCTGGTAGTCATCAACTATACCTGGAAGCCACAGTTAGAGCCGGGCCATTTTCATTGATTGAATTCTTTATTGGACAGAAATTTAAACAGCACAGAGGTACAGTACAGTATGACATTAAGGCACAAAAAAGTCCCGCGGACTTGTTTCTATTGTGGTCCTATGTATTCTGAACTGATATTAGTTTGTTATCATGATATGAGACTAGATATCGTGTAGGATGTTGGTTATCGAAATGTTGTGATGTACTGCAGCTTAGATGTTGATGTTGCCTGGTCTTAAGGTTGTAATGCAGGCTGCAGGTACGTATATATACGGACGTCGACGCTAGGTGGCGTCATATCCCAGGTTCGTATATAGTACCCCAACGTATACTCCATCTATATAATGGTTGAGGCCTACGGAAGCTTTTAACATTGGTCCGGTTCCTATGGCAACGCCCCACCGTTCCATCGCAAAAGCATATACGGTACATACGGTTAAAAAATTCTGGTATAAAGGATGTTTTTGTTTGGAAGGAGGTGTTTTAAGCGAAACTATTCCTAAGTTGGTGGTATAGCCTATATACTGTCTATCTTTACTGTTGGGCAGAAAACTCTTACCTTCATATTCAAACTTTTTGTGTTTTTTTTGTAAATAAATACTACTTGATCATACTACAGCGTCACACAAAAGCATCAAAAGTATATCTACAAGCTCGTTTTGAATTTGAATCCTGAAAAGTATCAGTACTGTACATAATGAGGTGTCCACCCGATAGTCGATATTCATTGTCAATAGCAGCTGTAGCCAGGTGCAATGTTCTCAGTAAAACCATGTTGTTGGAATGGAAATGTATACAGTAATCCATTTATTTTATTTTTTGTGTGTGCATACAGTAAGCTTTTCGTTGTCTGGGTTCTATGTTAGAAGTAAAGAAAAGGCAGTAAGATCTTTTAAACGGTATACTTCAATATTAAGTTCACAACTCATATCATCACAATTCAACAATGTTTTCTCATATTGCATGTTTTCCTAATATCATGCAGCCCTGTTGTGATTTTCTTCTGAAACCACATCGAGGTATTCCCCGAAAGCAAATATTTGATTCTGCCAATGTTGTCCCCCATCCCTAGCACCAGTCCCTCATCTTTTCATCTCTTGACTGTCCACTCCACACCGATGTATTCGCTTTCACACTCTTGCTTTTATCATTTGTTTGCCCTGTTAAGACAGCTAGTGATTTAGTGGTGGCAGGGCCAGCGGGATGACCTCCCCTGCCCTTTAAAGGCCAGTTTCATTATATTTGGGGTCCTTGGCCGCCTCGTCCGCATTGAGATGCATTGGCTGTCTCCCCTCTGGCCGCTACACAGCCTAACAACGTATTTACAGTATGTGGCGCTGAGCAGCGGTCGTTACCACAGGGCATAAAGCTGTCACCATGAGCCCACTACGCTATCACTATACCATCTCCCCAGGCAACTAAAAAACTCGATCTCAATTCTTTGGCCCCGGCGCACAAACAATAACCCACATGTTCAGTGGTGGAAGAAGTAGATTGTTTACTTAAGTAAAAGTATAGCAATACCACGGTGGAGAAATACTTTGTTACGTCCTGTATTCGGAATGTTACTTGAGTAAAAGTCACAAACATACGAAAAGTACCAAAAGTAATGGTACTCATTTTACAAGTTGTTATTAATAAGGGCAAGGGCAGGGGCCCTGTCCAGAGCCTGGGCAGAGGCTTTTGTGCTGGTTCTGGACAACCGGAGATCCGACGGACCGGGCACTGCACTCCCTGTGGTGCTGTGGAACGTGTGTGTCGAATTTGAAGTCGGTGAAGTCGGGGGTTTTTGAGTTACGTGGATTACAGACGTACACACGTACGTATACAGAGACTTGGTGAATTTGTAGATTATAATAATCTAAACCTACAGAATATAACGTAAGGCTGTTTTAAAATAACTGTAGTGGAGTAACAAGTTGCCTCAGTTTCCCTCTGAGGTGTAGTGGAGTAGAAGTATAAACTATCAAAAAAAATTAAATACTCAAGTAAAGTAAAAGTAACTAGTACAGTACTTGAATAAATCGTTGCTGTCGGGCAAAAAACTCTTTATCTCCACAGTCTAACTTTTGTGTGAATTAACACCCTATACTCGATCAGTGTCACACAAGCCTGAGTCAAAAGTAGCAGATCTTCAAGCTTGAAACACGGCAGGAAGCAACACGTTTTGAGCTTGTAGATCTGCTACTTTACCTTTTTTTTTTATATTAATCCTGAAAAGTAACAGTTTTGGACACAATGAGGTTTCCGCCCCGACAAAATGTACTTTACTTTTCGCCATTCACTGTATTGAACTGACTGCGTTTGTTGGCCCTTATCAGTTCCCTGGCTCATGATGGAGTGGGACAGACTTTAGCAGTCAGACACTGTATACTGTAGTATACTATACTGTATCAGCCTTCCCCCACCACCACCATTAGTTTTCCATTATAACAATGGGCTTCAACAATGAAGTGTCCTTCTCCAAACACTACATAAATCTGCCTGTCCATTTTCATTGTCGCGCATAAACAGCTACAGTACACACACACACACACACACACACACACACACACACACACACACACACACACATAAACACAGGCACGTAAACACAGGCACGTACACACGTGTGCACGTACACACACATTCACAGACACACACATTCACACGAGGGCGAGAAGCAGGCGAGGTCGCGTGCACGCATCCGCCTAGGTGACGGCAGACGAGCGCTGGCGCTTTGGCATGTCTTCTCCATGTATGGCTATCCAGGGTTAGATGAGGTCAGTCTCATGATCTTCATATATGGAGATGGCCATATATGGTGGCATGATGTGTCAAGCGGCGTGATGTCACGAACGTGACCATATATCGAGGCGTGATGTCATGAGGCGTGACCATATGGAGGTGTGATGTCACGAGGCGTGACCATATGGAGGCGTGATGTCACGAGGCGTGACCATATGGAGGCGTGATGTCACGAGGCGTGACCATATGGAGGCGTGATGTCACGAGGCGTGACCACGTATGGAGGTGTGACCATCATAGTAAATGCGATTTACGTCGCAATAAACACAAAGGCACACGCGTGCACGTACACACATTCACAGACACACACACACACACGCGCGTGCAGGCGCACGCACACACCATCATTCAAGAGAGCTAATAAAAATGATTGCTCCCTGAAATATTAAAATGGTTGGAATGCTGATTAAAAAGTTTTTTTTTGTATTCTTGAAGACCACATTTGTTCCGCACTGTGTGGCATTTATAAATGCCCAAAATAGTTCTACTAATCAGCTTTGTAATGGAAAATTGGTTGCAGAACAACAGCAATCAAAATGTATCCAAGCCCAACAACGCTATGCTTCTCAAATACTGAACACATTATTTGCCTGATGGGAAACATAATGATAAGATCTGGTGAGAATGAACAGACAATTGACTCACTCACTCACTCACACACACACAAACATGTTTGTATTACTATACTTGAGGACATAACAATTTTAGGACACCGATTTAATGAACGTCTTTTCCCATTCCCTAAAGCCAGAAAAAAGTTAATATATAAGCAGAAATAATATCACAGGGACTCGTGTGGCGTATTGTGAGCTTGTAGATCCTCTATTTTTGGTGGGCGACACCAGCGTGCAACTATAAATCAGGCATAATAACTCTTAACCCCTAAATGGTGCATTTATATAGTGCTTTTATCCAAAGAGCTTTACATAGATTGTGCATTACATTCACCCATTCGCACACACATTCATACACCGATGACGGGGGGAACCATGCAAGGCACCAACCTGCACATCGGGAGAAATTAGGGGTTCAGAGTCTTGCTCAAGGACACTTCGACACTAACTCTGGGGGGTAACCTGGGATCGAACTGGGAACCTCACGTTTCCCATCCGACCGCTCTACCGGCCACTCCCCTGAGCCGCCCCGTGGCCCCTAATCCTGACATCTAAATGTCGAATGAATGAATGAATGAAAACCTTTATTCCGAACATGTTAAAATTAGACAAAAGTCAAATAATTTAAATAAGTGCAATATAGGACAAATAAAGTATTATAATTCTTCTATTCTTTACATGTTCGAAAAGGATTAGGGAGAAGTAAAACACTTATATAACCCTATCCCTTTATTACTGGTCATTCAGCGTCATCACTTGACGTCAATACATACTAACAATCCAACATGGTATAAACTTAAATAAAGTCATTCACTTAAGAGAAATTAAGTAGATAATTAAATGTAATAGTGTAAGTCATATCTATTTATACATATTTATATGATCTATAATGTATTCTATTCTATATTCTATATTATATTTCATATAATACATACATTTGGCATATTATATATAGTCATGCATACATCATACAAACAAGTAGAGTTATCGAATAAAATCATAACACTGATCCCAATTTGAATCTTTTCCTTTTTTTGTACAATAAAACAATATTTTTTAACAATTTTATTATATTAGTTTTTATTAGGTTTTTTATAGACATGACATACAGGACATACAATGACACAATGACACATACACCAGACTAGACAATGTATAAAACGAGTGGCAAACCTATCGTGATAAGATAACGGGCTATGAACACAACAATCATAAGACATCAACAAGAGTACAGCAGCAGGGCATACAGAACATAATCAACAAGAGAGCACAGCAACAGGGCAAACAGGCCAGCGGTTACACAGCAGAGTCAAGGTGAGTTGTAATAGGGCCCCATATATATTCAAATGTTGCTATGCTATCTTGGCCGTTGCATCGCAACCTCTCCAAATGTATCAATGATATAAATTCATTGAGCCATTTAGAGAAACAGGGCACAATGGGTGTCCTCCATTCAGCCAATATAATTCGTTTGGCTACCAATGTACCGAGCATCAGCGTCTGCTGTGTAGTGTATGGAAGCGCGAGGGAGGCATCAGAGCAGCCGAAGAGGGCAGCTAGAACATCAGGAACAATGTTAATACGGTATACTCTTGAGTACCATGCAAAAATATTTTTCCAAAAAAAGATAATCTTTGGACAGGACCAGAAAGTGTGGCCCAGAGTGCCCTTGAAGATGTTGCATCTACCACATATGTCAGAAACAGCTGAGTACATTTTGTTCATTTTGACTTTTGAGTAATGTAGTCTATGGATGACTTTAAACTGGATGAGTTGTAATCTAGAGTTGACTGAACCAGAATGGATCCTCCTTAACCCCTCGCTCCATATCTCATCTGACAGCTCCAGGCCAATATCCTCCTCCCAGGCAGCCTTTATATGGTTTGTTGATGGGATAGATAGTTTGGAGAATAGTGAGACAAATTTTGAGACAAGTTGTTTGGAGTTGGGATGTTGTTTCAATAGCGCATGTAAACAGTGATCCTGAGGTAAATTTAGAAAATTATGAAATTGATTTTGAGAAAAATGTCTAACTTGTAAATAGCGGAAAAAATGGGAGTGTGGGAGAGAGAATACTTCTTTCAGCTCAGAAAATGATGCAAATTGATTGTCTATATATAGATCTGAAAATTTGGTCAGGCCCTTGTCCTTCCAAAGAGCAAAGGCTGCAATATTTTTTAACAATAACATAACTTTTCTCTTGTGATTTGACAAATTCAACCACAAGTAACAAGTACAAACACACATGCGAGTGCACGCACACACACACACAGACAATCCACCACCCTTCCCCGCACCCTGCCTACACAAAAATAAAAATACATACACAAACAAGCATATCAAAATAGACACATTACTGTGCATGTACATGCATGCCCCCTGTAGCACCCACGTCTCTCTGTGACTCTCGCACACAGTTGTCAAGGTGATGCCGTTTGCCGTTTACAATTATGCTCTGCATGAAGCTGACCTGTGAGGTGGACCCCCCCACACACACACACACACACACACGCACGCACACACACACACACACACACACACGCGCAAACACACCCACACACACACACAACTTCTTGTCCCAGAAAACGGCAGGACAAAGTGATCTGAGAGAAAACGGCTAACCTGACAGCAAACTTGCAAACAACTTGTCATGATAATATAATATAATATTATTACATTTATATTACTGTATATATTATTATTATTATTATATTTTTATTCTGACTTAAATTATAAGTCACGACAATGCTTTATCATCTCATTCCGCATACATTTTGGAGGTGATTGATTAGCCATAATGGCTGACTGGAGTCCCTCAGGGCTCTACTAGTGTATTTTCTCTGTTATTGTGGGGAAAGTGTTTGCTGAAAATAGCGGATGGGTTATTTTCGGCACATGGAGGATGTCACTCACGAGGGAGTGAGGCGTTCACAGCCCCGGGGGAAGCCTGGGGGTAGCCAGCCGGGGGACGGATTTGGACAAGTCCAGTTTTAATGTTCGTGGAAGCCATGTTTTACGGTCACGGACCTTCATAATGAATGGGGGTAAGGAATGAATGAATGTTTACGTATATGAGACACAGATACATACAGTATAGATGGCCGTATGTGGGTGAGCGAGGCAGGAACATGGGAGACAGAGAGAGTGACTCAAGCTATAGCTAGTCGTACGATATAGCAGATGGAAGTATAATTTCCGGGGCGCTTAGGTAGACTTTTTAGTCTCATGTCCCAAACTGTTACCTTTCAGGATTCAAATTAAAAAATAGCTAAAGTAGCAGATCAAAGTGCATCGCTTCGAGCTTGTGGATCTGTTACTTTTGATGTGATGATGTAGTAGGGCATTCATTTACAATAAAACAAATATATATATATATGGAGATAGGAGGTTTCTGCTCAAAACCAATGAGCAATGATTTGTTATTGTGACCAAAGTTCGCAGTTAACTATGAAACCTTGCGTTTTTGTCACGTCATGTCACACTCAATTTAATCACTCAATTTTGTCACTCAATTTGTCACGTCACGTCATATATTGTGCCCAGGTCTCGTGACATCACTATGACATCATATGGGATGATAGTAAATCAGGGATCATATCATAGTAAATGCGACCTGCTGTCGCAATTGAGCTCATATAAGGAGATGCCTGATGTCATCAATATTCGTATATGTATATATGTCAGAACCTGTTCTGACATTCCATATGTTGATCCTTCCCCATCCATTCTTCCTCTTCGATGTCTCCCTTGTGACTGATACTGCCTGTCCATTTAAACGCTAAATAACTGGCTGCCCCAAAGTTATTTGTGCAGCCACGCCTGGCAGCCGGTGAGAAAAAGTTCTCAACAGGCCCGAAAATTAAGGTCCTACTTGGGCCCTCATCAAACCCTGTACACTCACGACACTTCCCCTGCTGCAACCCTTATATCTCCATATATGGAGCTGACCTGTTCTAACATTCCATGTGTTGATCTGACCTCATCAAACCCTGTACACTCAAGACAGTGAAGACACGCTCCATATATGGCTCCATATGTGCACGCGGCCTCGACCTTTATGCCAACATGGCACCCTTCTCACAACAATATGAGATGTCTCCATTTATCACTATTCAAATGACACTGATTTAGCAACAAAAAAAAAAGAAAGAAAAAAAACATTATTCATGGTGCTCATTCTGAGCACCATGAAATCACAGCGTTTACGGTGGATCGCAGAACCCTCTGGTCATGGCTAGATAGGCCCAGCTAAGAGGCAGCAGGGAATCCCATCTCCGGCTGCGCACAACAGAGGGGAACCTAAATACCACAAAATACTATTTACTGTGCCTTTTTAAATCCACTAGCATTACAACAGCTCAGTGCCAAAGAGACAAGCAGGCGGCTGAAAGGACCAGCCATGCCTTTTGCTCTACAGAGGGATTGTGGTAAGGAGAGACAATGCTCTTATGTATGGAGCTGTAATCCAGATCAGTGTAGCGTGTGAATTCATACATAAAACGGCCACACTGTTCCTTCCCTGGCTCCCACCCTGGCCTTTACTCCCTCATCATCGTACCACTCTCCCTTTGGCTCTTTCTCAATTTACGACTTACAATTTAGGCCTTTAGCAGACGCTCTTAATCCACCGCGATTTACAGTAAGCAAGGTAAACCCGAGGTAATACATGAAATGCATAGAAATAGTAATCATCAGTCAGTCTGTCTCTCCAGTTCAACCTCTCTTCATTCTTATTCGCTACAAGCTATCTCGCTCATGCCCTCATACCCACTGTGAAACTCAGGCGGTTTATTTAAGCTGTCACTATTCACTCTTCATTCTACGTGTTAGCTGTCACAAATGTTGTGCAGCCCTAGTGTTCAAAACCCCTCCACCTCCCCGGCCTCCTCCCTGTGGCATGTGGCATGTTGATGGACGATTCTGTGATTGTACTGTGGTTCTATGGATTGTACTATATGTGGTATCTTAACTCCTGCAATTGAAGGTTCTATTTTATGTTCATGTCTAATAAGTATCTTATGCTCTGCTCCAGGGGGTTTGTGATCTCAGATTCTGTCTCATGCTTGTGCAGGTGAACTGTGAATATTGCATGAGCAGAGCCACACCGCCAAACTGAATGCCATATCATTGCAACAAATGGTAAATGGTTAATCTCGAGTGTCTAAAGGAATTTAAATGATAATATCACAAATCAATTTAAAAAAGACAACCTATTTTTCTTTAAGACCTTGAAAGGCGTGTTTTCGTTGTGATACTATAGCATTGCTATCAAAATATTAAAGTAGGCTTATATCTACAGTTGGAGGCCATCGATATTGTCCTTTTCTTTTTGCTGAGGTTTGCGTGATCTGCGCAAAAGGACAGTTAACCCATTTTGGGCGGGAACCCCTTTTGGTGTTTTAAACATTGTTATAATTTAGCTATTGAAAAATAGCAGATCTACAAGCTCATAGCGCGCCACGAGCTTGTAGGTCTGCTATTTTTGAAAAATCGTGAAAATATTTATTTCAGAAAACTGGAGGATTTAGAAGGATTTTTTTAAATTTTGAGGTCAGGCCTAAATGGGTCAAATGATAAGGGACAATATCGGTGGCACCCAACTGTACTATGTTAGTTTTGTTGCTCCTGGCCGGAAACAAAAAATAAACATGCTTTGAAGATGCACACGGCCCACCCAGAAGGCTGCCGTGTTGGTCGGTCAGAGGGGTGGGCCGCAAACGCTTCCCATATAGATTTCCAGGTGGGTTAGGGTTAGTCCATAAAAGCTGCTCTATCCCACTCCTCTTCTCCAGCATCCATATGCTTCCTTCCCCTCCTCATCCTCCTCCCGTACAGGATGAAAGGACAAAAGAGGCATCCTTCATCCTCCCTGCAACGCGTCACTGGCCCCTATCCCAGCACAGCTCCGCTATGTGCTTCCCTGAATGCCAAAAAATGGGAGTACTTTTCCCACCACTGAGTGTATGTTGGAGGGGGTTCTCCAACATACACTCAGTGGTGGGAAAAGTACTCCCATTTTTTCAATACTGTAGACAGATATTGTTACAAGTAAAGGTCTGGAATTGAACATTTACTTAAAGGAGCATTCAGTGATTTGGGTGATTTGGAAAAAAACCCGGTCCACCCGGTAACAAGATGTGCACATGCACACGCTCTACAGTGGGGGAAGTACAACAGACCAACAGCACGTGCACCAATGCCCGCCCCACTCGATCATGATTGGAGGAAGGCCCCTCTCATCCTGATTGGATGAAGGCTTTGCCACTCAAAGCCCAAACCGAAACTAGGGTTTTTTGACCCCAGGGGCTCACTGGGGACAGGGAGGAACTCCTTATATGGTCAGCACACTTTATAGTAGGTAGGATTATCCAAAAAATAAGAAAAAATAAGTGATATTTGAATTAAGTGAAATCACTGAATATACCTTTAAGTAAATGTATAAAAGTATTGGTATCAAAATGACATTATGTAGAATGTCCTATTTCACAAGTTCAAAAAAATCTTTTGAAAATCTACAGATCCACAAGCTCAGATCTATAAGCTCACAAGCTCACAATGTAAGCTTGTATAGATTGGCAATTTTTTTGGCTGAAATGTAGGGCTGATGTGGTGAAGTGGAAGCGGTTTTGTAATAAATCAAAATCTACAAATCTACGATCTAACTAGTAACTAAAGTTTTCAAATAAATACTGGTACAATATTTGGATCCGAGATTTAGTGGAGTAGAAGTACTGAAAATTGGAGAAATACTCCAAGTAAAAGTACCTCAAAATTGTAGACTGTGAGATTACTTGAGTAAATTGACTTGGTTACTTTACACCACTGCATACACTACATACCACCTCTCTCCTAAATTAGGCATGATTAATGTGTGTGCCACGCATTGGGCCGTCTTAATTAAATAACACCATCTTAATTAGGGGCTGATTTCTGCCGGTTAATGGCAACCGCAATACGTCGGGGATGGGATTTGCGGTGAGACAGAATGTCGGCGAGACCGCGCCGTCAAACTCCACGGGCGGGCGGTCACACTCCTCCGGGTTCACGCAAACAGACGTCCTTAATCTGACAGTTGCATTAAAATGCAAATAGGCCCAGATGTGCGAGGGACTGTGGTAACAAGTGTGGATTACCTCCCCCAGGGAGCCACAATGGAGGGACCTACTCCCCTAGATAGACGATAAGCCCAGGTTGGAAGCTGGCTGATATAGCTGTTGACCCGGGGGCGGTTTGTTTCAATATTGGCTCATGGTGTTACTGTCACAGATACGGTTATATCGACTCTGTTCCGTCGGGCGGAAACCTTGTATGTCCAAAACACGTCATCTTTCAGGAAATGTCAAAAAGAACCTGTGCTCCAATGGATGCAATGCAGCTATATGTCACAAGCTCTTGTTAAAACGTTTAATTGGTATTACAGTGTAAAATCCACACACACACACATTTAACCACTTTCATGTTAAATGTTATTTTCTTTCAAAAATAGCAGAAATAGCTTGTAGAGACGTTATTTTTGCTACTACTGTTTCTTACGAATTTAAGAAGAAAAATGAAATCAACAACCTAAAAAGTAGAAATATGGAGATACAAGGTTTCTGCCCGACAGCGATGCATGTATAGTCCTGGCAATCTCTCAGAGGCGAGAGATAACACAGGAATCAATTGCTCTATGACTAATCGTGAAAACAATAATCTAGAAATGGAACATGATGTTACCCCGCCCATCATTGATGGTTTTACAGGGCCGTTGCTGTCGTGACTGGATAAGGAATGGCTTAGTTTATCTGACTTGCGCGGTTGTACCGCTATAGCTCTAATTAAATCATGCTCAGCGCGGTCTGAAAGGTCAGACAGAATGGAAGCATACCAATGAGGGCAGCAAGCATACGGCGTCAGGTCAGAGGGACAGCGGGGAGACAGACACATGCCCTCCTCCTCTCTAGACGCATGCACGCACGCACGCACGCACGCACGCACGCACGCACGCACGCACGCACGCACGCACGCACGCAGCTACAGTAGCGCCACTGAAACACATGCACACATGTTGACAAAACAAAGCAATGTGAGCAATGTGTAACAAAATTCACGGGAGGGTTCACAGGTCAGCCAACCACGGTTATTATAATGTAGGCCTAGTATTATACTGTAGTTATACTGTACCTAAAGATAGATATTGAAACTATCACTATCTAACTGAAACTGTATTGTTGTGTGTTTACAAAACTAACCGAAACAAACTAAATTGAGAGAAAATTACCTTCATTTCTGCTTTTGCCAACATCTTACATAAGCCTAGTATTTTGGTTGCATATGCCAGCACAGAATCTGGCACAGCTAAAAACATTGTCTGTGCCAGGTTCCGAATGTGAATCGCACTCTCTCCGCCAAAACAAATGCCACAACTATTAATAGTAAACTTACCAAACTAAACTAAAACCAAGCTTTTTTAAAATGAACTAATAGCAAACCTGCTTTTAAAAAAATGAATAAAAATTATAACTATAACAAAAAGTCAAAACAAAACAAAAGAAAATAAATATAGACTAAGGCTACGCAAAAGAACATTCTGAGCTAAAATAACCTTGCAGCCAAACGGAAACCTCTCTCCTGTAAGTGTTCCATCTCAACTGGAAGTCTCTCTCAGGGGCACCATGCTGTTGCCATTATGCCTGGCTCAGACCATGCCAAAACACCTAGCTTTTTAAAAGCCTTGGCCATAATGACACCTCTCACTGGACCGTCCTTTCAATCCAGGTGGGGTGGGCGAGGGAAAATTGCATTCATTCTCACCCAGGGGTTAGAAATATCAACAAAGGGAAATTGTAGGCTACTTTCCTTCTTGTGTTGTGTGGAACTACTGTACAACTGATTCACAGAGGGGGGTGAAACTAAAGGGGGGTGGAGGCTGCGGGTGGGGGTGGGTATAGCGGGTGGTGGGGAGCGTACAGAAAGGGTGTGGACACGGATCAAAGGACTCTCACAGCATCGTCGGTGCTGCAGCACTTCCATTCTCCATCCATAATATAAAGTCTGATTTATCCCTATAGTTGTGTGCCGGTGTTGCGTGCCAAAAGTACTACCTGATCTACAAGCTTTCAATGTGTCATGATGCGACACGTTGTGAGCTTCAGTGATGTTACTGTAAATAGGTTTTCAATGTAATGGGTCAGGGACCCAGGGGTGGTCTTTTAGATGGGTCCCAGGGACATTGTATGAGTCCTACGGTACTTCAACGACGTTAGAGTACAGTACTGAGTACAGTATTGCATCCCAGGACCCCCGCGGAGGGTGACATGATTGCGTCCTTTCTCAATTTAGTGAGTCTAAGGATGCAGGCTATTTGGTATTTGCATCACTGAGCTTGTAGATCAGCTATTTTTGGTGTGACACATTCCCCCACTCCCTCCCTCTCTTCCTTCCCTCCTGTCACTGCTTCATTTGAGCTGTGCTGTCCCAGCCCGGAGCCATCCTTCCGAAGCCTAATTTATGAAAACAGCAGACCTGCGAGCTCATTGCTGTTTACGGCGCGCGGCACCGTCATGCGGACGGAGCACACATTATTTAGACTTGAGGCTTGAGGAGGGGTAGGAGGAGGGAGGGAGGGGGGTGTCTGTCCCAGCAGAGTGTGAACACTGCTCTTACACATCGGGTCTTTGACAGAGACGTAAACACTAATGGTTTTTGGCAGGACCCGGTCCCGCAGCGGCCATGCGTGCAACAGCATACAGCATACACAGAGCCAGGGAGAGAGGGGATGGATGGATGGATGGGGGGGATTGGACATCTGCAAAGATCAAGCGGGCTGGTTATAGAGGCTATAGAGGCCCACTCGCTTTACAACAGCGCCATCTGTCTGTGAGTGGAGAGCTTTACAGCAGGCGATGACTGAACACAACATGAATGGTTGGAGATGATTGTCATTTTCTTGAATTATGCCTGTTGGATTTGTTTTCACAGTTTGTTATGAATGTTGCATCTGGAGAACTACAGATGGCTTAATCGGAGAATGCCAATGTATATGACTTTAATTGTAAGTTCTGATTAATCAGTTTAATTCATAGATGCTTGCACATATATGTAATATGTAATTGTTTGCATATTATGTTTTATAGTGATTGACAGTCTCGGGAGTTGACAAAAAGTGCAGTGGCAACTTGAAAGCACGCACGCACGCACGCACGCACGCACGCACGCACGCACGCACGCACGCACGCACGCACGCACGCACGCACGCACACACACCTACCTATATCTATAGACAGCTAAATTAAATCCTCTCTTTAGTGAACACACTAAGTGGGAAGAAAAAAGTGGAAGCTGTCCTGAGTCTGCAACATTTATGGTGCGGTGGGGACCTCTGCCCCTCTGCTCAGCCATGCAATCCCCTTCCCTCGGCCAACTGAAAAGAGCTGACATGATGGATGCCGATGTCACGGCGCGGGCCAAAGTGACGGATGGGCCGATTATACAAACTCATCCCTCTAGTCGTGGAAAAACACAACACCTCTCCTTTGAGCTAATAGCCTTCATCTGCCTCTGCCTTATGGACGCTAAGCCGTTACGATGGGGGAAAGAAAAAAAAACAGCTTCAGATGGGACAAATCCCATTACTAGGCGCGGTTTCACCCCTGACAGCTTGCATTTCAACAGACACCTGTCACGTTGATGCTTTACAACCCAAACAAACCTCACGGTAAATCAGCCCCCATGTGACCTCCAGGCTGGCTGGCTTCAAGGGCATCCCCCCCACCCCCCCCCCACTCCCCCCAGACAGACACATTGCAAATGCACAAACGGATTCCTGTCAGCTTCTTGATATGTGCATGTGCTCCGCTTTATGTGGCAGTTTCTCAGTACGTTAGAGGACAAAGGGGGGGCAGGGGGGGACGGGGAGATGTTTTCCTTTGAAACCAAAGCTGTCAAAATAACGTCAATGTTCTAGGCAAGAGGAGGCAGATGTGTGTTGAAGTTGAGGTGATCTTTCAGGTTAACCACCCTTCCCTTGAAGGAGGAAGGCCTCCCCGTGTAATTTATAGGCTGGGGTTCATTAATCAGACTGGTATTGAGCCTCCACTCAGGCAAGATGTTTGGATCAATTACAGAACGCCAACGGAAGGGAGTGTGTGCTACCGAGGTCTCTAACGAATGGCAGCAGAGAACTATGGGGTGCAACAGTTATTCCAACTGACCAATTTAATCCAATATAAAAACTATTGACAATTGATTAAATAACAAAAACATATATAATAAAACCTTATTTTGCTTATATGTAAAGTATATATAATTCTCTCAGAAATTGAAGAAAATAGTTGATCTACAAGCCGTTTACTATTTTGGCATAACACCGTTGTTCAACAAAGTATATGATTATGCGGCACAGCGGCAGTGGTTAGTCAATTTGTTGATAACATATTAAAACCTCCCTTCACCTTTATTTGATTCATCGAAAAAGTAGTCGATAGAATTATCACACAGAAATTAAATAATGGCTAGTTGCAGCCCTCAGACAGGAATGCTATAGGACTGAGTGACCAAACTTACCCCATGCTTCCATTCATCAGAAGGAACAGGTTGTAGATGTGGGAGAAGATGAAGAGGAACAGGATGGTGCTGAAGAACATGGTCATCCAAGAGCCGTGGTCCTCACGGAACATTTTGAGACGCAGATATCGACCTGTCGGGAGCAGGAAAGAAATGACACGGCTGGTTAGTTGCTCTTCAAATTGTCCGCTTGTAGGCTGGAATAATTTAATTCTAGAGTGTAGAAAACCCACAAACATTCTTCTGTGTTTCATGGGGCACTTCTGTGTTGTTGGACAAAAATTATTACATTATTTTCAAAAGAAACAGGGTCTAATATTGGTGTGTAATATTGGTGTGGCTTCCCAGTGGATCTCTGTGGCCAGTCTATTACCTCAATATGATGTCAGTCATCTATTTGCGCAAAGTTTCAACCCACTTCGGTTGACTTAATTATCTACTGTATCTATCTAACTATTAATTCACTAAACCTGTGTGTTTGTGTGTTTGTGTGTGTCTGTCTGTGTCTCTCCCAGCCATAACTTGGGCACCGCGGCACCGCCCAACCGAACAGCCTCAAACTTGGCGTGTGTGTCCCATTAGGGGGACAGCGAATCTCTCTGTGTTTAGGACTGGGAGGGGGTACCGGCTTCCCTGATTGGCCAACCCGACCAGTTGGACATGTCAGACAACGACTATATCAAGGAGTGGACATGTATTGCCGACTTGCACCGTTCTGGGCTTTTCTAAAAAGTACTGGGAGGGGGTACCGGCTTCCCTGATTGGCCAACCCGACCAGTTGGACATGTCAGACAACGACTATATCAAGGAGTGGGCATGTATTGCCGACTTGCACCGTTCTGGGCTTTTCTAAAAAGTAAAGATATTCACAAGTGAAAAATATTCTGGGATTTACTTCCTTAGCCTATACAGCACAAGAAATGTGGCCTGCGGACAGCCTTCCCTGAAGTGTGTGCGGCCCTTTTCTCATTTTTACTTATTTACTGCCTTAGGCCAGCACCTCACCAACACTGGTGTGCGCCCTTTCCTGTTTTGTCTACCTGCGGATAGACAGACCCAGACACAGACCCTTAATCTAGACGGTCTCTTATAGCTGACACATCGTAGAGAAGTAGTTGTTTGGTGTTTGTCTGTGGACAGATTTTGTCCCCAGTTCCCATCCCTCACTGTCAAAAACAGAATCTGTCTCCGAAGCGTTTAGTGAACACCTGTTCCAAAATCATTCACTGGAGTGCCCCCCTCCCAAGCCGGGCCTCATCATAGGAGCGGCAAGGCAGGGCAAAGGCCCATGGCATCATGGGTACCCATGCCCTTCAACCTCAGGTCCACATGCTTTTGCTGTGCAACACTGTTGTATCATCGAGCATAAATTAAACCTAATTTGTCCAAAATGTGTTACTTTTTAAGATTCAAATTCAAAAGTAGCAGATCTACACGTTTTCGAGCTTGCAGATCTGCTACTTTTGATGCTTTCGTGATGATCAAGTAGGGCGTCAATTTACAAAAAAATAAACCCAAAAGTTACTAATCACAGTGTCAAAGCCACCTGCCTGAATTGAAGCACAATTTGTCCACTCAATCTGCTGCTTGGCAAATGCTTTATTTATAATAACTTACATTATTTTGAAATGCAATCACAGCCCGATGGTTCCCAAACAGCTCTCTTGCTTGTAATCGTCTGATCATCTGATTATGTTATGTCTGTTTCCTGTCTGTTTTTACTCATGCCCAAAACCAAATTGCCTTTTGTGTGATGAATACATTTGTATTGAATTGAACAGAGTTCAAAGATGGGTTCAGTCTGGGCAAGGCCACCAGGCATGGTGGTACAGTTGGGTGCCACCGATATTGTCCCTTATCATTTGACCCATTTAGGCCTGACCTCAAAATTTTAAAAAATCCTTCTAAATCCTCCAGTTTTCTGAAATAAATATTTTCAAGATTTTTCAAAAATAGCAGACCTACAAGCTCGTAGCGCGCCACTCGGTGGCGCGCTATGAGCTTGTAGATCTGCTATTTTTCAATAGCTAAATTATAACATAATGTTTAAAACACCAAAAGGGGTTCCCGCCCAAAATGGGTTAACTGTCCTTTTGCGCAGATCACGCAAACCTCAGCAAAAAGAAAAGGACAATATCGATGTCCTCCAACTGTATCTGATACCATTCCTTTCCATTCAGTGTTGTTTTCGTCAACTAATACTATGACGAAAAATGTTCGTCGACTACCTTTTTTCACTGACAAAAACGACATAAAAACGAAATAAAAACTAAGCCATGATGACTAAAGCTATGACTAAATATACTGACAATTTCGTCAACAAATAAAAAACTACACTAAAATGTTAGGAAGGGGACTAGTGGACAAGAGATGCAGTAAGTAAGTAATTTTACACTTGGTTGCATGCTGTAAATAGCAGATCTACAAGTCGTGCTGCAACGCGTTGTGAGCTTGTTACTTGCTATTTTGCTATTACGTACTTGCTACTTGCTATTTTCAGCAAGTGTAAAAATAGTCATTACGATGGCATCAACGCCCACCAAAATACATTTTAGTCGACTAAATCACCTGTAGATTTAGTCGACTAAAATCTTCTGATATTTAGACTAAAACTAGACTAACACTAAAACATTCCAGGTGACTAAAATGTGACTGAAACTAAATTAAAACTATTGAAGAGACTATGACTAAAACTAAAATCAAAATTTGCTGCCAAAAACAACACTGTTTCCATTAGCGTTGTTACAACATGCCAACAAGCTTCCAATGGACATTTCCTGATAACTGTAGTACTGATTATACCGCATTCTCAACTATTATGACCAAGACCTTCCCCTCCGTTTAGTTCTGTTACCCATCAGCCCACCCCGCATGATGGTTTACCTTAGCCGCAATTTGCAACTCTAGATTTATTTTATTATGGGATAAATCTAGAGTTGCAATACCCTCCATTGACTCCCCAGTAGTCCCCATCCATCCAATTTGCGTTTGCGATCTGCTTGTATTAAACAACGTTAAACTCACCAACATTGCAGCTCTAGGCCAAGCTTGAATTATCCTCTTTCAATCTGCATCAGAATCACCTGCACAGAATTTCTTGACAGAAAGTAGCTCATAACATGTCTACGGTGGATTTTTATGAAACAAAATCTCGGCAGATTGAAAGAGGATAATTCAAGCTTGGCCTAGAGCTGCAATGTTGGTGAGTTTAATGTCGTTTAATACAAGCAGATCGCAAACACGTGTGTGTGTGTGTGTGTGTGTGTGTGTGTGTGTGTGTGTGTGCGTGTGTGTGTGTCTGTCTGTGTGTTTCTATGTGCAGGGCGTTGCTGAAAATGAGCACCTGTGCTCAGCTACTTCCCTGGGTAAATAAAGTAAAAAATAAATAAATAAAAACACAAATTGGATGAATGGGGGAGTCAATGGAGGGTATTTTAGATTCATCCCATTATAAAAAAATCTATAGTTGCAAATTGCGGCTATAGGTTTACCTGTCAGTCACAGACTTTTGTCATTCATTGTAGACTAGAGTCTTGGTCTTAATTGTATTTCTTTGTATTCCCTGGTCTAGTTTTCATGGTACTATGTTTGTTTGCTCCAGCTGTGTCTCATTTTGTAATTAACCCTCATGTGTTATATCAGTCTTGTTCCCCATGCAGTCAGTCCTTGTTGAGTCATTGTATCTTGTCACCTGTTTCAGTCTGTTTTAAATTGTTCATGTACACCTGTCTTCTGTATTAAAACACCAATCCATGGGTTTTGAACACCTGCCTGGCTGTCCTGCGTTTGGGTTCCAGTTCCAGACCCCCAGGAACGCGCCCAGGGGGCCGGGCCGGTTCCGGCGTGCCGCCCCGCGTCCGAAACGGTTGAGAAATGACAGTTACCGTGTGGCGGTCCCTCTACTGTACCCTCTACTGTACTGTACTGTCACTGTACTGTATTGGCACACCCGAAAGCATCATATATACAGTTGAGACATGCGTGTGTGTTTGTGTGTGCGTTAGGTTGCGCACAGGTGGTGAAAAACAAGCATGCTGTTTTCGTGCTCATACCCAGACACCCACCCACCCACACACACACATAGCTCCGTAAGGGAGTGGTTGCACTACTCAAAAATAAAAACTTTCATCGCAACCGCAACATGTGAGCTTGTAGATGTGTCCTTGTCAGTCCTTTTGGACTTGTTTTCATAGACATTTTGGTTGCTTATTTCCCTCGCAAAATCTGCCAACACTGATCACCTATTAGGAGGATGCTATACTGTACCAGCTCACCCTTCTGACAATCTCCAATTACAAGTTCAGTGTTCTTTAGACTCCAGCAACCGCCAGAGATAATATTTACAAGTACAAGTGGTTTAATTCTGAGGAGGATCCTATTCCTGGGTGTGATTTTCATTCATGTTTCACGAGCTGAGTTCAGCATGATTAGACTAATTATCCAAACAATTGTGACCCGTAGAGAGAAAGAGAGTGTGTGTGTGTGTGTGTGTGTGTGTGTGTGTGTGTGTGTGTGTGTGTGTGTGTGTGTGTGTGTGTGTGTGTGTGTGTGTGTGTGTGTGTGTGTGTGTGTGTGCGCGCGCACACGTGTGTTTTCAATTTGAATCAAATTAAGGATAAATCTGTCTCTTGCAGAGCATGTGATTAAATCAGATAGTTCAGTGTTCTGCTCAGAATACATAATCACCCTGCTCGTCCTCCACCGGCATCCCTTGGCGAGGTTCAGTTCAAACAAAATAATGTCAGCCCTTTTTTCCCTGTTTTCTCTCGCCCATTGGGGTCCTGTATACTCAATTCATTGAAATGATGCGTATAGTATAACTATTTGACAGTTGACAGTTATATAAACCAAATATTACACCCCCTTTAAATTAAGATGGAGTAGCTATTAGTCTTATTGCTTATTCCTAATGCAGTAGAAGGGCCCTAACTTATGCCATGCCTTACCCGCATATAGCGGGTTTAGAACCTTCCACTATCCGTAAACGGTCTCTTGCGACCACACAACCCACTGTACATTTTGCCGACTCCACCCTTGCGGGTGGAGGTGTGGCTCTAGGGGTGTTGATGCGCTTTCCTTGAAATTGACCTATAGCTAAGCTAAGCCCCTCCCCAAACTGCTATGGTCCAATCACAGCTAAGCATAACATGGGTTAGACAAACCTCTCCACCAATAGTTTTCCTATATGATAAAACATTGTTTAAAAAAATAAATGTCACACACATATTTTTCCAGTGCATACGGCAGGCCTTGTTGACAGATTTTGAAGGTCTGGTTCCAAAAATGAACCAGTATTTAATGTGTAAAATCCATGATATTTACATTGGAATGAATGAGCCCGGCTGGAAAGTGTCCAAGTGGGAGTGTCTAAGTGGGAGCTAAAGGTGAATTGCTATCTTACCCACACAGGTTTAGGACAGTGGAAAGTGCCTCCTCAAACCATTCCCAGCTCAGAGGTCTCGTTCTGTCTCAATTCTCCACAAATCTGTCATTGTAAGTTTAGTATAATCAGCAGTGTCAATTCCTTGTGTCCATGTTCCTTGTGTACAGTATATAATTGTCTATTCAAATAAGTTATTTGATTTGTGCTGTGCATTATGCCGAATTCCATTCGTTCGTTCAGTTCCATCACTCCACTGCGCAGCAAATATTAAATCATTCCAATAATATAAAATTCCCCATAATCAGTAACACGTAGATGATACGTGTTGTCAAATGTGGTTTTATTGAAAGGCAATTAAAGGCTAGATGGTAAGGAAGCAACGGGTGTCATTTCTAATCTTATTTCACCTCAGCACAGCACAGCGGTAAGTCTGTTTAATTAATCTCGCTTCATAGAGAGACAACACCATCACAATCTATATACCAAATTAAAACTGGAACCTCATAGATTAACAGAACTTAATACAAAAAATGCTTCAAATATGAGTGAGTTATGGCTTAATGAAATAGTGTTCTTGGCTGTTGTGGGGGTGCGGCGTGAGGGGGGGGAGGCGCGGCGCGGCGCAGCTCTTCCATGGGCCATAGTGTAATGCAACATTGCACTGGGGGTAATGGGTAATGCATAAAGGATTGGGCTGTCTTCTCTTAAAGGCAATGGCATGTGGCACGGTGATTGGTTTCATTATTGTAACGCCCGAACCACACCTATGCATAATGTAAATGTAACGGGTAGCGGAGGTGTTTTAACCAACCAGGGCCCAGTATTCAAATATGGGGCGGGACATTGCAAAAAATAAATCTAACACTGAGAGGGACGAGATTAATATCCATGCAGTGATATTAGTATCACTACACAAGGCTACTAAATGCCAGACATCTGCCATTTTAAACAAACACTGTGAATTGTGTTCAAGTCGCATTTGCCCGAGACCTGCCACCCCTTCAGCTGCCAACCTGCTACAGTAAAGCACAGCCCCGCACAGCCCACAGTGTGCAACATGTTGCTCACACACACACACACACACACACACACACACACACACACACACACACACACACACACACACACACACACACACACACACACACACACACACACACACACACACACACACACACACACACACACACACACCACACTTCAAGGCAGGCACTCCCTTCTGCTGCCTTCTGATCCAGTGCCAGAATGCAGCCATCTTCCTATGAACAACTCTTTGTTTTGTTTGGTTGCAAGCCAGCTAGCCTCCCTTTTTCAGCTACAGCCCCTGGGAGAGAGAGAGATGCTTTGTGTCTGTGTCCACACACACACACACACACACACACACACACACACACACACACACACACACACACACACACACACACACACACACACACACACAGAGCAAGTAGAATGCTCCATTTATTTTCCTATTATAGCCAGACGTGTCTCCAATAGCTTACATGCTGTTCGGTCTCAGCTCTTTTTATTCTCTCTGTTTCACATAATAAAAACAAACAAAGTGGGTTTATTTGGAGAGCATCATGATCGCTGCCCCCCCCCCCCCCCGATATGCCCAGACATGGAGACTGACTGTTGGGAACGATGGGATGGAAAGATGGGCAGCAGTGCCTCAGGACGTAGATCGGCGTCGTCCCAAAGCCTATACAGCTGTTGATTGGCCAGTAACCACTGAGGGTGGCAGTTGGGGCAAACGTTCACCCCAAAACATGATTTACTGTGCCTATCGGGACATAACGCGAATGGAGCTCAAGCAAAATTCACAGCGTTCTGCATGCCGACTTCCTCGCTTTAGCTTGCTTGGCGGTGACTCTCGTGGCTTAAGTTTGCTTGAGATGGCAGTGGCACGCCTCTGTGGTGGCAAACTCTGCGTTCGTCACAGAAGTGGGGCGCTCTCAAAGCAGTCATCAACCTGGTTGAAGACGGTCAGTATGTCACTCTCCTCGTCATGGGCATGACTTGGAGGATGGCAACTCCATCAGCAGAAGATCGGCAGACACAAGGCAGCTCATACAATTTGTTGGACAATGTCTACAATCCTTGCCCACCATTGTGATGCTCACCGTATCATCTGTGTGAATGACCCATACGATGCAGCATACTCAACTAAAGATGATGAGCGAGACCTGCGTGTACAGGGCAAGGCACATGTACCCAATACGTACATGACATTGAATGACCCCTTCCCCTCTGCCAAGGCATTCAAAACACTACTGTGTAGTGTCAGTAACAAGGAGCGGTTGCAAAAATGAATATGCAGCTACCTCACAGACCTGGCACAGAATGTGAATGCAGCGATTGTCTATGCTGTTGGCCCACATTACTTCAACTTGTCAACACAACAACCGATGGAAGACTAGCATTGAGCAGTCTGAAGCCGACATCATCCTATTCACCGTTTATGCTTAATCTAATAATCTAATTCCTAATAATTAGGATTTGGTAAATGCAGACGACAAATTTCACATCTAGTCAAAAGAATACTCCAAAGGAGTGGGGACAAAATTATTAGTTATTATTAATTATTACAGACTCGATACAATTATTCAAACCCAGCAATTTTGAATGTGCCACAGCCAGCAGCGATGTTTTGAATATATATATATAATATTTTATATATATATATATATATATATATATATATATATATATTCTTTTTTTGGCATGAAAGCCACAGCATACGTTTCACTCCGTGCTATTTCAAGGCTCATCACAGTCGCATAATTGAATTGTCTTGCATGGGTGAACTTAATTGCCTCAAGTGCCAATGAGCCTGCATGGGCTTCAGAATGGAGGAGGGTCCAGGGGGTGTGCTTCTACAGCCACTCGCCACGCCAGCATGCCCTCTCACACTAACAGTGTTGTTTTTGGCAGCTAATTTCTATTTCAGTTTTAGTCAGAGTCTCTTGAATAGTTTTCATTTATAGTTTGTCACATTTTTGTCACCTGGAATGTTTTAGTTATTCTAGTTTTAGTCGACTAAATGTCATAAGATTTTAGTCGACTAAATCTACAGTTGATTTAGTCGACTGAAATGAATTTCGGCGGGCCTTGATGCCGTCGTAATGACACTTGCTAAAAAAATAGCCGATCTACAAGCTCACAACGCGTCGCAGCGCTATTTTCAGCATGCAACCTAGTGTAAAATGACTTATACTGGATATCTTGTCCACTAGTCCCTTCCTAACATTTTAGTCTAGTTTATATTCGCCAACGAAATTGTCAATATATTTAGTCTTAGTTTTAAGTCATCATATAGCTTAGTTTTTATTTAGTTTCCATTTAGTTTTCGTCAGTGAAAAAAGGTTTCGTCTTAGTTTTAGTTGACAAAAACAACACCCTCATGCTCTCACAGCACATCTGGATGTGTGGGGGGGAGCTCAAGGGGCGGATGCCAACCCTTTCTGGATCAGGGCCCACTTGAAAATCTCGAAAGTGTTCACAGTCCGCCATGTTGCCCACTTAGTTAGCACGGCCTTCCACGTAACACGGCGGGCATTTTCAGAGCATGTTTACTTTAATGATACATCAAATTGCATTCTGGCTTGGATAAATGGGTATATAAACATAGTATAAATGGTAAATGGTGCATTTAAACAGCGCTTTTATCCAAAGCGATTTACATACAGTGCTCTACAGTACTGTAGATTGTGCATTACATTCACACCCATTCATTCATATTCACCAATCACCGACGGCGGACAAAACCATGCAAGGCATCAACCTCACATCATGAGTTCCTTGAGTCTTGCTCAAGGACACTTCGACACTAACTCTAGTTCAGTCAGACAACTCTTAGAGTGAATTTAGAATATATATTTATTGAGCATAATTGAGCATAGATATATGAAGCATAGATTGGCGTCAGGGCTCTGTCCCTATTCATTCCCTGTAACATTAACATTTTAGTTAGGTTATATAAGCCAAATAGAATTACAGGGAATGAATAAGACCGCAATACAGGGGGATCTAGAAACAGAGCCTACACAGGTGGATGCTGGGCAGGCGGTGGGATTTGCAAAAACTTCATGAGCAGCAGGTTAGCAGCAAGCGAGGCAGGGAGACCGCAGCAGCAGCGCACGTCCGCACAGCAGGAGAGAAGCCAGGAATGAGCAGGTAGCCGCTCTGATCAGGTAAAGAGTGCATGAGACTAGTCACCATCAGATCACGTAGGCGCGCTCACGAGTTGTCTGCCTGAACTATAGCTACGCAAGCTTCGCATCATTAGTATATGGAGACCAGAGCAGAATGAAAATACCACATCATTGTTTACAAGCATTCACTATCTAGTACACAGTATGACAATGTCAAAAACATATACATATCTCTAATATCAACTGAATATCAACTTGTGGATATTCAGGACAAAATCATATATTTCTAATAAGACATATACAATATTATAAATGTCCTGTTCTTCCATAAGGATAATGATAGCCTACTGATCATGCCAGTATTAATTATCTACCCAGAATTACAAGGTTGTGGCGATGCCATGATGATTCAGTCTATATTCTAAAGTTCTAAATTTATCGGTATCACAATGAAAACAGTTTTCTTTCTCTTTTTTTTTTACTTCACCGTAATTCTTTAATAATAATAATAATAATAATAATCATCATCTGTATTGTCCCCAAAGGGATATTTGTCTTCACAATTCCAACACCAACAAAAAACAACACAAACCCATATGACACAACAACATATCACCATGTCATATTATCATTAAAATATTGAGTTTTGGCGGTCCCTCTTGCAACATCCTCAAGGCCCAACCAATGGGCACCGGACCACAGGTTTGGAATCACTAATCAATACTATTCAGGCAAGCCCTCTGAAAAGCCAGACTTTCATTGTATTACTATTACTATACTTGCTGTGCAGCGAAAATAGAGCTTGCAGATATGGCTATTTTCGGCGTGTGTGAGTGACACGTGTGCGACACGGACTTGCTACAGGGCATGAATTAGGCATGACGTGTCACACGTCCTCACCCCCACACGGGCCTGGATGAGCAGTGATTCATGCCCACCCTCCTCCCGCCTGGTGGCTCGGCTCAGCAGGGAATGACACACACACACACACACACACACACACACACACACACACACACACACACACACACACACACACGCGCGCGTACGCACAGGTGGTTAAACATCCACATAAACTGTCTTTTAGTTGGGATTCATTCTACACAATAATGTTGCCTTGGGGCTTCCTTGCACAGATCCTCAGCATTCTCTCCTGATCAGCCTCATTATAATTGTATTCATTCTCAAAATGTAAATTCAAGCATGAGGAGTTGTCGCCATCTAGTGGTTAAACACTAGACATAAATTACAGTCCCAACTCATTTCTATTCCAGCAGGTTTGTATTGATCCTCCAAAGTCAATACAATGTCTTCCTTTCCGTATAATAGGCAAAATGAGAGAATCTGATGTGGCTTCTGTCGGAGTGCGATGCATTGTGAGCTTGTAGATTGGCTATTTTCACTATTTTAAAATGTTTTTCAAAATAATGATTAAAAAAAGCAATGGTTTTGGACATACAAGCGACGACACATAACATTTATATATTTCTTTTCTGGCAGGATTACCCTCCCTCATGTCGGTTATGCAGCAGGATTACCCTCCCTCATGTCGGTTATGCAGCAGTCCCACACGTTCACACTAGCCTCGTGTGGCCAGGCTATATTTGTCTGGAACCAGGCTACGTTCACACACCTTGGGGACACAATTATGGCGTCCAGTATGACTCAGTGTTCTGCTACTAGCCATTAGAATACTGCAGTGTAACAGCGGGGTTAATTGCCTTGCCCAAAGGTACCATAGCAGAGGATGTTCGGGGAGGAGGCAACACCCCTTCATGTCCCTTCCATGCTCGCTCTGTATTGACCCAGTGACAAGCCTGAGTCTCTCTGGCTCACTAACAAGATAATATTCTGGCCTCAATCAAGGCATAATGTTATCACAGCATACATGCTGCTTATTTATAGCCGTAATCGCACTATTGACAGTTTACACACACACACACACGCGCGTGCATGTGCACATATACACACATTTACAATGGTTGTGAGGACATCAACGATTGTATGAATGCCATTTTTACTGAAATAGCGAAAATAGTGATCTAAGCTCCCAACCTGATATAGTCAGAATTGCTATTTTTGGTCTGCGACACCGGTAAATGGTGCATTTATATAGCGCCTTTATCCAAGGCGCTTTACATAGATTGTGCATTACATTCACACACACATTCATACACTGATGGCGGGGGAAACCATGCAAGGCACCAACTTGCACAACTGGTACTCTATGTGATAATGCTGGCCGATGAAGCATACCAGTCCACAAATTCATCTTATGCATTTTATTTACCTTAAAGTGCATTAAACAGTGCAAGCCGGTGACAAATACAAAAATAAATAATACTGGCCAAAATGTTCCAAAAATACAACACTTGCTGGCTAAACTTTTAAGAAAACAAAATGGGTACTGTTACAAGCTTATGACTCCTACATTGAGGCCCTGGCTCGCAGCTGATTGTAGTCTCAGCCTCAAGTCACACTGAACTTTTCCTCACTTGCAGCATTCCTGCTCTTAACAGGTGGGACTAACCAAATACAATCATAGTAATTGGTATCGATTATCTCATACAAAGGCCAATCCAGGCCCATGAGTTGATCTACAATTACTGACTTGCTTCTAAATTTATTTTCAATTTATGCCAGTCAATACATAATTCAGGCACCAAAAACATACAATGAAAAATGCAAAATAACAGGAACAAACAGCCCTGCTTCTCAGTACTTGGCAGTTGGCACCCTCCAATCTAGAGAGGACTGCCGGCACTGCAGGGGGGAGACGGGTGACAAACATAATTCAACTTCAGTGTAGTAATACAGATATAAACATATTTAAAACTCTTTTAATCATTGTGTGAATTACTAATAATGTCATTTGTACAATATATATGATTATGAACCATCACTTCCAATGTAGCTGGTTTGTCAATATCAAGTTGACTTAATTTGGCAGGTCTGTGTCCTCACACAAGTACAGTAATACAAGCTTGCATGCGCGCGCGCGGACGCACGCGCACACACACACACACACACACACACACACACACACACACACACACACACTCACACTCACACTCTCTCTCTCGTCATTCAGAGTTAAGGCAGGATGTGTCCTAGGCTAACAGACAGCTGGGAGGCACACAGCTGGTGGAGGTGCACAGACGTACAGGGAGATGTGTGTGTGTTCAGTGTGAGCACTGTCTCCACTCAACATGATCCCACATTTCATCAACACATCTGTCCTCAGCAAACAGGGTAAGTACAGCCTAGGGCTGGCCAATTAACTCAATGTATATACAAACAATAACCCACTTAATCTTGGCTCATGTAGGTTCATCAAGAAGCAAGGTTTCTTTTGGCTACATCTTTATGTTTGTTTGCTATGGCCAGGGATAGGCTATATCAACAAATGGACACAAAGATTTTCTTTTTTTCATCGACTAAATTGTCTACTCTAGCCAATAGCCGATCCACAACGAATTGTGAGATTTATACAGGTATGTAGATCGGCTATTTTCAATATATGTTTTTATAATCATTATTTAATTGTAATCGAGGCAAAAATTTGAAATAACCGTGATGTTTTTTATTTATTTTAAGTCATATCGCCCAGCCCTATAGTACAGCCTAACAATGGCAAATACTGTTTATTTGTGTAACCAGTAACCACAAATATAACTAAATTGACCTGTAAGGGGCCATTTGGTTACATTTGTACACTCTCAGAGTTACAAAGGGATAGATGAACATGAGTATATTACTGTGTAGCTTAAATACAGTACGCCTAGGCTGAATTCCTTGGATGGGATCTATAAAGGTATATCTCTAAGCTTTCTGTATTAAATATTAAATATTAATAATATTCTACTGAAGGTATGGTTCTCTAAAGGTTTGTAAAGAATGATACCAACATGAATGGTAATTATTTTATAAATTACTGCTAAATAAGGTAAATATAATTATTAGCAAACTAATAATTATAGTACCGGTATACTATATACTTTTTGAAGTTTAGCAACAGAAAAGTTCAGCAGCCGTTTTAAATGTAGTGTACAGTTGTACAGTTGATTTCTGACTAATGTTGTGAATCATTAAGCTCCTGTTAAATTAAGAATATCATAAATCTGTCTATAAATTATATAAAAAAGCCTTAAAAAGCCTTTTAAAATGCCAGTGAAAATAGAGAGAGACTGCGGTATGTGTCCTAACCATTGAACTATTGGGTTGCCGATAAAAGCATAAGAGCAAATTAACACTAGAGAAAACCTGATATTCTAGGAATGTCTGTCTGTCTGTCTGTCTGTCTGTCAGTCAAAGTACTGACATCATAGCGTACTCTCATAACGTGTTCTGCAGTAGTACAGATTAACCACTTCTAGACTTAGTAAACTGACCTGAGTTGTCTCTGTACTTGGACCGCTTTTTTTCTGTCTACACCCAAATCTCTTTGCCAAAAATAGCCGATCTACTGAACCTCAGAATCCATATTCTGGGGGGACTACAACATTCTCGTGTATCTGTTTTTTTTTTTTAAATATAATGTTCCCCCGTGAATATGGGTGATGGGGATCAAGTGCTTGCAGCAGAGTATAATATTTGTCCATTCTATCTTTCACTTGTCAAATAGACAGAACAGTGTATGCTGAAATGTGATGATCACAAAAACTGCTTTCCGCTCAGCTGGACAAGATTGAATACACTATCTCAGATTAAATGCAAACAGACACATGTGATTGGGGCCAATAGATCAACATCCCAGGTTTCACTCTCTTGGCAGCAGACGTTCAAACATTCGGTTCCTGGAAACTAGACTATGGAGACAGCTTGGCTTGGCTCTGGGTTGTAAATCAATTATCACATTGGCCAAGGTTATACAACCGCTGAACCTGGGGTTGGATAACAAAAGGTAACAATGAATGGCCTCCGATAATTTCTTTGCCACATACACATCGCCTTATTTATTCACTAAGAAGATGAGAAAACAGCATTTGATCAATACTCCCATTATCTATTTAATTAATAGATTAACGCTTGTGTGACAGAGGGAATGGCTTAGTTGTGCGATCCTGATAGAAACTCTATCTAAGCCATTTAACTACTTATGTCCCAGTATACTTTATTGTGCAATGAATAGTGGTTGTAGCGGAGCGGGTAGGGTGCCCCCCTTGGAACCAGAAGGTCCCTGTTTCACGTCCTGCCCCCTGTATATGTGACAAAGTGCCTCTGAGCAAGACAGAAAAAACGAAATGTTTTCATTAAAACGTCAAAGCACTATATTCTGATAGTAATCATTGCTGTATAGTATAGAGTGTTTGTTCAGTAACAATAAGGGTCTCTCTTGTTCTTTAATAAACAGAAAATATATTTGGGCTGCAAATTTTCAGCCAACCAGAGAGAGTACCCATGTATCAGCTTAAATTTGATAGTGTTACTGTTCCAATTTTGTCTGCTCATTTCTTTGTGTCATTACATCCATTTTCACTTGTTTATCCTGTATCCTGTGTGTCTGTAGGTGCGTTTCCATAAAGCCTTTTTTTGCGCATTAAGGTCCTTTCGCAAAATCTCCTGGATGGAAACACCTCAAAATGCGCATAAGTCTGCATTTTTCGCAAAAACACTTTTTCGCTAGAAGGTGGCGGATTTTGGGGCTATATCGAAAAAGTGAAATGCGCAAATGGGTTATGGAAACACTTGCGGAAAATATTTCTAATTAGAAAGCATTGAACTCGCATTATATCGCTTTTAACAGTTGGAAAAGAAAAAAACACACGCGATGGTGAGTATAGTGGACTTGTGGAGTGATCGAACGGGAGGGTGGGTGGGATGTGGATACATAAATTATTAAATTTACACACTCGAGTCTCGAAGCCTCTGTCTGCAGGCTGAGGCTCTTTTGCTCTCGGTGAGGGCGTTCGCCGTTGATCATGAAGTTAGATCGGTGATATTTCTCCTAAACAGCTCGGAACGAAACGGACGAGAGGAGACTAGTCAAAATGGAAATGTACTGTCAAGTCGCAGGGCAGGGGTCCCGATCGTCCCTGACTCCCTGTACTTTGAAAACGAAACTATACCAGCCCCTGTCTAGACAAAAACACACGCGTATTTATTTAACAGACAGCCTGTTTGAAAGACAGCCTGTCCCAGTGGCCAATCTGGACAGCGGACTTCATGCAGACCAACTTGAATAGCCTAAAAGAACGTCAAATGCACCGTGGTGAAGAACAAATCAGAGAAGTGTGTGTGTGTGTGTGTGTGTGTGTGACAGACATGATCAAATAATCGTGTAAGATTATCCTGTAGTGTGTGATGCAGATGCTATCAGATTTCAGACATCAAATGGTAAAATAAATGTCAGATAATATGCGCCTCTCTGTGCGTCTCACTTGACTGGCAAAATAGCGCCATATATAGGCCTACTGCTTATTTAATATCTCCAAAGAAGCGCATTTTGTCAGTGGATGGAAACAAGAAAAATACGCTTTTCTTTTTTCGAATTACTTACTTATTCGCTTCCTATTTTCGAAATGTTTTGATGGAAACCCACCTTGTGTGAGTTCTCTTTCCTGATTGGATCCAATTGGTATCTGAGAATGAGAATGACCTGAGAATGAGTTTTCTGTTTACTAAAGAGATGGAGAAATGAGGACTTACTGAACAAACATTCTAGTACTATCAGAATATGGAGCTATTTAACACTTATTTTACCCCAAAAATATCACTTACCCTACCTTTAACCGCTAACTGCTCCCCGATCGCTGTATTAATAGCACTCACTGCTTAATAATATAGTTAAATAATCGATCATTTCAGTAGCAAAAGCGTCAACATGTCTTCTAAATCTAGTCAACAAGGCCTGCACATGAAAATGTGCGTGACATTATTTCAATGAACTAGAAATACACAAATGTTAGAGGGAGAAACCGTATCAAACTCAATCAACTTTAACGACTGTCCGACAGTAATACACGGAAAGAAGAAGACTAGGGTGATTAGTTAGCTCATTGTCATCACCTGGGTGGGTGAGTCATGTATAACCTTCCCGACGTTAAGCTGTGTATCATGTGTTCAACAACACAGCCACGCAAAATAACATCAGAGGTAGTGCTGTTTTTCCTTTGTTTTGCCAATGGGTTCCCAGATTGGCTATGAGGTGACGGGAGCATATGCCAGTTCAGAAAGCCTCATTGGCCGCTACACTTCATCGACCTGTATCGACGTGAGGGCGGAAGGCACAATATGCCACATGCTGCCAGCCTGCCACTGAATGACTACTGGCCAATTACAGTGCGTCTTTTCTGGGACTCAAATCTGAATCTGTGAAGCACTATAGTAATATAGTAAGAAAGTGGCGACATTAGCATTGACTCCCATTGTAACAATGGAATGCGGAAGTGCTCATTCTATCGCAATGGGATAGTTCCAGCCATAGGAGCAATGTTTGGAACATAGGCACGTCCGCTTTGCAGCGAGATCAAAGCGTGTCGCTACTCTCCTACTCTACACTCTGGTCTTGCGTTGCCAGACTGTTGCCTCTTGCAATAGTTGTCTGGCTTACGTGAGACTAGTGAAGCACCAACGCAGAAGCTTGCCCTCCCTTGAGTACACACGCCCCAGAGCCGAAGGAGGTTTATATGTCTGAGTTTAGCAACGGTTGCTAAACTATTTGGATTGGCATTGGAGTGGGGTTTAGCGAAGGGTCCATTGGACAATCACTTTTGGGGTGGGGTTTAGCGAATGGTCCATTTGTGTAGAGACCGGCTGTCGGCCTGTCTACTCTCCTTCAGCCCTCCTCTTCCGGTGGTGTTCCAGTTTTTCATCCTGAATAACAACTCTACACGTTGTAATGGGAGTTGAATAACAACTCTACACGTTGTAATGGGAGTTGCTGACAGATTGTCGGAGCTCTGAATCTGTCTTGACTGGATTACAAAACAGTAAAACAGTTAATCGAACTGATCAATTATTAAAAATAATAATCGATAATTTCATAAAATTAATTATTAATCAATACCCATGTAGGCTACACACACACACACACACACACACACACACACACACACACACACACACACACACACACACACACACACACACACACACACACACACACACACACACACACACACACACACACACACACACACACACAAAAGCCAACAATCGCTATAAGAAAGTAACACTCTATAGTAAAACTACAGCAGCTCATTCTCCCCTCCAGAGCTGTTCCTGCAGTTTCTGAACCAAACAGCGTTCTGCAGTCAGTATGAGGAGGGGAAGTGGTACTGCTACATCCTGCTGGTGTTCTTCACCTTCGCCCTGCCCGTGGGCATCCTGGGCAACCTGGTCGCCATCATCAACTACACCTGCTTCCAGAAGAGCTGGACCAGCAGCAGAGTGTTGCTGCTCAACCTGGCCCTGTGCGACTCGGCCTGGATCTCCATGCTCCCCGTCACCCTCTACTTCAGCCTCCAGAGGCCCTACCTCAAAGGTGCAGTATTGGTTCCCAAACGTTTTCATATCAAGGACCCCCAAATCGACATTAGCCCGCGGACCCCCATTTGAAAATAATATTCCAGGGACCCCCATAAGAGAAGATTTTTACGGCTCTAGCAGTGATTCTCAACCAGTTTCATTTCAAGGATCCCCAGGTGGTTGACATGCATGTTAGTCTACACTCTATAGACCCTCATTTAATGGCATTTCTATCTCTGGGACCCCAATTCATATTGTAAAATCAATGTTAATTTAACTCTGAGAGTGTACAAATGGAACCAAATGGACCCTAACGGGTCACTCTCAGAGTTACAGACCCATAAGCGTCCATTTGGTTCCAAACTATCATTTAGCTGGGGACCCCCTGGAACTCCCTCAGGTACCCCTGGGGGTCCCCGGACCCCACTTTGGGAACCAATGGTATAAGGGATCTTCTTGTTGTTTGGTCAAATAAGTGTAGTAGCTCTATATTATCATAGTAATCATTGCTGTGTTTCAGTAACAGGGGGTTTTCCTGTCTCTCCAGCTCTTTAATAAACTAAATAAATGTTCAGGTCAGCATTAGATAACCAATTGCATCCAATCAGAAGAAAATACAACCACAAATATAATTGATCAGCTTGTGTTCCAGTTCCAATTTTGTCTGCTCATCAATTCCAATTTCACTTGTTTGTTGTTTTAAGTTCAAGAACTTCAATCTTAAAGAATGGTTACACTATAGACAACAAAACCTGTGACTTTATGTAATCTAATAATCTAGACTAGCGCACTTTAACAGCGAATCCTGTATTACTTGAAAGCAATACTGCACTTGATGCACAAGTTACTTTGGTTACTAATCTGTATTGCCCTATAAAAAACGCTGCTAAACCATATAGTACTGTAGATGCACTCTATAGATTACACCCTTGTACATTGTTCCTGTATACGTTTTTATACTTTGTTTCCTAAATGTATTGTATTCCACTGTCTGCCTGTTTTGTTTTTATGTTTTGTGTGGGGACTGCGGATGTAAATGAGCATCTTTGCAAAATCCGGTATTAGTTCTAATTCTTTTATTTTTAAAAAAAAAACCAAAACAAATACCCATTCCACTCCCTTTAAAGACATCCAGATCTTCTGCCAGTTCAAGAAGGTCTTCTTCAACATCAACATCTACGGCAGCATCCTCTTCCTCACCCTCATCAGCTTCGACCGCTTCGCCGGCACGGTGCACCCCATCGGCTCCCTGCGCTGGTGGGGCGTGGGCCGCGCCAAGCTGTGCACGGTGTGCGCCTGGATCACGCTCTTCCTGGGCTCCATCCCCGAACTATACGTGGCGTTCGCCGTGCGACGTCCGGGCGGCGTGACGGCGTGCATGGACCACATCCAGGGCCCGTTCGCCTACGTCAAGACGGTCACCATCGTCAAGACGCTGCTGGCCTTCGGCCTGCCCTTCGGCGTCATGCTGGTGTTCTACGTCATGACGGTGCGCGTGCTCCGGGGGCGGGGTCTCGCCAATTGCAGGAGGCTCCGGCACAGCCAGCGCGGCGGGGTCTGGGGGAAGCCCCTGCGGCTCCTCACCGCCGCCCTGGTGGTGTTCGTGGTGTCCTTCGTGCCGTACCACGTCATGATCATCACGCTGGTGTTCATGAGGTGCCGCGACCAGGTGACGCCGGCCAACACCAACGTCCTATACGCCTCCTACGAGTTCTTCGAGGCCCTGTGCAGCGTGAGCAGCTGCCTGGACCCCGTCATCTACATCCTGGACAGCGAGAAGCTCCAGAACAGGCTGCTGGCCTGCAGGAGAGGCCAGTACAGGAGGGCATGCTGCAGAGCCAGCAGGAGGGTCCAGGCTATTCGGTGACATTTAGAGTTGTGTGTGATTGTGTTAAGTCACTGGTTCTCAAGCCTTTTCATGTCAAAGAACCACAAATAAACATGAATTTGGCTGCGGACCCCATCTGAAAATATGTTGTGCCAGGGACAAGATTTGCGTTGATAAAAATGTTTCAAAAAATATTAAAAAATGTTCAAATGCAAGGTTATAGCAGATCTACAAGAACGGGTCACATCGCAATACGTTGTGAACCAAATAGCACATGTATGCAGGGTTAACCCATTAAGACCTGAGGCCATACAAATGCCTTTTAAATAAGTAGTTCTCACATTTTAAAGATGTTTTAAAAAAATTGCAGATGTACAAGCTCGCAGTGTGGCACTTGCTTGTATATCTGTAATATTTTAATGGTAGGTGAACTGTCCCACAGGGCCCTGCTCTGAGACACAGACTGAGGAGAAACTAGAAGAAGTGCCCCTCGGGGCACAGGTCTCCACCAGGATTGATATTTGGATACAATCTGAAGGACTGATGTAAAAAAGAGTGTTGCACACAAATGGGCCTCCTGGTGGCGCTCAGAAAGGCATAATTGAAAAATGCAGGCCAGATGTTTTTCCTTGGGCTGTAGGGAGTGTGCACATAATGTTTTGTGCATACAAAGTTTTATGCAGATCGGTGCATGTAAAGACGTGACTTGGCCTGTTATAGAACCACCATGAGGCTGATTTGAAAAAAGTCAAGTGGCATTGCTTCCTCAGCCTAGTGGGGATATGCGTGCACAGTTTCACTGCACTCGGGCCCTGCGTTCATGATTTGCAGCATTTTGTACAAAACGGGCCAGTCTTGAAAACTTTGGAAGGCAATCTTAGCCAATCAGTGTAGAATCTGAGAAATGCAACAGGCTCGTCGTGATCACATGACTACACAGATCATGTGTACAGATTTGCATGAGATTTGGATGAAATTTGTGCGACTAATATAAACAAATCTGTTTTGCAGAAATTGGCCTCTGGGAGATGTGGAAAATGCAGGGAAAATGTTTTGCCATGGCCTCTAGGGAGTGCGCATACAAAGTTGTACACAGATCGATGCAGTTAAAATCAGGAATTGGCCTGTTATAGCGCCACCGTGAGTCTGTCCGTGTACAATTTCATGGAAATTGCACACTGTGTTTGATTTGTGGCATTTTGGCGGACCAATCATTCGAGCTTTGGAAGCCAATTTTAGCCAATCATGGAATATGGGAAATGGTGCAGATCCATGTTGATCACATGACTATGGAGATAGTATATACTGAATTGCGTGATGTATGGATAAAATGTGTACGAGTAATCTACAGAAATGTGTTGGCAAAATCGGCCTCATGGTGGCGCTATAACAGGCCGTTGTGGAAAGTTTGGGGCAGAGGTTAGTCGTTGGCATACAGGTAGTGTGTGTGCAAAGTTTGGCATCAACCGGGTTAACGGGGCCAGAGATTAGCTGTTAACGGACGGACACACGGACGGACGGACGGACGGACAGACGGACAGAGTGCAAAACATACTCTCTCCCCATGCCTTCGGCCTGGTGGAGACAATAAATGGTACCATATTATGATGAGCATTAATGAGGGCCAATTATATGAAGATAAGTTGAAAATGGGTTGAAAGTGGTATTTTAATGCACAAGGATTGAGGCTTTAATCTTGTTTTGTATGAGGCAGATTCATCATTATGAGCAGGACAGTGGTCAGTTTCACTCCTCTGTTTTATTGCTACATAAAGTGGAAGCAGTATACTGGCCTGGCCCTAGCCACAATAAGACTCATTATTCTTGCTGATAGAGTTTCTATTTGGAAGGTCAACTGAAAAACACTATATTTAAGTAAGATTTTTTTCTTTTGTGTTTTACTAAATCTTTATCAAAAGATTTGTGTAACCCATTTCTTTCACCCAGTGTGAAAGAAATGGGTTACAGCTGTGAGGCGACAGCGCCACCATGCCCTCTACTCAAGTAAGATTTTAAATACGGGTAGTAGTTTCTCTATTGTGGTATTAAATTGGACTACTTATTCCACTAGTGTCTACAGCATAGAATACTCTTTATTGTGTAGTGTGTATAACAGTGGGGGAAATTCATCTAATGGTGGTAGGTCCATGAGGAAAGGAAATGCCAAAGGCCAATCTGATGATTGACAGGCGATGGTCATCATGCGTTGTTCCGCATTTTGCTGTCGGGCAGAAACCTCTTATCTCTATATTTTAACTTTGATGTTTTAACTTTTTTTTGTAAATTGACGCCCTACTTGATCATACAACAGTGTCCCACAAAAGCATCAAAAGTAGCAGCAGTAGCATCTGCAAGCTCGAAGCTCGTTTTGGGCTTGTCGATCTGCTACTTTTGCTATTTTTTTAATTTGAATCCTGGTATTGGTTTCCACCCGACAGAGACAATATTATGGTTCTAGAGAAAACAGAGAAAAGCAGTGCATGATGGCAAAAACAACATCCAATCCTCCATTGGTAGCTGTGTGTGGTGAGATGGGATGTTGGCAGTGCTCACCTGCTGGCTGCTGGAAACTAGAAAACAGCTCCTAATCAAATATAGTGTTTGGCAGTGCACTGCACTGGAAACTCAATCTGAAACAATGGATGGAATGGAAGCAGTCATGATGAAAGAAGTAAACAGAGCGGGCACTGGAAAACCAAAACATTCCCCTGTGTCTGTTTGTCACCTCTGATGCACTGATACTCACTTCCTCCACAGTATTTTTTCTCCATTTGCAAGCGCTTGATTACAAACAAACAAGCCAGAAAATAGCATAACTACAGTATACAAGCTAATAAAGCTATAAGTGAGCTTGTAGATCAACTATTTTAACATTTTTTGATGATAATGAAATGAAAAATGTACAGTATATGTATGTTAAATAGTGGTATCAAACATAAATATCAGACGGTCTGTGTTTAATTCAGTCTGACCAGCAGCACGGAAACATGTGATAAAGAAATCACACTTTTGTGAAGTGAGGGCCGCTATTTTTTTATTTTGTACATTTGGCTCCTTATTTCTTTCTTCTATGAATTCTCTGGTGCCGTTTGAATTGACTGTTTCTTGTGAATGAATAAATGAATGAATTAATGAATGTGAATGTTCACATTTCTTCCAAAATAGCAGATCTACAAGCTCACATCACATTGAGAGCTTGTACAGTGCATATACTGTACTATTTTCAAATGAGCTGATCTCCAGGAGGGGGGAACCCAGTGTACTCTCTGCTGCCCCATCTGGCGGAGTCAGGTTAGATCTCTACAGTATAGGGTTAGAGTGGTTAAACTGCTTTTGATGCTATATATTAACTCATTTTTTGCTGGGGACCCCACTGGAACCCTCTCAAGGACGCACACTTTGAGAACCGTGTGAATCTGTGCACTGTGTGAATCTTGTTTAAGTGCACTGTGTGAATCGTGTTTAAGTCCAGTGCATGTGTTTCATATATTTCAGGGCATGCTACTTTCTTTTCCCATTGTCAGCACGCCTACGCTCCTCAGTGTTCTACACCAGTGGTTCCCAAACTTTTTAGCTTTCGACCCAAAATAATTTTATGTCTTCCCGTGATCAAAACTAGTGAAAAAAGCCAATCTACAAGCTCACAATGCGGCGCAAAGCATAACTGTGCCTTGGTTGTGTGCCTGATGAATCTGGAGATGTGGGTGATGAAAAAACAGCTATGGTGAGAGAGACCTTGTTAAATCATCTCTCTTGGTTATGACATGGCTATGAACCAAAGGAGTCATACGTCTTCAGTAAATACGCAATTTCCTTCTGGTTGTTTTTTCTCTGTTTGCCAAATCTCTCGTCATTATTCGTTCTCTCTGTGTGTGTGTGTGTGTGTGTGTGTGTGTGTGTGTGTGTGTGTGTGTGTGTGTGTGACGGTGTGTGTGTGTGTGTGTGTGACGGTGTATGTGTGTGTGCTAAACAAACACCGGTGGTTTAATCATTTGAACCAGGAAAACATCTGTGTCATTTTAGATTTTAGCTTGTTTTAGCATTATTTTATACTTAAAAAATATGAAAAACATGAACATTTGTGCATATCTTTGAATATTCTTTCAAAGCGAACATTTTAACTCAAATCCTTGCTTCTGGGAGTCCCTGGAACAAAATATTTTGAGATGGGGGTCAGTGGCCAAATACATGTAATTTAGGTGGTCCTTGACATGAAAAGGTTTGAGAACCACTGATATTATAGCAACGTATAAGTATTACCAGAAAACTGTTCTCGAATCGATCGATCTAGAAGACTTTTCGAAAGCAACTTGCAATGAGTACAACAGCACACACACACACACACACACACACACACACGCACACGCACGCACGCACGCACGCACGCACGCACGCACGCACACACACCTGTATACAACTAACATAGTATACTTTAAGTTCCTGTTTAGCAGTATCACAATGAATACACATTTTTCAAGGTTTTAAAGAAAAAAAAGGATTATTATGATGTTATGTTAAAATCTCATTAAAATCTTTAGTGTTTTGCCAATAAATTTGGGGGCTGCACTTGCAATATCCTCACAACCCACCAGTGGGCCCCATCCCACAGGTTGAGAATCACTGTTGCATTGTGACACTGCCCATGTGTGAAGACATGTATTTCCTGTCCTGTATAACAAGGGAATATATATTGATTAAAATATGGTTGAATATTTGAAATGTAGTGTACGGAAAAGATTATTGTTTGTGTGTAGTTAAACCCTGGTCATTCATTTTCTGTTGACAAGGTTAGCTCATAGCATATAGGGGGAACTGTGGGGGAAAGCATGTTAGTAATAGTTCCAGGAAGTGAGGTACCAGGAACATCTATAAAAGTACAGGAAGTGAAGGTGGCCACGAGTTCCATTTTAGGTATCAAAAAGAGTGTTTGGTGGTGGTTTGTCATTGTCAAAGAGACTATTTTAAGGCCAATACTAAACCATAATCAGACATTGATAAACCACAGAGTAGTGGGGCCGGAAAACTTTGAGATCTGAAGAAGAAACGTTTGGTCAAAGAACATTTCTGAGGGTTTATCTCTGAATCCATTAATAGCTTGTGGACAATGGGGAACCTGCTGTGCCCCTAGCCGCAATTTGCAACTCTAGATTTTTTTATAATGGGATGAATCTAGAGTTGCAATACCCTCCATTGACTCCCCACTCATCATTTTGCGTTTGCGATCTGCTTGTCTTAAACGACGTTAAACTCACCAACATTGCAGCTGTAGTCCAAGCTTGAATTATTCTCTTTCAATCTGCCGAGCTTGTTTTTCATAAAAATCCCCCGTAGACATGTTATGAGCTACTTTCTGTCAAGAAATTCTGTGCAAGTGATTGGAGTGCTGGAGTTTGGAAGCGCTCGTCGTAATTCACTGAACGTCCCTGCATGCATCTGTTTCGCATTTGCACATAATGCAGGAGGCAGCAGCGCGACCCCTTAATACAAACGAGCGCTTCCAAACTCCAACATTTCTTCTTCTTGACAGAAAGTAGCTCTACGGGGGATTTTCATGAAAAACAAGCTCGGCAGATTGAAAGAGAATAATTCAAGCTTGGACTACAGCTGCAATGTTGGTGAGTTTAACGTCGTTTAAGACAAGCAGATCGCAAACGCAGAGTCAATGGAGGGTATTGCAACTCTAGATTCATCCCATTATAAAAAAATCTAGAGTTGCAAGTCCCTGAATTGAAGGTTGGGTGAGGAATATACTTTTTTCCTTTTTTGAGCAATGCATTTCCTTTTCATTTTTTGACTTCATGGATTACTTGATTTTCGGAAAATAGAAGATCTGCAATTTTTGGTTTGATTACTTTTTTGGAACTATTCTCATTGGAGACATTTAAAGTAACTTTGCTTTGCTGGACAAAAAGTTTGAACATTTTCATTTGTATTTTGAAATATATTGATTGTTCAATTGAATTATTTTGTTTGATCAAGTTTAAATCAGATAAATATATTGTAATTTAACTTCAAAAGTAACAGTTTTGTTTTCTTTTGGTCTGCAATAGTTTGGTTACAGTATAAAGAATTATTGACGCAAGTAAGGACCTTTATTTCTTTTAGTTCTTTAATATAACTAATTTTATGGTTCTGATTGTTATTTTAACAAAACTATAACCAAATATTACACCACCTTTAAATGAACATGGACATGATTTTACAGTGTACTTATTAGCCTTATTGTGTATTCCTATTAATGCAATAGGCTAAATGCCAGCCATCTGCCGCTCAAAAGGACATTTAAAGCAAACACTGTGAATTGTGTTCAAGTAGCATTTGCCCGAGACCCATGCCACCCCGTCAGCTGCTACGGCACTACATTTCATAGCCGCAATTTGCAACTTCAGATTTTTTTATAATGGGATGAATCTAGAGTTGCAATACCCTCCATTGACTCACCACTCATCCAATTTGGTTTGCGATCTGCTTGTCTTAAACAACGTTAAACTCACAAACATTGCAGCTGTAGTCCAAGCTTGAATTATCCTCTTTCAATCTGCCGAGCTTGTTTTTCAAAAAAATCCCGGCCCGTAGACATGTTATGAGCTACTTTCTGTCAAGACATCCTCTGCAGGTGATTCTTTTTCTAAGTGTTGCAGTTTGGAAGCCCTCGTTTTTGACTTATGACGAGTGCTTCCAAACTCCAGCACTTAGAAAAAGAATCACCTGCACATAATTTCTTGACAGAAAGTAGCTCATAACATGTCTACGGGGGATTTTTATGAAAAACAAGCTCGGCAGATTGAAAGAGGATAATTCAAGCTTGTACTACAGCTGCAATGTTGGTGAGTTTAACGTTGTTTAAGACAAGCAGATCACAAACCAAATTGGATGAGTGGAGAGTCAATGGAGGGTATTGCAACTCTAGATTCATCCCATTGTAAACAAATCTAGAGTTGCAAATTGCGGCTATACATTTCACAGCTCTTGCTGTGATGTTGTGCACGCACGCACGCACGCACGCACACATGCACACACACGCACACACACACACACACACACACACCATTCATTTTGTCTGACTGCATTCAGTGGCAGATGGAGATATATGGACTGTTTGCATATAAAACAATGCAGATGCTATAAATGCCAGTGACGTCTTATATCTTTTATTGTCACAAAAGTTGGCCAGTTGCTCTGGCAAATGGCCATCTGCTTAAGATGATGAAACCACCGGTGTTTGTGGGGCATGCCCACGCATGCACCCACAGGGCCGTTTTTATGCAGGCAAGCATGTGTCACACACACACTCTCTCTCTCACACACACACACACACACACACACACACACACACACACACACACACACACACACTCACACACTCACACATCCGTACATACTGTATACTGTACAACTCTAGCACCCTCTCTCAATTGGAAGTGCTAAAGCACACATGCAGTAAGCAACAATGGCAGCCCTGGCACGCTGGCATGGCAGAGTAATAGCATGTGACACAACCCAGATGGCACCCTCTGGGGCTACAGTCATCAGCATCAGAACAAGACGAGGAAAAATGAAGCTCCTCACCACAAAGCAACCAAAGACATGTATGTCATTGTCTCTTCCACACAAACACATGGATGAGCCTGTAAGGAGTTGCAGTGTACTGTATATTGAAGCTGAATTTCGTTCCCTTCTGTGATCAAAGTGGAATCTCTCATTGCATTGATATGTTCCCAAGCTGCAGACTTCGCTGTATGCCAGCCTGCCAAGAATGACACATCCAAGCAGAGATGATTGACTAAAGGTTCTTACATACTGGGGGCGTATTTTATTGTGCAAATAATTCGCCTGAAAATACATTTCTGCATTCTATGTGCATGTACTCCATAGTACATCCACACAGAATGGTCGCTGTCGGGCGTTAAAACAAAAAATGTAGTTATTATTTCACAATCTCAATTAATCACAATTGGTCAATTGGACATAATTAATCACTTTCACTTTGACTTAAAAATAGCAAGACAATAGCCTATCTAATATATCTACAAGCTTGTAGATCGGCTATGTTGAATGATATGACAAAGTAGCACATTAATTAATGAAAACGATACAACGTTGAAAGAAGGAGATACAAGGTTTCTGCCCGACAGCAACGATCCATTGCTCCACAAGAAAAAAATGCAATATTCATTCGAATTCAGAACAGGGTCACCGCCAACAAATGCATTAACCGCGTATGGAGGCGGCATCAGATAGGCCTATATGAAAAGTGTTGATGTGAAATTACTTTTATACCCGTAACGACTTAAACCACAGCATCCATATTCTGGGGGAAACCTTCACAGAAAATAGCTGATTGATAGATAGATAGATAGATAGATAGATAGATAGATAGATAGATAGATAGATAGATAGATAGATAGATCTTAAAACTCATACACTTTTTGGACTTTAATACTACTTCTTTGTTTAGCTACAGTATATCCCAGATTACTGAGGCGCTACACTGTCTCTATGCATTTGATGTAAGTGTTTCCCTTGCTTACTGTAAATCGCAGTAATCCTGCCGGGATGGCTTTCTTCACGTATTGACTGGGACTCTGAATTACCCTTCAAACCTTGTATAATTCAAGCCAGCGCTGCAGGGAGGTGAATACATTATGTTAATACAGGGACTGATGCAGCACAAAAAGGAAATTAGAAGCCGCTTCACTTCCTCGTTAGGGGTTATGTGCAGACAGATAGGCACTGATTGTCAATGTAGGCTCTGGCCATAAACCTGCAGTTATGGTGCTGCATAGTCAGCATATTTTGGAATATACCTATGCTTAGTTGAGCGTGTGGGTGTGAAAAATAGTGCAACTAAGTCTAAGTTCTCAACGTAGGGTTTGCGGCGGACCACACACGGGTCCAAATGGTACGTGTCTGTAACTCTGAGTGTCTGTTCATTGATTGATTGATTGATTGATTGATTGATTGAATACTGTGTACATGTTTGACAACAGCACGGCAGTACAGCCACGGAAGCTCTGCTAATAGGATGATACAAAAAGCCACAACTTGCACTCAATTCATCAGCAAGACATACAAATACGTACAATACATCACATATCGGTAAAAGCTCCGGGAGCGGCAAAATATATATATACAGAGAATATAGGGCCGTGGGGTGGGGGGCACTACCAAGAGGCTCCTTCCTTGGAGCTCGCTGATGGTGTCCATTCAGTTCTGTACACTCTCAGACCCCCTTTCCACAGGTTGGTTCCCAATGGGAACCGGTTCAGTTCTTTTTGGTTCTTAGTCCATGAGCCAGAGCTCCAAAATTGGTGGGAAAAACTAGACCTATATTAAATTGTTTAAATTGTTTTAAATTAATACATGATAACCCTTCCACAGTAGTAGCTTTTTCATATTTTCGATTATTTTGCATATTTTCCTACATAATGCCTAATTTGCATATTTAAAAATGTAAAATTTGTATTACAATAAATCATTGTCTTTGTGTAAGAACTCAATTGGGGAAGTTTCATGGTGATCTAATATAGGTATGGTTTTGCCCACTCAATTCATAATTAACGTTCCAATTTTGGAGCTCTGGCTCATGGACTAAGAACCAAAAAGAACTGAACCGGTTCCCATTGGGAACCAACCGGTGGAAAAGGGGCCTCAGAGTTAACTATAAAATGTGCCCCATGGCACAAGTCTCCACTAGGAGTCGCGTGCACGCATCCGCCTGGGTGACAGCAGGGCGAGCGCTGGCGTTTTGGAATGGGGGGTCAGATCAACATATGGAATGAATTCTGTCCTGGCCATATACAGTATGGAGCGTGTCTTGAGTGTACAGGGTTTGATGAGGTCAGATCAACATATGGACTGTCAGAACAGGTCAGCTCCATATATGGAGATCTAACAAGTAATATAAAGAAATGTGTTTTGCACAAATCGGCCTCATGGTGGGGCCGTTGTGGAAACATTGGGGTAGAGGTTCGTCGTTTGCATCCAGGGAGTGTGTGTGCACAGTTTGGCGTTGACCGGGCCAACGGTGCCAGAGATTAGCTGTACGCAGACGGACGGACAGACACGTGTGGGTTTTTAGTTTTAGTCAAAGTCTTTTGATTAGTTTACATTTAGTTTTAGTCACATTTTAGTCAACTGAAATGTTTTAGTGTTAGTCTAGTTTTTGTCGACTAAATATCATAACATTTTAGTCGACTAAATCTACAGTTGATTTAGTCGACTAAAATGTATTTTGGCGGGCCTTGATTCCGGTGTAATGGCTGATTTTACACTTGCTGAAAATAGCCGATCTACAAGCTCACAACGCGTGGCGCTGCGACACGTTGTGAGCTTGTAGATCGGCTTGTAGATCGGCTATTTTCAGCATGCAACCAAGTAAAGTGTAAAGTGACTTGTACTCGATGTAGTCTTGTCCACTAGTCCCTCCCTAACATTTTAGTCTAGTTTTTATTTGTTGAAATTGTCAATATATTTAGTCTTAGTTTTAGTCATCATACGTAGCTTAGTTTTAATTTATTTCCATTTAGTTTTCGTCAGTGAAAAAAGGTAGTCGACGAACATTTTTTGTCTTACTTTTAGTCGCCGAAAACACTGATTTGTACACTCTCGGAGTGATAGACCTTTATGTGTCCATTTGGGGTTACTTTTTAGACCCATATTGGCCCGGGCCCCATACCAGTTGATAAGCAGTGGCAAGTAAGGCCTATAAGTGAGGAGGGACAATAAAGCGACGGTGAGACGGATGGAGAGTTTGGAGCTTTGTTCTAAAAGTCCATTAGTATTATGTAACTGTATGAAATGTAATTTGGCTGACTTGTTTCCTGGTGTTTCCACAGTGATACAGATGGGAGGCCTCTCCTCTCTCCCTACTTCTCCACTCACTTTGTCTCCTTAACCATTTCAACCCCAGCATCCCAATCTGGGGGAACATTTGGCTTTTGAAATTACATTACATCATGGCAGCCAAGTCTATATGGACTTTTACTGTTTGTTTAGAGCACTTTAATCAAACATAGAGTAGCAGCCAAGTCTATGGACTTTTAATCGTTTATTTAGACTCTAAACAAACATTATGGTGCTCCTCACTTCACACAAGTGTGATTTTTATCATTTCTTTGCCTTTCCACTGTAAACAGTGTGACATAAGATTCAATCAGTGAGATACAGAGATCTCCATAAAAGGGACCCAGACAGAGGAAGGAACACTGTCAGGCAGGTACAACAGGTAGCCTACAAGAGGTATATTGCATATAACCTGATGCGCATGCATTCCCGATTTGCATCATTCCCAACTTCAAATCAAATCAAGCTTTATTTTATAGAGCACATTTAAAACAGTCAAGATTGACCAAAGTGCTTTAGACAATACAATAAAAAATATCAAAAACTTTTGTGCATATAAAATCAAAATCATCTTAACAATTATGCATGTGAACCCACATGGAAACAAGACATGGACCAGATCAACTGACAACAAAAGAATCAGGAATGATCAAATAAGGCTCAAACTTGCATCGTTCCCGGATAGATCGGTGCCCACCAGTCTAGTCCAATACAAAGCACAATTCCTCTTTAATCTAATCCATGGTTGGATGAAAACAGAGCACACATTAACCGAAAGACACAGCTCACATACCCTGTATGACCCATGGTTGGAATACAAACGCATAATGACAGCCATGGCTCACACTGTATGACCAGACCCACTTCAACTGGAGAGCAAAATAGCCTGGAGTGGTTTAATGGAATGGCATAATGTGTAGGTCATCCCCATGGACCTCCAAGGGAGACTTAACCCATATATTGTGTCACTAGCCATTCACTAGCCTCTATCGTGCACTTGCAGAAACAAATTGTTGCTGTCGGGCTGAAACCTTCTATCTCCATATGTTTGCATCTTTTTGATATTTTTTCACAAATTAATGCTATCAAGACCTTGCCGTGACTAAATGATGATAACATTGGATCTATTGGATTTTCTCTGAATCCTTTCTCAGATTGTGGTGTTCAATTTTACAAAACAGTACTAAATCGTCGCTAGGTCGCGGTTACAATATTAATGCTTCGGATAACTTTAAAAATGACCGTAGCCCAAAAGATTGCTTAGGCGATTTTGCTTCCAGTTCACTTGGGGGTCTTCAGAGTAAAGAAGCCGTGGCAGGGAGCGCCATCTGGGCGAGGGTCAAGTCCTGGCAGCCAATGTGTAAATACTGGTAGTATAGTACAGGGAAGGGCAGGTAAAGATGCTGTATACACAATCACCGTGAAACAATATACAATATAATTCGAAAAGGCTTGTGTGGAGGTTGTTCTTATAGTCATTTCACAACCTGTCAATTGTGTGTACCATAGCGTATGTGCTCACTGGAGGAAGTGGAGAGAATGCGGTTTGTGTGAAGCTTGTGGGAAGGTGGAGATATTTTACTAAATGCACATTTCCTGCCATAACATAGTCCCCGTCTGTAGGCCTGTAGGAGATAATTACAAAAATAATTGTGTAAAATTGCTTATATTGCAATAATAATGTGTGGTTATCACAAAACAAGGCACACCTGGTCTTGTTTCACAGCACATGGTGCATTAAAGGTACATGCAAACCTTTACTGTCCCCAAGGGGGGATGTGTCTTGAGCAGTGCTACCGTCCGTTGCTTTACATAAAATGTTTAAATAAAACATTCCAGTAGGATGCTGGCCATAGCAACCTCTAGTCTAGAACAACCATTCCCAACCTGCAGTGAGCCATGAGGATATCGCAAATAATTGGCAAAACACAAAGGATTTTATTCTGAAAATGCATGTTCCACATATAATATGCAAATACCGCTCGTACCGGTTGTCAGTCAGAGTACCCGTTGTATTCATCTATCCCTTTTATGCCTTTTATATATGTCTATATGCGTCGGTCTATCTGCCTGTGTACCTTTTATGCCCACATATGGAGTTCCGTGTCAGGCACGGCCAAATATGGAATCTAGGCCAGTCTATGGTGTAACATTGGTGACATCAGCATACGGGATGTGTGGATTTATCAATGTTTTGGAGATCTGCTGATCCCACCCACTTCCCTCCCTCGGGTCCTCTGCGATACGCACGGCACGTTCGAAGTCGGTCATATATATATATATATATACACTGTATATATATATATATACAGTGTATATATATATACATATATATATATATATATATATATATATATATATATATATAAATGTGTGGGCGTATCGGACAACCGCCTCTCCGACCCAATAGCCGCTGGGCACCGAACTTCTTTTAAGTATACTACATTCCAAGCGGGAATACACAATGAAATGATTTATAATGACAAAGAATATGCCCTGAAAATATGTCCACCCATCTTAGCAAAATGAGTGGGCCCGAACGTTATGAGATGAGAAGTGTGCCCTGAATGATCCAGAAAATATAACTATGATGGCGGATCTCGCCATCATAAATGCCTGTTTTAGGCACCTTTGAGCAGACACACCTCTCAAACGCTCAGCAGCTCTTTCATATTTCTGTTGCAGTTCATCCTTCCTTTCTTGCACAATCAATCATTCAAGTATTCACATGGACATTTTGTTCACATACACACACACACACACACACACACACACACACCATCTGTTCACCCTCATCTCTGTGCAGTTTGTTGAAGGCTCTCTCTCTCTCTCTCTTTCTCGCCGAACCCTCAGGCCGGTGTGAGTCCTGACCTGGATCAGTGATGGAAAGTAACTCAACTCATTTGTGCAAGTACTGTACAAAAGAATATTAGAGTATTTACATTTTTTTCAACAGCACTTTATACTTCTACTCCACAACTCTGAGGCAAATATGTATTTATTTATTTTTTACTCCACTACAATTATTTGATTTAGATTATCTAACGACACTGTTTCGACTGTTTCACCTTTTACCATTTTCACTTTTCTTCAAAACACACTTTTTCCTCTTCCACCTACAGATTTTGTGCAAATCTCACAAAAAATGGTACACATGATCTCTGGACCTATCCGATTAAAACACCACCGGCAGAATTCTCATAGTCCATATCGTTCGGCTGTAATCGGCTTCCAAATTTAGTGGGAGGGGCCTATTTTACAAAAAATGCCACAAATCGCGAACGGAATGTCCAATCCACCCCAAGTTGTATTCACATGTCGAGGGTGGTTTCATCAACAGAGAGCCCAAAGCAATTTCACTTTCATCCATAGGAGGCGCCACAAATGCGGAATATTTAAACGTTTGTTGCAAAAACATGCTTTTTGGGGGATAAATCCCCTCCTAATTACTTACACATAATCACAGGGGTGACTTGACATTGTAATTGGCTAGCTAAATCAGTGGGAGGGGCCTATATTTCCCAAGGAGTCGAGCCAACCACACTTTGTAATTAACCTACAATTGCACGGGCAAGTTCCTCTGACACCTCAAAATACATTATATACTATAATAGGATCTATTACATCGATGTACACACTGTACATAATTTGGTGTACAGTTTGACACCTTTTGAAAGCTCTGAGAACTTTTACTTGTTGTAACAGAGTATTGCGATATTGCTACTTTTACGTAAAAGGAATCTGATTACTTCCTCCACCACTGACCTGGATAGACTTATTTAAGGAAGCAACTTGACGCGTCGGCAAAATAACGCATACGCTTTGCCGACACTGCAAGTTGCAGCCACGCACAAGTTTCATTACCATCCACCAGCTGTTTAAAAACCCAGAAGAGACGTGTGCTGTAAGCTGCATCTTGCATCTTCTTGAAGCGACTGTCTGGGAGTAGAGTGAAACCCTACTGAGAACCGACTGGAATCAGTGTTGCCAGATTTTGCGAGAGAAATAAGGAACCAGATCTATGAAAACAAGCAACTATAGGCCAGATGAGCACTTTAAACCGCTATACATACATCGGCTATTTGATTACAAGCTTAACAATTTAAAAATAGTGACAAATGTGGAACATTTGAAACATTTTAGCAACACAAATCTGGCACGGGGGTCCCTGGCAGAGTCCAAATAATATTTTCAGACAGGGGGTCCACGGACAAATACATTAATTTGGGGGTCCTTGACAAGATGTTTGAGAACCACTGGTTTAAACATTTAGGAAGCAAGCCCAAATAAGTAACTATACACTTTAGAAACAAGCCGAAAAACCAGTTTTATCCTGTCTGATCCAGGAGCATGAACCTTTTACTACCAATATTTACAAGCACCTTTACAGATAAACAAGCCCAAAGCCACGTATAATAAGCACACATGTCAACCCTGACTGGAATGCTACAGTATGTGATAAAGGACCCACATTACACTTTTATGACAGTCATGCTGCTTAGCTGCTGGAACAGCAGAAATAAGGCTACTAGTGGATTCAGAGTAGTTGCACATTACGCACCAAACATACATTTTACAGGTTTTTATGGCATGGCTGATGGCTCTGCAGCTGACTAGGGGCCCTTTCTTGCTCGGCACTATTATGCCTTAAACCTAATTGTTTTGAGGTCTCCTCCATCTGCTGTCAGTACGGTAGCCTAGTCCTGGCTAGAAAGATAATGACGCCGACTGTTCGGCTGTTGGAGAAGCCATATGAAATAAAATAATGTATTTCATTGTATTTCATTGTTTTGAAAATAGTTAAACTCAAAAGACTAAAAGGATGCACTGGATTAAAAATCACCATGGAACGACAAGCGCACGGGAAAATGGCCCAGTCCCCCCTCCCCTCTCTCTCGACAATTGAATGGACTGGACTTGCTGGGTGTTGAAAAGCTGGTCGGTAGGCTATTTTTTGTTTTTGCAGGCGGGTTGTTGATTCATATATTGTTTTGCGGGACAGGTTGGGGCGGCTTATGAAAAACCTGGCCCGCGCATCACTACTATTTAGGCTTTTTTATCATTTGGAAAAACATTTAAAATTGTGAAATTAGCCGATCTACATCGACACATTGTGAGCTTATTGAGTGGCTATTTGAACTGAAAATTAAAATAGTAAAAAGAAATGCCAAAAAAGTTTAGGCATGCTGGCGTCAGAAGTAGGCCCCCAAATAATTGGCAAAACACTGCGATTTTAATGATAATTTAACATTAATATTAACACTTTCAGGGCTTTAAATTGTATAATCCAACGTTCCGCCCTGCTTAATACGCTAAACCCACTATTTGTTTGTGTTTCATTTGCCGTTTTAAAATAATTAAAAAGACTGGGTGACGAGGCCGTCGCGTTATGATGACGAAACCGGAAATCAAGCCCAAGAGGAAAATTAGCAAGAGGGGCCAACTTTGCTTTACTTGCCGTATCTGCGTGAGGTGGGCGGTAACATTATTAGGAGACGGGAAGAATGTTGGAGTCTATTCATTTCCAATGGGAGAATGAACGTGAACACAGCTTCTGAAACATTCCTTAACTCCATGGTCACTGAACTAAATACTGCACCCAATCATCACAAAGAAAAGAGAACACATCACACCAGTCTTGCACACCCTCCACTGGCTTCCGGTCTCCCATAGAATAGATTTTAAGGTACTACTTATAGTTTACAAAGCACTCAACAGCCAAAGCCCTGCATACAGATTTCTTACCATCATACACTCCATCCAGAACATTAAGATCCTCAACAGCAGGTTTACTAACCACAAAAGGAAAAAATAAACCACAAAAGAAAATAGGAGAGGCCGCATTCTTTTTTTATGCACCAAAATTATGGAATACAATTCCTCAGGAAATCAGAGAGGCCAACTCCACCAACATTTTCAAACAAAAACTAAAAACACACCTCTTCAGATTGGCCTTCTCCACCCTACCTTAGCACTTTATTGAGGTTTCCCCAGCATGTATTTTATTATTATTTTTCAACAAATATCTTAAATGCGTGACCTTCTCATGCCTATTTTTATCTCGATGTCTGACTTTATGCACATTCACTGTCTTGTCTTGTATTGTGTTTGATAACCTATGACCTAACTGTAAAGCACTTGATGTAATCCTCCCTGTGAATCACTTTGAACTGCAACCCTGTATTAAAGGTGCTATATAAATAAAGCTTATTATTATTATTATTATTATCACAAGGCACACAATATTTACAAGATATTCATAGTAAAATGGCTTCTTTTAGCGAGACAAATCAGGAGAAAAACTACTTTGTTAATGACATTTCTTTATCCCAGCAACAAACTCTCACGAGATTTGAGATGAGTCGGGAAGCCTCTCTGTCCATCTGCAATTTGACGGCCAACACATAGGGGGCTCTGGCTCCATATTTAAGATGACAATATGTGAATATTATAACGTGTAAATAAAATGTGTGTTCCAATGCTTAATAATATAATTTTCCATAATTTTCTTTAGACTCTTGGTTGATGGGGGCTGATTTTGACATTTGCCATATAATGCTCTCAATGCTCATCCACATGACATTGTCAGTGTTGTTGTCAACCTGGGAGAGGGGGGGTGGGGAGGTCGGGGAGAAGCAAACCACGCCTACTATATTTAGGAGACCATGTTTTAGGCTTTGTGTACCATTTCGCCTATAGTGGCTCCAATGAAGTTGGCCCATCTTCATAAATAGACCATCTTTGATCAAGCCATGCTCTGGGCTGCTAGGGCTTCTGGGAAAATGAGCTCAATGCAAGTGAACAAGGGGTTTGTTTGGACTACAACATGCTGTGGAGGCAGTTCTTGTCTCACATTGTAATGGCGGCCTGTTTTTCTCTTCAATCGCCGGATTTTCGTTGAACAAAGCTGCAAATGCTATTTTCAGCATGCAACCAATATTGTAAAATGACTTATACTGGATCTCTTGTCCACTAATCCCTTCCTAACATTTTAGTCTAGTTTTTATTTGTTGACGAAATTGTCAGTAGGCCTATATTTAGTTTTAGTCATCATACCTTAGTTTTTATTTAGTTTCCATTTAGTTTTCGTCAGTGGAAAAAGGTAGTCGACGAACATTTTTTGTCTTCGTTTTAGTCGACGAAATCAACACTGCTTAAAATATTGAATCTTTCTATAATGAAATATTTAACTTTATAATGGAGGTTAACAGGTCAATCAGATCAGCATTTTAGCCCTGATGAAGACCGCATAGGTCCAACAATGTTTTATTAATTAAGGCTGTTCCCTCTTTTAACATTGAGTGCCCAGACCTCCCATTTGTTTTATCTTGTCTGAACCAGGAGCACCACGATTTTTGTAAGCCATTTCTTCGGCCGGTGCCTAAAAAGTGAAATCCTGGGCACTAATCTCCCTTTGCCAACCTGGGGAGAGCACCGAACTGAGCACATGCTTCCTTCAATGCATGAGGAGTGAGCAGGCTGCTTCTTATCACTTGACAGGGTTATTCCAACCAGTTCCTTTCCCCTCCATCAGGGGCCGCACGCACGCACGCACGCACGCACGCACGCACGCACGCACGCACGCACACACACACACACGCACACACACACACACACGCACAAACACACACATGAGCAAGCACAAACGCACACACACACACACACACACACACACACACACACACACACACACATGGAAGCGCGCACACACACACACACACACACACACACACACACACACACACACACACACACACACACACACACACACACACACACACACACACACACACACACACACACAGTATACCATTTCGAGCACCCACTCTATTTCAACTGCTAACCACAAATGCCACACAGTGGGGCACACACATAAGCAACAATGGCAGCCCTGGCAGGCTGGCATGGCAGAGTAATAGCATGTGACACAATCCAGATGGCACCCTCTGGGGCTACAGTCATCAGCATCAGAACAAGACGAGGAAAAATGAAGCTCCTTGCCACAAAACTACCAAAGACACGTATGTCATATGTCTCTTCCACACTAATCTCTCAAGAACAGATTCCGAGCTGCGCTACTGAATCTGTCGGCATGGGCATTCAGAACGTATACATTGTTGTTAGTGGGAATGAAAACATATAGGTTCAGCACCGGAAAAGGAGGGCTCAGGGCGGACAAAACCTCCTGTTATCCACATTCTATTTGACGACCCCAGAGGCAAGTTCAAAGTAACAAACAGCAGAGGGTGCTGTTCTTTCCGTTTTTTTGCAGATGGGTTCCCAGATTGCGTTGTGCACACAAACACATGAGAATGTCGAGAGTTACAGTATATGTTGAAGCTGAATTTCCATCCCTTCTGCGATCAAAGGAAACTGACTCTCACATCATTACACTCACATTGTTTGCTTAAGTAAAAGTATTGTAGATAATTCAGATCAGTCTAAAGTGAGTGGTGCAAAAAACTCAGCTTCCCACCATGCACCTGTGCACAGCGTGAAGCTCAACAGTGCCACTTTGTCACCTGTTGGTACCCTATACATACATACATACATACATACATACATACATACATACATACATACATACATACGAGTGACGGACATAGCTGGGCATTGGAATGGCTGCACCCTATGGTTGCACCACTCAAAAAAGATGTAGAAAAATATTGAGTAAATGTACTTAGTTACTTACACCACTGCTCTTCGTGCACACACAATTTGCAGGCTTGCAATGACACATCCACAGGGGCCCTAATCCTGTCAGGTTGGCTTTTCACATATCGACTGTGACTCCAAATTACCCTTCAACTACTCGCTTTTTATAACTAAAAACAGCTGTGCAGAATGTCACAACATAGAATAAATTCAATTTCCGTATATGATATTGCAGCTGTGTGAAAGTCAATGAGTGTACTGTGTGAGCACACTGCTGTCAACGTCTAATTAATGTAGCTCGATTTATTGTTTAACACACTCCACCATTTTGAACTTAGTTCCAACCATTAGTTGGCCAAAGAAAATGCTCTTTTCACCGGTCTGTAAATATTAGTAGAGGATTATAGAGGCTGTGTAGTCTATAGGAAACAGTCGATTCAATGAAAGTTTGAAACTCGAGAACACAGAACCGTATTATGACATATACACACCCTTGCAGAGAAAAAGCACATGCTGCCCTCATAATTCTTCTTCCCCATCATCTCTCCTCTAGGTGAAGATTCTATATTTATTTATATAGTCAGCACATGGCAGTGCATGGTGTCAGCATGCTCCCACGGTCTTTTGTTTATGCTCAGCACCAGAGAAGGACGGTCACTCAGAGCAGTGGTTCTCAACCTGTGGGTCGGGACCCCAAGTGGTGGGTGGTCCCCACATGATTTTAGGGGGGTCCCCAGATGACAGCGAAGTTACAGTTTAAGGACTTAAAAAAAAGAGAAAGGAAAAACACACAAAAAGACCATTACTGCATCAAAAGTATTCAACCAATTATAATAAAACTGGTCAAACATTGGCCAAATAGCAGATCTACAAGCCTCTCGTTTGCTATTTTCATAATATTTATCTGTGGAACCGAGTCACACTAAATGTAATGCCACAACTCCTACAATTCCAAGTGCTTGTCAGGGTGCAGGGGTCCCCGGTTCAAATATGATTATTTTGCTGGGTCGCAACCTAAAAAGGTTGAGAACCACTGAGCTAGAGAATGCACTCATGAGTGAGAAGTGAGTATCTCCACCCCCACCAAGTAATTATAGACATTAATGACTCATAACAGGAAGATAAACCAGTGTAGCCAATTATACCTATACCCACATGAGTCATCAAGTGAGTGAGAACATTTCAAATACAGTGCATTTGAAGTAGGATTAAAGCAAAATACCAGTGTCAATACAAGTAATTGTTTTATTCCACCAGGCCGAAGGCATGGGGAGAGAGTATGTTTTTCACTCCGTCCGTCCGTCCGTGTGTGTGTGTGTGTCCGTCCGTCCGTCTGTGGACAGCTAATCTCCGGCACCGTTGGCTTGATCGCAGCCATACTCTGCACACACACTCCCTGTCCCTGAATGCCACATCTGAACCTCTGCCCCAAGGTTTTCACATTGCCCTCTTATAGCGCCACCAGGAGGTCGCTTTGTGCAAAACATTTTTTTGGACAGTACACCTACAGATTTTGTCCAAACATCACGCAAATTGGTACACAGTCTCTCTAGAGCCATTCAACGAAACGGGTCTTTCAGATTTTTCAGACTCCATCCTGATTGGCTAATCTTGGCTTCCAAAGTTCGCAGGAGTGCTCAGTTTCAAACAAAATGTCGCACATCATGAACACATCGTGTGATTTCCGTGAAATTATGCACGCACATTCCCACTAGGCCGAGGAAGAAATGCCACTGGAACATTTTCAACTCAGCCTCATGGTGGTGCTATAACTGGCCGATTAGTGTTTTTACCTCTAACTGCACGGATCTGTGTAAAACGTTGTATGCACCCTCCTTAGAGGCCAAGGACAAACCTTTGCCTGGAATTTTTCACATCTGCTCTTCATAGCGCCACCAGGAGGCCGACATATGTAAAACACATTTTCTAATATTACTCCTTCAGATTTTATCCAAATTACACGCAAATCGGTACACATGCTCTCCGTAGTCATGTGATCAAGACTTTTGTTTGTTTGATTTCTCATAATCCATCCTGATTGGCTACGATTGGCTTCTAAAGTTTTCCGGAGTAGCCCGTTTTGTACCCATTTTGTACAAATCGCCACAACTCCTCAACGCAGCATCCGATTGTGGAAATCAGCCTTTATTTATATAGCACATATTAACACAACCAGGGTTGACCAAAGTGCTTCACAACAAAATAAATTAAAGCAAAATACAAATAAATCAAGCATAGTCCCACTAGGCTGAGGAAGAAATGCCACTTGACAGTTTTCAAATCAGCATCATGGTGGTGCTACAACAGGCCAAGTCGCGTCACACACGAACACACACACACACACACACACACACACACACACACACACACACACACACACACACACACACACACACACACACACAAACATGTTTTATATTACTCCTAAACATTTTGCCAAACATCACACACACTCATATCCTCCTGGTGGAGACCTGTGCCTAGAAGGGCACTTTTTCTAGTTCACATCTGTTATTTCCTGTTAATGCTTTTATCTTTAGATTCACAAGCATTTGTTTACATTTTCTCCAAAGTCATTCATTGTTGGAATTTCTATCCAGAATCAATCTTTTATGCAGGGACTATTTTCATCTAGATTAATTAACGCTAACCCTAAATAAATCATAATTGTCTCCACCAGGCCGAAGGCATGGGGAGAGAGTATGTTTTGCACTCCGTCCGTCTGTGTACAGCTGAGCTAATCTCCGGCACCGTTAACCCGGTCGATGCCAAACTTTGCACACACACTCCCTAGATGCCAACGATGAACCTCTGCCCCAAATTTTAGGCCTGTTATAGCGCCACCAGGAGGCCGACTTTTGTAAAACACATTTTTAAGGGACCAAGAAGTCCCGAAGGGACTTTGGTCACTTATTGTTTTCACTTATTGTTGTTCTTCTTCCGCCAAAAATAGCACTTCTGGCTGAACCGTGCAGTCGGTTTTCGCGAATCTGGTAGAGGGCCATGCCAAACAGTGACTATGCGAAGCCCATGACCATTGGCCAAAGGGTGGCGCTATAGCACTGAATTGAAAATGCTAATTTTGAACGTGCATAGCGCATGAACCGTTTGACCGTTGGCAATGACACTTTGATACACATATGTGTCTCCTCATGCCGAACAACTTTCATGTTCTGACTTTTGACCTCTGACCTTTAGATCACCCGCCATTTTGAATTATATGAAAAACTGAGTACCACAGACGAAAAACAGTCTAAGTCCAAATTTCAGACTGACCCCTCCACGAAAAGGCCTCGTTGTCCTGAACCCTTATCTATCATTTATATATTATGGATCAATAGTGTGGACTTAGACTGTTATTCGTCTGTGGTACTCTTACTGTTCAAATGTATCTCCTCCCAGGATCTTTGATCAAAATGCACAAAAACGTCTACACGTGAACTTTGGACCTATACGGACAAAAACAATCGTAGTACTTTTTTTTTATGAGCCAATGAAAATTGCTGGTTTGTGAAAATTCTTCTTCTGCCTATAATACATACATGCAGCGTCATATGCTTATGTCACTTTACAGTATAGTAGAGGGTCATACCAAATAGCACTGAAAGCAGTCGTACTCCAATTGGCCAAAGGGGGGCGCTATAGCAATTTATTTTAAATTAAACCTTTGAACAGTCATAACTCATGCTTTGTTTGGCACTTGTTTCCACATGTTCCTTGACTCATGGGGAACACATCTGTCACTTTGACAAGTAAGCTCCGCCCTCAGCCATTTTGAGCAGTTTGAAAAATGCTTATACGTACCTGATTTTCTGCCTGGATTTTTGAGCAATTTGCGTGAAACGTTCTACACACAATCTATGGACCATTATCTGAAATCCCGGTTGAAGAGAAGTTTGTACGTGAAAACATGAACATCGAACACACTGTAGTAATGGACAATGATCCCATAAACCAGGACACACATAATTGTCAAAAACACTGAATGATTTTGCTGTTTACAATGAAGTAACTGATTGTCGTGTAGCTCAGTCAGTAGAGCTCTTGCCCTTGGACCACAAGGTTGTGTGTTCAAATCCGGGTACCGACAACTCAGCCCATGAGTCTTATTTGTGCATATTGTTCTTATTGCGTATTGTCTTCTTTCTTGGTCCCGCCTTATCGCTGCTTGCAGCTATATTTTGATATTACTTTTGTCCAAAAGTCCCGCAAATCATTACACAGTATCTCTATAGTCATGTACTCAAGACAGTTCTGTCCGATATTTCATATTCCATCCTGATTGGCTAACATTGGCTTTAAAAATTTGCAGGATTGGCCCGTTTGAACAAAACGCCTCAAATCATGAACGCAGCGGGCAATTTACGTGAAATCTTTCAATGGCATTCCTACTAGGCTGAGGAATATATCCCACTCTTTTCACATTGGCCTGTTATAGCGCCACCAACAACTGGGTTTTTGCAAAACCCATTTTTGGAACAAAATGCCTCAAATCATCCAATTGCCATCCGAGGAGTAAGTAGAAATGGCAGTATGGCACCCTTTTCACATTGGCTTATTATAGCGCCACCAGGAGGCCACAACCTGGTGGCCCCGAGGGGCACTTTTTCTAGTTTAAAATGCATTAGAACGCAACAACTATATAACTTCAACAACAACAAAATATCGTGCAACATATATTCCATATTGGTCACGTTGTTGATGCAATAAAATGTTGTGCTTGATTGACAATTTGTTTTAATAACCATAATATTTAAATAAAATAAAAAGTTGTTCACCCAAAAATAACCAATATATTTCAATTGGATACAAAATGCCTCTCCAACTAGTTTCCTTTATCAAGCAAAACAAATTAAGAACGGGTATATTATTTACAATTATGTTTGTCTTGCTATTATTGTTGTCAACAACGAATATGATCTTGGTCAAATGGCCATCTCTATTTTTAGCCTCACCCGGTCCCGATGCCTATAGTGCAATGATATCCAGTGTATTGGATTAAAATAAAGTTTCAAATCTCTGCAAATTGATTTCTATTCATACTGAAATTAATGACGCCCAGTGGTTTCCTACAAAAATGACATAAAGGTTATTCACAGGAAAATGATCGGCAGTAATGTCAAGTGCATCCACTGCATCGTGAGTCGTAGTCAACTCAATATGCTAAACATGTCAGAGCACCGGTATGGTGCTCTAACAAATGAAAGGATGTGGTCGATGTGGTCGGTATGGTGCTTTAACAAATGAAAGGATGTGGTCGCAGGTTCATAAACATACTGTAGGTTGAGATGGAGATAGAGCTGCCAGAAAGAAAGGAAAGGGACAAGAAGAGAGGAGGTGCTAAGAAAAGAAGAGGAACGTGCATGGATAGAAGTGAACAAAGCCTGATTAAGTCGTACAGACTGAATAAAACAAGGCATTTGAGATAATGTGGCAACTTAAGGAGGAGATGGAGCAGAAAAAGGCAGGATGCAAGTTTGTGTGACTAACCACACACAACCTTGTTGAAAAGACAAAAGAGGCCTGGGCCGTGGCTCAGCGGTCCAGGCACCTTGGCCGGTAGCCCGAGCCTGGCAGTGTGCCGCGGATTCGACTCCCGATCCCGACGGCCTTTACTGCATGTCACTCAAAAAAAGAGGCGAAAGCCGCAAAAAATAAAAGACAAAAGAAACTATTGTTTACTTCAGGAAGATCAGAGCAATTCCATCAATGGTCATCTGTTGAAATTAGTTTGTTTCAGAATCAGAATTCTTGGTCCACACATCTCAGACACCGTCATGTTCTCTCAACAGTAACACCAGCTGCATTCTCAAGAAAGCACAGCAGAAGTTGTACTTTCTGAAGCGTCTCAAGAGAGTTACCTATAGTGTGAGCACACCAAAGCTCTTTGGAACCTGTGTCGCTGTGCCATTGAGAGTGTTCTGAACATCTGACAGGCTGTGTCACGGTGTGGTTTGGCAACCTGATTACTCAGAACTGCAGACTGCAGCGAAAACCATTGGCAAAGAACTGCCGCAACTTCAGAACAATTACCCCATTTGCTGCAAAAGGACAGACCAAAACATAATTAGGACACTAGCTGCCCTGCTCATGTTTATCATTTCTTTTTTTTCTAAAGACTTTATGAGAGCAAATCACACACCAGCATCTCAGTAACAGCTTCTTTCCACCTGCAGTCCGATTGCTGAATAGCTGATTCACCTGTGCTGTGCTGTGGTGTGCAATGCATTGTTATTGTATAGCCTGTCATGTTATCCTGTACTGTATAGTGTTTATATATGTATTGTATACACATGAGTACATTGTGTCTATGTACACCGCCAGTGTGGACAATGGGAATGCGACCACGAGTCCACGACTACATAATAGATCCTAAATAATATAATTTTTAAAAACTGTATAAATTGGGGAAAATAGAAAAATCTACTTTCTCTTTCCCTGAAAATGACAATGGTCAATAGCTATGTGCAAGTTCAGACTGATTGGTATCCCCAAAAGAAGGGGGGCAGGGCAAAGTACAAAGGTATTTTGTTTTTTGTCTTTTGTTTTGTTGCTCCCTGTCCCCATTCCCCAAAAGGACCACAATGGAAACAAGCCTGCAGGCCTTCTTTTTTTTATATACATAATTTTTATCCCACGATTTTGCAACCCATTTTTTCACCTAGTGTCACTTCCTCTGCCAACTACACTTCCTCTGCCAACCTGCAGCGGACTGAACTCATGCTTCCTTCTATACATTATTGGGCAGTATTATGCGTCTTAAGTACTAGGTCTTATTACTTAACTTAAGACCTGGAGGCGTGATCAATGCCATTTGGCTATTCTGAGTGGCCAAACAGCATTGACCACGACTCCAGGTCTTAAGTTAAGTCATAAGACCTGGTACTTAAGACACGCATAATACTGCCCGAGGAGTCCAAGTCCAGTTCTTGTGTCTGTATCCTTTTGAATACATTTTCAATAATGTGTTAAATCAATCAATCAATCAATTGATCAACCTACTGAGGGGATGACCGACGATTGGATTGACAGTTTTGTTCATTTTATAGTGGGATAGTAGGATGACAATAAACTTGAACTCTAGTACAATGAATCACATGTAATTACTATTGTAACTTGTCCAAAACGGTGTGGTACACTGCATTATCTCACCAGTCAAAATCTGCTACTCCAGTGAGTGTAGAAGGAACACAAGCCTGGGTGACAAGTGCAGTCACAAGTGAAAAAAAACAACAACAAACAAAACAACGAATGACGAGTCAATGCGTGGAGGTGAATGTACATGAAAATGAGAGGATGTTGAAAGATTACTGACGAAAGAATACAGATCAACTGAAGTCAAAACAAAAATGTATGAACTTGAGTCCACACACTTGCTTTGACTTGCTTTCACTCTCCCAAATACATTGATGGCTCTTTCATTCAAAAGATTTTTTTTCCTTTACCGAGGCCCTTGTGGTTTAAATAGGGGGCATCAAAGTAAGAGTATGGACTCGAACTTGTTACACTTTTAAAACGTATTGCCCAGTCCAACACTGTGTGACTGTGTGTTTTATGGTGGATGGACTGATCAATGTAATCCCCACCACAAAGCAAAACCGGAATTATGTCTGTGGCCCACCTCTCAATGATGCAGCAGCACAACCAAAACAAAACCAAAACAACTCACATAGAGAGTACGAGTAATTTGCGTATCCCTTTCAGCAAAGGCCATGACTCTGCACATTCCAGCACATTACTCTGTGCATGACTTACCGAAGAGCCGGCGGTGGAAGATAAACTTCCCAGCAAACATGCCAGTGATGATGGCCGCAATCCAGCAAATCACTTTCAGGGCGTTCCATGCTCCGCCTGGGTACTTGTTGAACAGGAAGGAGAAGCAGTTTCCCACCACGATCATGTGGGCCTGCGTCTGACTGTGGGAGATGGGGTCTTCGGCGAAGATGAGGAAGTTGAAGAAGGTGACGAGGTAGGCCACGATCAGTCGTGACCACGGGTGTTGGAAATAGTAACGGAAACGAGCATCTATTTCCATCCTGAAGAGCCCCCCACCCCCCCAGGCTCCCAGCCACGAAGCACCTGGGAGAAAGAGAGGGATGGAGAGAGAGAGAGAGAGAGAGGAAGAAGCAAAGCAAACTGAGAGATTTTTTCCCCCGTCAGACGGAATTATGTTCACAAGCCCCACGTCTGTAGGGCAGATTAAAAAGAGTGCGTCCTGGGTAAAGAGTACGTCACGCCAGCTGAGATTACTGGTAGTAATATTTGTGGTGTGGTCCGGAATGGGATTATGCTCTGTGACAGCATAAAACATATATACAGTGCGCCCACACAGCATCTCTGAACAAGGAGACAGGCGTGCCCAATGTCCATGTGCCCATATTATCACCCAAACATCAGAGAAAGGTTATGCCATGTTATTAATAACATAGCAGGTGTGACAACAAAACAAAAGTCTTACCTGTCAGAGTTGTCAAACGTTAACACATGCCTTTCATTTGAACAGTTTTAAGTTTTAAGGAAAGTGTTCTTCAAAGGAAAATAAATTCCTTGTGAACTAAAGAAAGAGCTCCTTCAAGACTTAATGTTTAAGTATGTAAGTAACGCATGGCAAATGTGTCATGTATATTATAATCACTAGCTTTTAAATGTTGTGTGCTTCGCCTCTAACAAGTAGCAGAAGGTTGATATTTTAGTATACGGGTTGCCTTACAGGCACTAATTTGAGTACCAACAGTCAGCTGTCTGCTGTCAACAGAGGAAGGTTTGTTTACAGTATCGGGTGAAAAGTATCTTGAGACTTGAATGCCACTTTCAGTCAACCCGGGAATATTCTGACTTTCCCAGACCTCCCCATTCCGGTACCACGCTCTGACACCATTTCCTAAAATACCCACAGAGGGGATTTGAAATGATGTAATGGCACCAAAAATAGTACATAAATTAAGATGTGTCTATTTCCGGGGCCAGAAATACTGGAACTGCCATGTGGGTATTACATTTCACCAGTCATCATCACATTTATCGTGTTATAGTATGTGCTAATATGGTACTATGGCACCTTCCTTCTGTCTAACCGGACTATCAGGATGGTATAGCGTAAGTGTATGCATGCATGTATCATGTAATATACTCTATGTGTGCATGGTGCATGCTCTTGATTGTAGCCTACTATATGTGGATGCACACTCTCATCATCATTATTACCAGTATCAAATTATGTTTTCACTGAAAATGCATGTATTAGGTTTCATGATCACGATTCAGATCACCTTAAAAAAATACACTTGCTCGTACAGTGTCCAATAAGAAAGAGCGATGACAGAGCACTACAGGAAATACACTTGACTAGCTCTGTCATTTCTATCCACCTCTCTGGTCGTTTCTAAGCAGTCATGTAAGGGCACGAGTCGATATTGCAACATCGATGTTGATAAATGTTACCGCATGCATTATATCCCCAGCTTGTCCTCATGGCTGGAATTATCTCAAATAATTACTCAATTTAGAGACGTACAGTCCTAGCTTGCAAATGAGCTTTTCCCCTGTATTAATTTTGACGTGGGCACTGCCCAATAAATAATAATAAACACACACGCACCTGCTCCACGCGTCGCGTCTTCCCTTTTTCAGTCGATCACTTGGAGGAGAAACCGCTCCACGGGTCCACTACTCCTGTACGCGCTCTGATCATCATGGTGATGGAAACACCACGAGCGGCTGGCTCCACTGTGTCGCCGGGATTATAATCCATGCATTGCGACCTGTTGTTGATGTGACACACACACACCCACAATCCTATGCCATTGTGTCCCTCCACTCCACCTCGACCATTCTATGATCCACGCGCCGGGCGGTGGGTGGGTGGGACCGGGTCAGGGCAGCCGGCGAGGCGCTGCTGCTGGGTCATGCAGCACGGCCGGAGCGGAGCGCTAGTTGAGAGGGACAGTTTGACCGGGATGTGCCGGTGTTATAGTGCCGCTGCTGCATGCCGGCTGCCGCCTGGGCTGCTACTGTTGATGGAGATGGTGATGATGATGGTGGTGGTGCGCTGCTGCTGCTGATGGTGAACTGATTCTGAATGCTATATGATCCCAGGTTCCCAGCCTCCCTCTCTCTCTCTCTCAGGCACCACAACCACAGCATCCGTGGCCGTGCAATGCAAGAATGAACACATTGAGCTTCTATCCTCCCGCTAGCGGCAGGATGGGGTTTGCTGCCTAGCTCTGCTATGATGAATATAATTATTTATTTGAGACTGATTGAGGATTGGAAGCGGGGATGTTTAAAGCAGGGACGGAAGCGTTTGGAGACGTAATCCCAGTGGCATCCAGATGTTGCTGGATTTCCACATAGGCTACAAGGACCTGGAATGTCTCATTATATAACACTTGCCTAGAGAAATATTTAATTTGTGTATGGCCCGGAATATGGGCCGCCTGCCGATGTCTAATAGAATATAGGCTACATGAGGGCTGGGCTGTAGCAATAATTGCTCTTAAGTATCACCTCCAGAATGTCAAGTAATAGCGTTTATTAATTATCTTCCTTCACCAATATTGAATACTCGTAGGCCTATAAATCAAATGCTACTGTAAGTGTCACATTTATATATTTGATAGTGTTGATTGATTACAGTCAGTACATGTGAAACGGACCACATGCAAGTGGGCCGTGGCCAGTGGGAAACTGGGACAAAATAACGAAGTGTTAAAATCGGCCCACACAGGCACACATACCAGATTAGCCTATTAATAATAAGCATGATTCATGCTTATGAATATGCTGCATGAACATGATGAACATATCTAAATGTAATTGTATCAAAAATTCACAGTTTCTTACCTACCAAAGTAGGAATACATTTGGCTTTTCTTCTTTTTTTTAAACACGTTTTACCGCGTGACCTTGACGTCGTTGATGTCACCGGCAGGGCGGAGCCACGCCGCTTGTAGTCCACTTCCGCGTAGTGCACTAAAATGTAGTCCACTTCCTGCTTTCCATTCCTCGGCTCGCCCTGCTGCTGGTTATACAGATCAGCTCCATCCACCGGGTCCCTTCTCGTCCGATTAAAGGCACAATGTCACACCAGACGGGCATTCAAGGTACCTGTTATCACTCGCCTTTTGTCGCCGCTCATCATTTCTTTTAGCTGCACCGATGTTCCATTTCTGACAACTTCTAAAAAGACAGAAATTCCCAGACACGGAAGGAAAAGGCTAGGGAGCCCCAGCTGCTAGCGACTAACTGCTAGCCAGCTGGGGCTAATGTTCTGTCTGTGTGACCAGAGAGAGGTGTAATTTTTTGACACTGTTGTTGTGTTATGCGATAGGACTTAATGGCGTCGTAAACGACTCTTTGTCCTATTTACGAGCCACTGAATCGGTGTGGTTTTGCGGTTGGTTAGGGTGACTTGAGTCTGTCAGAAAAGGCTTTGGTTTGAGTCTGTAGGAAGCGAACATCTTGTGATCCTTTGGAAGGACAGTGGGGGCAACGCCTTCATTCAGACAATCCCCTGGCTGGCCTAGTACAACTGTTAACCTCTCTGGATTTACCTGCAGACGGCCTGCCTGCCATTTTAACACAACAGAGTTCATACCCTTTAAAATATCCTCTTTAACTCAGATTGTGTTGGGAACCAAATGTACCCGTTCGTTTGGTTCCATAAACCATTTGTACACTTTGTTACAAATGGATACATTAGCAGGATTTGACTGTTGTAGATGGATTTGTAGGGTCTAGAGATGTCGTCATCATCGAGTACAGTATTGGCAACATATTATTTTAAGTCTTCACTTGAAATGTAATTGGCCCACTCAACACCTTGCTGGGCTACTGTCAGTTATTTTGATCTGCTGGATTAAATTCAGGACAGGTGCAAAGCTGTTATGGGTCTATGCTGTCCATGATAGCAGGTGCACTGCAATTTATTAAATGCCATTGTGTGATGTTTATAGTTATGAATAGCACAAACATGGGTTTCCAACTTTCCACTTTTTATTACATTTGTTTGTGAGAGGACCACAATGGGAATAAAGTAGCCTACTTCCTTGACCATAATGTGTTTTATCTTCTGTTTTAACCAACATATGATTTGTGGGTTAATTGCAGTTGAAATGAACTCACTTCAAATTATTGTAGAGGCAGCAGTGAGTGAATAGTGATGTTTATCACGTGTGTGTGTGTGTGTGTGTGTGTGTGTGTGTGTGTGTGTGTGTGTGTGTGTGTGTGTGTGTGTGTGTGTGTGTGTGTGTGAGAAACAGTCGCATGTTTGCTTGGCCCTGTAAAGCCCTTTGAGACAGTGGTTAAGCCAGGCTGTAACTGTATACACACAAACCTGACTACACTTGACTTCTATGACTTGTTATGTAATAGCTGAATGTTGAAGTTTTGTAGGCTATTACAACTGTGACAAGTCTTGAGCTAATATGATGTTTTCTACTCTGGGCTATGTCACTACTATATCTTAGGTAAAATATCCGCACCAGGGGTCATCATCAATAATTATGTCCATACATGGACAATGTATCAGTGGCAAAGTCTTGTCCGTGGCAAATTTTGGATCTTCTTTTTTCACACACCGTTGTGTTCTTATTTTGATCATTAGACCCAATTAATACTGAATGTCAAGTCTCCAGGGTTTCTTCAGAATATGTATAACACTTGTTTACTACTACAACACGATGGCACATTATGAGTTCACTAGACTAGTAGGCTACTAGTGCTTCTAATAAAATGTTTTATTTGCCCCTTAAATCTGAGAGTGCACAAATGGAACTAAATGGACAAGTCCATTTGGTTCCATTTGAACACTCCCAGACCTGTTATGGTCATTCAGGGCTAGCTCTTTATGCATTTCCTCCTGTAATATTGTCTTCTCATTTTGTCCATGGCAGCACACAGAGTTAAAGCTCCCAATATACTATATACTTGTACTGTATAGTAGGCCTTCATCAGGTACAATACTACTACTATATCTTAAAATGGCAGGAAGGATACTAACTCATACAATGTCTTTCCTCAGCGGGCAACGATGTAAAAGACATCATCGCCACTGCCAAGTGTGGTGATGAATATCGAGTCTTAAAAATTGTTATTGAGGATGGTAAGTAAAGGCTGTATCCTGGAGCTTATAGTTTAGTTTACTGTCACTTCCCCTCGAGTTACTGACACTACAACTACAAAACGTTCACCTTGACATAATTTTGGGCATGGTTGACTTTATAGTGCCCACTAGAAGAACTTCAGATTTCAGATCAACTGTATTATCCCTTGTGGCGAGATTTATTTGTTCCCTTGCTCCAGACAACTGGCAGGTGCATCTGCACAGGTCACAGCAACAGTGACAAAAGACATAAACATGTGGTAAAGATTAATACGTCGCGACTAATTTAGGAGAAACAAGGCATAGAAATCATTGTCTTGTCCATCTACTTGTAGTTTCCTAAAGTCACTTCCCCCTGGCCAGGTTGCTGCTGTGACTGAATTTGGAATTAAGGAGGTACTGTCTGGGCATTATCAGGCTGAATGTTATTGAGTTTATCTTTTCAGGCTTTTCTTGCCCTTATTGATAGTTCACAGTGCAGAGTAAAGATCAGCCAGGTCCAGGAATCTAACCCGCACTGTCAGGCACCAGAGCCTTTAGTGGTAACGACTATTATTGGCGCCCCCCCACATTGAGTTTTTATAGGAAGTTTAGGAACTTATGTTTGATGTATGCTGATGGCTGTCTCTTCACACATGTGGTTTGCAGAGCAGTTGGCGCTGGGAGACACCAGGCAGGCATCAAAGGAGTGGGATCAGGAATATGATTCGCTCGTACTGCCTCTTCTGGAGGAAGACGTGCCATGCTACATTCTCTACCGGCTGGACTCTGCTAATAACCAGGGTTACGAGTGGGTCTTCCTGGCCTGGTCTCCAGACCGTTCTGCTGTAAGGAAACACTATTACATGGATATCTTTATTATCCCATGAGGGAAAATCGTAAAATCGGTCAATCTAACTAACAATCAAACTAATTCTGGAAAAAGGAAGGCCTTAGGTCTTGACAAGCATTTTCACATATTCAAAGGTCGGGGATAGGGGGCTTTGTATTCTATACAAATCCCAGCTGTTTCACCTTTTGATTTGAAAGGCTTGGCTTTTAAAACAAACAAAAAGCTTAGCTGTGGAACTGTAGCTGATGAAGAGGCAACTGGGAAAACCACAGGCCAGGGTAGAGGAAAACATTTCCAGGAAAAGACATGAGTTATTTTATTTGAAAACTGTTGTATGCTCTGTCTGCTCGCTTCATTCAAGTACCGATGTCATTTGCTCAACATACACTAAAGTGCCTTGCAGAGTCGAACGTAATCGACCCAAGAGTACATACGCAAACGGAGGGTGAGAGAAATTTCTCCCTTGCGTTGCGTCAGTTACGTGATCCGTCTCGTTCCGTCGGGTTGAGATCTGATCCCGAGCCGACGCAACCATATTGCTTGCGTTGCGTACCTTGTGTCGAGGACACCCTGCCTACCTGGAGGCAGCAGAGAGCAAGAAGGCTTTTCCTCCTCTGCTCGACCGCTCTTGAAAGAGGACAACACTTCCGCCGGCACATTGAGTTGTAAACGTAAACACGATCGGCATGGATATATCACATTGGAAGTTAAACAGGACAACATGACATCAGCGTTCGAAGCACTGCTTTGAAAACTCGTCTGTGATTATCAGGCCTGGACTGACGTTATGTCCAGTGGGCAATGGGCCGCCCAATGAATGGGCCGCCCCCATTGCTTTAATATGTTTTTGGGTCAAATGTTAGCCCTTTGACCCAGTCCAGCCCTGCTTTTCAGACTAGAACTCAGCGGAATTAGAGCGGAGAGTGTGTGTGTCTCCTAATCCTATGCTTCCATTTGGTGACAATTTGACCGTTTACAGACGCGACCAACAAACCGTGTTTTCCGTTTCTGATGATCATCCACTAGCGGCTTTCTTTGACAATGAATGGTAGACTGCAATCTGCCCGTGTGAACGCAATGATTAATTGATTACAGCACTAGCAAAAGACGCAAAACTTCGTTGTGGTGTGAGCTTGTGAATCGGCAGTGGTATATAGCCTACTTTGATTGATGATATAGTGTAAAACTCATTATATACAGTTATAACGACATCTCAACTCATAACAAAAAATAAAGTGGCACGTCAGTACAGTTTATACAATCTAAACATATTTGACGCATTGCATCCGCATGTAATAAAATAGACCAACTGCAGGTGCCAGGGGGTGTCACAGCTGCCATCTAGTGGGCGAGTAGATGCTTGCACATTAAAAATTATAATACGCAAGTGACGGAGCGACTACACATGTATAAAATAAGCTTGCGTTTTTTTTGTCCGTTTGACTTCCCAACGCAAGGAACAAAACGGACTATGTAGAGGCCTTTACTATGACGCAGTTGGTGTGTCCAGGTCATGAGGGTCATGGTTTAACACTTTCAGGGCTTTAAATTGTTTAATCCAGGGTTCCACCGCTCTTAACTGTAAGTAGAACTGTTAATCTGGACCTGATGTATTATATATATATATATTGCGTGTAATCCCCCAATATAACAAAATGCCCAATTGCCCATCAATATTCCCGTATTCTGAGGGGAATATTCAGTGAAAATATGCATGCTCACAACGTTGTAAGCTTGTAGATAAGCTATTTTGACAAGGAGATTTGGTGTTGAGTGAAAAGGGAAGTGGCCTAGTAGACTTCCGGAGGACTCATTCAAAGCATATAGGGTATATAGTGATTAATGAGCGGCGCGCTGTATTTTATTTCCATGTTGGGTCATTTTATCCTGAGTGTCAAAAGCTCAGTGAACATTTTGTTTGAATGACAAAGCTAGGTGTCATGAGATTAGGTTCTCCATGAGTGAGTGAGACACCAGAAGTAGTGATTACATTCACTCTCATTGCATGTTAAAAGCGGGTATCTAAATCATACCTTTAGCATACAGACAAATGCAAATAAAGCACAGTCTGCCAATGTATTAAAAACCTGTCCTGTAAGCAAATTTAGGAAAGTAAAATGGCTGTGTTCATTTAAATTACCCTTGACAAAACAAACACTCGTGTGTGTGTGTGTGTGTGTGTGTGTGTGTGTGTGTGTGTGTGTGTGTGTGTGTGTGTGTGTGTGTGTGTGTGTGTGTGTGTGTGTGTGTGTGTGTGTGTGTGTGTGTGTGTGTGTGTGTGTGTGTGTGTGTGTGTGTGTGTGTGTGTGTGTGTGTGTGTGTGTGTGTGTGTGTGTGTGTGTGTGTGTGTGTGTGGTTTATGTCCTAAATGTGTAATTTTTAGACTTGTTTTCCCCTAGAAAGACGGTGAGTGGAATCACTACCGCTGGTATCTTGACAACAGGCTTACAGTATATAACATTTTGCTTTTCTCCACCAAAAGGTCTAGGCTTCAGTCATGATAGACGGAAGTATAAAAAATCTCAGACAGGGATTGTGCAGCACATTCCTCACTGTCCTAAACTCGAAGCAGAGTGTCACAGGTTCAGGCTTGTCTTGAAGCTGCAGACGTTTTGCACATTGGAATTTTGAGGATCAGGGTCCAACTCCTTGCAAGGAGATACAGCAAGAAAGTAATTGATTTCGAAAAAAGTCATTCTTGAAATGATTTGCACAACCTTTTGCAGCCGTAACACAAATGATGCACAAGCATCACATATTTGACAATATTGAAAGAATTAACTTCAACATCCATCATCTCTTTGCACTTTGGCCACTCCACAAATGTAGGTCAGCGCTCTCAAGGACCTATGTGCCACTTGTTGATGACTGAAACCAAAGAAAATAACAGAAGTAATCCATTCACTTAACCACAATCAGCTAAAGCTTCAGAGTCGTCCCTCAACATTTCCTTTCCATTATCAACAGGTACGACAAAAAATGCTCTACGCTGCTACCAGAGCCACACTGAAGAAGGAGTTTGGCGGCAATGCCATTAAGGAGGAGATTTTCGCCACCACAAAGGTCGGTCTGACTCGACAGATGGCAGATAAACCCATTCTGGGCGGGAACCCCTATTGAAAAATAGAAGATCTACAAGCTCATTACGAGCTTGTAAATCTGCTATTGAAAATGAAAATGTCGCGCAAATCTTTGCATATATATATATATACTTTCAGAGCGAGTTTTTAATATGTTCAGATGGGTGTTGGCAGCCAATTACATATATTTTTGGGGGTCCTTGACATGAAAATGTTTGAGAACGACGCACATAGAAGCATAGGGTTTTTCAAGAAAACTGTCAGGATTTAGAAGGCATTTGTAGAATCGTCCTCGGGTCTAAATGGGTTAATTGTTATGAAAAGGTTCCATTGGATCGCGTAAGCCGGAATAGCTTGTGTTACACTTGTGTACCACATTCATCACACGCCATGCAATTGAAGCTGCAGCACATGAGTTATTGTGTTGTAATGACCGTTTCCAGGACGACGTTTGTCTCAGCGGCTACAAGAAGTATCTGACCGCACAGGCCGCTCCCTTGCCCCTCACTGCTGCAGAGGAAGAACTGAGACAGATTAAACTGAGCCAGGTACACACACACACACACACACACACACACACACACACACACACACACACACACACACACCCACACCCAAACACTTCCTCTGCTGTCATCACATCCTTTTTAGCAAGAATGAAAGCTCTTAACCACTTCAACCCTATATTCTTGAGCTACAGCTGTACTCTCTCTCATTGCTTTTTCTTGCTGAAAATAGCCCATCTACAACACTATTTTTGACTAATTTTACCCCTGCTTTTCCTTTTAATAAGAAAAATGACCATGAGACAAGCATTTTGAACTCTTTTTAGTTTTAGTTTTTTTGTTGTAAAGCTTTGATACGTCTTGACATTTTTCACCTAGTATGACACATGCCCAACTGGGTGTTGTTGCGCATCAATGGCACAGTCAAACACACACAGACGGTGTAAGTCATTGTTGTAAACAGAGCACTGGGAAATTGGGTCATAGATTGTGGGTGTGCCTCTCATGGGGTTCAAAGCCATTATATTAATGCTTTGGAGCTGGAATGTGTCCTCTCTGTTTCAGCTTTGAAATTCAATAAGGTAATGGTCCTGACCAGAGAGGTATTACTGCAGAGACATAATGCAGATATAATCTGCATTATATATGGTGTAAATCCTTATAGAGAATCAGTGCAGTATAGTCAAAGTCATGCGATTTGTCACACACGTTAGCGCAGTGACATTTGTTCTCCGCATTTGACCTCTTGGAGCGGTGAGCTGCAGCCGTGCCACGCTCGGGAATCATTAGTTGATTTGACCCCCCAATCCAACCCATTAATGCTGAGTGCCAAGCAGGGAGGCATTAGGTCCCATTTTTACAGTCTTTGGTATGACCCGGCCGGGGATCGAACCCCGACCTCCCAGTTTTTCACACCGTGTCAAGTACCGTGCCAAATTGAAATGGCTACTACAGTACATAACAACAGCATAACAGCTTTAACTGTTACCTGAGCGCACTCTCATACACGGTAAGCAACAAAGCACAGCAGTATGGCTCCAGTAGGTGGCTACTTGTGGTGTTCTGCACGCAACAAGAATGCCTCCTCCACCATCAAAGATTGATTCGTCCAAACTCCAAAGCAAACTTTATAGTTTCGCTAAGCAGTACAGTAAAGAAGTTTGTCTGATTATTTTAAGTCTACTTCTGTGTTTGTGTGTCTAAAACTCTCATACACTATTTAACAATATTCGCTTAGGGCCTTAGGCTACTGTATATTAGCTGTTCTGTGCGCATGCTGCGATGCGCACATGTAAGCGTGCGAGTGCACGTGTGTGCGTGACGTTCCGTGGTACCGAAAAGAATATCACCATTACACCACTGGTGTCAGTATGAAATATCTTTTATATGATGAAGTGTAAACCCATCTGATCTACATTGTATATCATCTCTGCCAGGTGGAAACCTCAAACTATTTTCTTTTCAGGATTCAAATTCAAAAGCTTGTAATTCTGCCACTTTAGATGCTTTTGTGTGACGCCATAGTCACATAAAAGTATTGAATATGGAGATAAGAGGATATAATGTAAACCTTACAGAAACAGTGCAGTGTATATGATTAAGTAATCTCTTGCATATGATGTAAAACCTTATAAAACAATGCAGTACAAACGGTATATCAGTATCTAATATAAGTAAACCACATTGGAAGCAATGCAGTATGAATGAGACAATGCAGGTAAGTAAGTAAACCTTATGGAAGCAGTGCAGTGCACAAGGGCACAGAGGCTAGTGATGAATGTTCCAGGGCAGCTGCAGGGTGCATCTACTTTCCTGGCACGAAGCACATGATGGTGCAAAGATGCTGATGTGGAAGAACAGTGGGAGGTTGGCAGAGACGCCCTTAAAATCTAGAAATGTTCCCTTTTTTAAATCCACCTAAAAAAAAACACCAAGGGCTTTATGCAAAGAGGAAATAATGATTTTATAAATAAAGACTCTGAACTTATTATTTATTTTATTATTTTACTTTACCACTTTCAACCTTGCGTCTCTATTCTGGCCTTTGAATATCAGTGATTGTTTTTACATTTTACATTTGATTTCAATATTGGGGAGATTCCTCTGCGTACCACTAGAGGGGAGCAGAAGTAGTAGTACTGTATGCATAGTTGCATATCCTAGTTTGAGGAGCAGTCATATAGACTTTCTCAGCTATTTTCAATAACATACGCCTTCCTTTGTCCCTCTACACCAAATTATTTAGCTGAAAATATATTCACAATGTGTGCTTGTAGCAGGGCTGCCGACATTGGGCAGCCTTGCGTTTAGCATTGGAAAATGATGGGTACAGTTTCAGCCTTTAAAACGCAAAAGTAGGCCTACATAAATTGATTTGATGACTGAAGCAATGTAAGACCCATCTTTAATAATAACCATTCATTATTTAAGTGAATATCTCTGTATGATTGCATGCACTCCCCCAGAAACCTTTTTAACATAGTAGATGTAAGTTGATGTGTTCTGGTGAATTTTGGGACTTGGATATGACCCTGCACGATCCAAGAGTGTTGGCAGCCCTGGAAAAGGGGCGTAAGGGTACAGACATTAAGTACAGAAGTGCTTACTGTCAAACTTTGCATCGATCGTGAGTGGAATGAACACGAATAATGGACGCGGTCATTGAGCTTTGCCTGCGATTGATCGCATCAACGAGACCAGGGAGCGCTCTGCGTCGTTTAGTGGTGCATTCTGCTTAAGATGCAAAATGATGTTTACCATCAGCTCATGTGTAGTGTTGATGGCTTCATTGGCTTGGGCTGTGTGCAATTCAGCAGAAAGGAACCGAGAGAGCTTTTGATCATCGAGACTTGAGGCTTATTACAGGAGGGAGACTACCTCTTATCAACAAATCATCAAGTGAATCATCTTTCTTTTTTTTTTTTACGACAACTCGCTGCAATCGCTAAATCAGCCAGTCTGACACATACATAAACAAGAACCGTCTCGTACCATAAAAGGAAGTAGTTCAAGAAGCAGAGGCCGTTTCCAAAAATAGAGCCAATCAAACACAGCAGGAAAACAGGAAGTCGTTTGGAGTTGCTTGCGCTCCTCCCACTTGAGCAGCTGTTGAAGGAAGATCATAAACATTTGCTCTGCTGGTCTTGAAGAGAGGCTTTCATCATTGCTGTCTGTCTGTGCAATAGAGCTCAGCGGTGACCAGTGATCACGCATAGCTTAGGTGCCAGAAGTGAATTTCCCATTAACTTACTCCAAAGATGTTTCATATCCTTATCCCATTAAGACCTGAGGCTGATTGGGTTTAGTTTTCTGAAGAAAACTGACGGTCAGGTTCAGAGCCTCAGAACGGAGAGGGCACTTTTCTCCAATGGTCAAAAAGGCAGGGGCTAAAGTGCCCTTTCATAAGCAACACATTGACGAACAACAGAACAACAAGCTGATGGTTTCAGCAGGAGTAGACACAGGAGAGCAGGTACCGGAATGCTTTTTTTGGGAGGGGGGGCGGGGGGCCCGCCCAGCCCGCCGCCGATAATTGCGCTGAAAACCTTGACCCGTCCGCCCGCACCACGGGACAACCCGCGGGACCTGCGGGCAACTAATATGTTGCTATATCAGTGGTGCAGTCTCAAACTTTTTCATGTCAAGGACCTGCATAATCATATGCATTGTCGGAACAAAGTGGCACGCTATGAGCTTGTATATCTGCTATTTTTGAATAGCCAAGCAAAGTGTATAATAAATAATGCAGTTTAAGTGGTTTTCCGGTGTTAATGTTTTGATTTGCACACATTTTCATGACTTTTGGCAGATCTACATGCTTGTACTTCGCGGTATGAAGTGACGTGCTACAAGCTTGTACAGTAGCTTCTTCCAAATTGCAGTTACATAAAATAAAGAGAAGAATTGTAAAAAAATATATATATATTATACAATATTTGGGTATATTACAGTTTATTTCTAGCACTTTTTAAAAGCACACAAGAATCGTGCTGTAATTCTAGCCTGGCATGGCCAGACTAATATAACGTTAATAATGTTTTTTATTTGTATATAGCTCTGGCAGATTTGTCTGGTTTCTAGGCTACTGTAATATTAACATGATCAGATACAATATTCTGTGTCAAATATATTAAAAAAAATAATACCAAATTTACATTGTGTGACAGCATTCTGCAGTCTCTTACAATAGCGGATATTGAAGTTATATGTGAAATTGTGAATGTTATCTACAGTTCAGATATAGCCTACATAAACTGAGTAGTAAAAAGACAGGTCAGTGTGCCATTGTAAAATGGCATGTAAACACAACACGCCTTTCAAAGGAATAATTAGCATGAAACTTGCAGTGGGAGCAGTTGGTGGTCTAAAAATAGAAGCAATCCATCATTGTAATCCAAACTACGCCTTTTTCCCCTTTTCCAGTACAGGTGATCTATAGTTGGCGTCTCATCTGTCCAAATATACACACATGATTCGCTTGTACAGCATCTTTGTTTGTATTGAAATTTAGATGCAGAGCATTGTTGCTGTCGGGCAGAAACCTTGTATGTCAATAGCGTTGTGAACTTGTAATCTATTTTCACTACTTTTCAGTGACACTCTTGTATGATGAAGTAGGACATTCATTTACAAAAAAAACACCACAAAAAAGTAGAAATATGGATGGATTTGAGTTTTCTGCCCAACATCAATGTAAAAGCACTCTTAAACCAGATGTATACTTGGTTGTACAACACGGCAAGCAAGTATAAATTAACCATTCATCCCATGTGATGTGACACCTTAGACGGATCATTTCCTCCCTCCCAGTGACTGAATCGAAGAGGATGAATGCACAACTAAAATGTGATTGATTGAAATTTGAAAAATGTATTAACAGATTTCAGAATGGGTACAGTCCAAGGAAGGTACAGGTCAATGCAAAAACAAGAGGATAAAATCAGAAAGCACTAAGACTTGTTTACATCAGGGTCCTCCATATTCAAGTCATCAAGAATGAAGTTGAAGCATGTTATGTGTGTCTTCAGGTGCAGTCAGACATCAGCATGGACACCAAGCAGCAGACCCTACAGGGCGTGGCCTTCCCCATGCACGGTGATAAGCATGTTATGTGTGTCTTCAGGTGCAGACAGACATCAGCGTGGACACCAAGCAGCAGACCCTACAGGGCGTGGCCTTCCCCATGCGCGGTGATAAACATGTTATGTGTGTCTTCAGGTGCAGTCAGACATCAGCGTGGACACCAAGCAGCATACCCTACAGGGCGTGGCCTTCCCCTTGCATGGTGACGCGGTAGAGGCACTGGAACGCTTCAGGGACAAGGACGTCAACTACGTACAACTTGTGAGTCACTGTTTTTTAACTCCTCAGGAAACGCATCAGGTGTAGCCAACCATGCTGTTGTTAGGTTAGTCAGATCATAGACATAAAAACTAAGGTATAGAGACGCCTCTTCCGGCTCTGGGGCACGTGTCTCTGTTGAAGGCAAAACATTCCAGAGATTCCTTTGCGAAGCATAGCGGAGGCTTGCGAAGCTTCCGTGTGCGTAATGGAAGCGGACATTCGGTAGGCCAATCGATGGCAATGTAAAGGTTGGTTTCTCATGCCAATAAAGCTCCCTTGGATTGAATTGATAAGTCCCGGAAAAGATGCACTGTGATTGGCCAGTAGTCACTTGAGTGGCAGCGAGAGACATGGAGTCGCATGAGTGACGTCACTTGGGCAGCGTGCCTTCAGCACTTCCGCTTGACTTCCTGCCTTCAATGGAGACAGGTCACTCCAATGAGGCATCTGTTTGTTTTAATTTCTGAGTCGGATACCCTGAATCCAGAAACTATAATGTTGTACGGCAGGGGTAATTTTTTAGGTCAAGGACCCCTTAGCTGAGAGACGGCAGTGACCCCCAACACATATTGTATAAAACTGTTGCAGATTAAACCTTTTTTGCTAATGTGTATTTTACAGTTTATGTACATTTTGAGGTATTTGTAATGTACTTGCTTATTTCCAATACTATACATTCTACTCCACTACATCTCGGATCCAAATATTGTACTTTTACTCCACTACATTTATTTGAAAACTTTAATTACTAGTTACTTTGTAGATTTTGATAATGATTACAAAATATACATTAACCACTTCAGACCTATACTGTACATTTCATGCCATTTGAAAATAGCCGATCTACATAACAAGCTCACAAGACACATTGTTAGTTTGTAGTTCTATTTTCAAAGGATTTTTATACATTTGAAAACTTGAAACGGGACATTCTGCATGAGTACTTTTACTTTTAGTACTTTAAAGCTGCTATAAGCAATAATATGTCGAAATATCGACCTTTTTTTTATTTTTATTATTCAGACAGCCAGCAATGGGTAAAACGCTCCCAAAAAAGATTTAGTCTCTGTGACACATCTGCATTCAAAGATTTTGAATGTCATTTGTCATTGGGTGTAAGCACACCTAGGATTCCATGCGCGGACAAAAGCCACTGTCTGCCAGCGTCTCTTCCGGGTTTTTAGACAGCTGGTGGATGGAAATGAAGCTCCACCCACGAGGCAGAATGCAGCGTCGGCCAGATTCCCGAAAAAGCTTGCCCCCGCGGCATTAACATTTTTACATGTTATTGCTTATAGCTACTTTAAGTAGATTTCCATACTTTTGTACTTTTACTCAAGTACATTTAGAATTCTGGACTTTTACTTGTAACAGAGAATTTCTAGATTGCAGTATTGATACTTTTACTTTGTTTAGAGTAAGGGTTTGGTCAAGTGTTGTTTACAGACTGAACTGGTTCCTCATTTCCTCAATTTAGTCGTCTGCTGTATTTACAACTTTCTTACCAGGAAGTAGACGTGGAAAAGGAGCTGATTAGGTTATGCCACACTGACCCAACAGAGCTGAAAGACCTACCCAAAAGAATTCCCAAAGACGCTGCACGTTACCACTTCTTCCTCTACAAACATTCCCACGAAGGCGACTACTTGGAGTCTACAGGTGAAGCATAACATTTAACACATTCCATATTCCAAGACGGTGTTTATCCCATTTAGGCCTGACGTCGAAATAAAAAAAAGTTCTGAAAGAATATAGGCTATATTCAAAGATTTGTGCTGCATTTTCACGATTTTTCAAAAATAGCAGACCTACAAATAGCAGACCTACAAGATCTATTATTGTAGATCTGCTATTTTTCAATAGCTAAATTATAAATGTTTAAAACACCAAAAGGGGTTCCCGCCCAAAATGTTGCATGTACATCAAAACACATTTTCAGGCAGGCCCACTCGTGCAAGGTGTGAATAGAATGGGCAAATATCCAGAGTGTTGAATTTGTCTTTGCTTGGTGTTTTGGGGATTTAGAAGGAGATGTGTACGTACGGTCGGCTCATATTTTGTCACTTTAGTTGGCTGAGGCACACTCGGATATGTCGCCGAAATCACACAAGACTGCGTAACCGTATGTTACGCTTGTCAAAACTAATGTGCATCATGTCTGTCTGTCTGTCTGTCTGTCTGTCTGTCTTAAAAGGGTTATGGATTGGTCAACTAGACAGATTATGTTTGGCTTGTCTCCAGACATCATTGAACCATTTCTTATACTGATATTCTGAGAAATGCCTGAATGTCATTGGCATTGGTATTTCTCGAATCATCCTTGCGCAAGCCTGTAACTTGCTCAAAATCCTCTGAAGCTCAAAAGTAAATATTTATGTCGGTGCCACCAGAATGATAAGTGATTGTTGACAAACATGAGTCAAAGTGCTTAGTCGATATATTGGTCTACTCTACAGTATTTCCTGACGTAAACCATGGTAATATTTGAAAATGCACACACAGCTGCACTTTCCCTGTGTGGCATATATCAATTTCGAAATATAGGCGTTTGCTGTATGTGGGAGATTGTTGAGATGGGGCAAGATTCACATTTACACTATTGTGTGTACTAGAGAGAGAGAGAGAGAGACGCATTTTTACCCAATCGTTTTGAAAGGTTTCACTAGACTGTTGGCTTGTTTCTAATGCAGATCTCAAAGAAAGATGTATATTATATAAAGAATGATATTTTGTAAAAAAAACTGTCGTGTTTATGCTAATTGTTTACTTCCGGTCTCAGCCAGAGATCATCTGTAACAAAGACTAGTCACGTGTGATTCTATTCTACGTCTGAGCATAGACATGGTAACGCCCCGCCTGCCTGCCTCTGATTGGCCTACCGATACTGCCCGTATTGCCCCCATGGTCTCACCAGACTGTGTCCTCTGAGATGCGAGGTTACTCCGTGGTGGGAAATAATACAGGTACGGTATAATATAAGAGAATGACAGTTTGGCACATGCGACAGAATGCAGCCTTGTAACTAACTTGTAGGCTAAGTTTTATTTTTGTAGAATAGGCAAACTACTAAACACATACGTTGTACTATGATTTGATTTGGGTGTGTTCTAAATAAAGTGTTAGTGTTGATTATCATGTATTAATCTATCTAATTATAGTAAACTAATACTATTATACTAATAAAGATCAAGGGAAAATAGACATTTTTACAGTACAATAATGTTTCAAGTGTACACATACAAATTACACAATAATCAACACAAACACTTTATTTAGAACGCACCCAAATCAAATAGTATTATTACGGCGTATGTGTTCAATTATTCTCTCTCCTCTCTGTCGCGCGTGCCAAGCTGTCATTCTCTTGTATTATATCGCACTTGTATTATTCCCACCTCGCGGCAGACTATCCAGCACTATTCAGCAAACAGCTGTTTCTCTGATAGGTTAATCAATTACCAGGGCAATTTCTACAGACCAGACAGTTTACAGACATAAATAATCATGTATTATGATTCCAACCTGCTTTCTATTGCAGTCTTCATATATTCCATGTTTTGTGCTTTCCATTGCAGTCTTCATATATTCCATGTTTTGTGCTTTCCATTGTAGTCTTCATATATTCCATGTTTTGTGCTTTCCATTGCAGTCTTCATATATTCCATGTTTTGTGCTTTCCATTGCAGTCTTCATATATTCCATGTTTTGTGCTTTCCATTGCAGTCTTCATATATTCCATGTTTTGTGCTTTCCATTGTAGTCTTCATATATTCCATGTTTTGTGCTTTCCATTGCAGTCTTCATATATTCCATGTTTTGTGCTTTCCATTGCAGTCTTCATCTATTCCATGTTTTGTGCTTTCCATTGCAGTCTTCATATATTCCATGCCTGGGTACAAGTGTAGCATCAGGGAGAGGATGCTCTACTCCAGCTGCAAGAACCCTCTCATCGACATGGTAGAGAGTAAAATTGGCATGGAAATTGAGAAAAAGGTAAGAAACAAAAATAAACATACTAATATGATTATGGCTGATCCAGTGTTGTTTTCGTCGACTAAGACTATGACGAAAAATGTGTTACATGTCTTCTGTTATTTTCCAGAAGTGATTACTTTACAAAAGGTCTCAATTGTTCATAAATAATGTTTGTTCATGAGCTGGTCACTGAGCTCTCATTGACTCCAGTGCATTCTGCCAAACTTCCGGGTAGTTTGGCTCCCATGAAAGTGTCCATGAAAGTGTCATGCCCAGTCACGTGACCACTTCACTTCCTTCTCAGAACTTCCTTGATGTAGTCCAAGGAAGCTCTCGCTATCGCTTATTTTTACTCTTTGAATGCTCTTTCTTGCACTCATTATTCTATCCCTTTGTTTGCTGTGCTTGCTGTGTTTTGTTGTTTGAATGTTATGCTATCTATATGCTGCTGCATTGTCTGTATAAGGAAGCCAAACAAAAATACGTTTTACTCTTATGTACCTGTACACAAGATGTAACAATAAAGTACAACCTTGAACCTTGATATCCTTGTCATCAGTTGGAGATCGACAACGGGGACGAGCTGACGGCTGACTTCATGTACGAGGAGGTCCACCCCAAGCAGCACGCACACAAGCAGGCCTTCGCCAAGCCCAAAGGCCCGGCGGGGAAGAGGGGTGTCCGGCGCATTACCAGGCCCCCCACCGAGGGCGAGGAGGACTGAATAGTACAGCCGTCATCAAACACCCTCACATTCCAAGTGATCTGGATGTGGGTGGTGGGGTCATGTCTTCACACAAGCTTTGTTTAAAAGAGAAAACAAAAGCAGTGGTTCTCAAAAAGCTTTTAATTTCAAGGACCTCCCATAACTCTGAGGGCATACAAATGGAACCAAATGGACCCGTCCAAATGGACCCGTACGGGTCCATTTGTACACTCTCAGAGTTACAGACCTGCTAAGGGTTCATTTGGACCCCGCCTCAAGGAACCCTGAGGGTCCCTGGACCCCACTTTTGAGAACCATTGACCTAAAAAACCTCAAATTTCCAATACAAAGTTCACCCAGAGACTGAACTATGCACATCAAGGACAACTGAGCAATGACACACACACTTCATAAGTTCCATTTGTAGCTTGTCAAATGGAAAAGGTGTAAAAGTATATATTATGAATGTTCACAAGGTATTTTTAAGAAGATTTAGAAGCTGGTTAGAAATAAAAACTCAAAAGAGAGCATTTTTCACAGCTCAAAGAAAAATAATTAGTGATGCACAATATCGGTAGCATATCTATCGGACGATATTTCATTCATGCAATCGAACCGATATCAAAATAATTCCGATGTATATATTTTTTCACTGATATTGAATGATATTTCACAGATATTGATGAGATAATAATGTGACCGTTAATGGCTTTGAAATTAAAAAAAGCTGAATATAAATAATAAATGTAATAAATCAGTATCGGCCAATTTGACCCTGCATATTATTGATATCGGCCAAAATTTCAATATCGTGCATCTCTAAAAATAATGGAACAAAAACTCAATGTTAGTGTGACTAATGTGAATTTGTGCCAATGTGATATAACACTCGCATTCTGAGTTCACATGCTTTAATTCCTTCTCCCCTTGCATTCCTTTTTTGGTCCGTGTCAAATTATGTGTTTTCCAGCGTCGCATCCACACTCGCGTTTGTCTCGTGCGCACACAGCCACAAACATTATGTAATTCACATGTGGTCATTCATTCCTTTTTATTATTGGTGCATTTTTTATATAGGAGAATTGACTTCTTTTTTGATAACTGTGGTTTACATGAGAACAAAAACATCTGCTGAGGAACTTATTTTTCTATGCAAGTGCTGTACATGTACATATAGTGTAGGTGTGGAATAATCGGTGATAAAAAAAAAAAGTTAAAAAAAAAAGAATAACAAACAGGTATTGTCTGTCAGTCATCTTTGTCAATGAGTCAGAATAAGAGCAATTAAGTGTCCAGATTGTGACATCAATGCATCTCAGAACTCACAATAAGAACAGCTGGTTTTAAAGCTACAATTGTCAGTTTAATGAATACAATTGTATTTTTAACCAATATACAGATTATGATAGAGCAGTAATTCTCAACCTCTGGGCCCCAATTTTAAATGGGCCCCAAAATAATTTTAATAATAATGTAACATTAATTCTTCAAGTATACTGCGTTCCATTAATCTAAGCCTGAACACAATCGATCATTAAAATAAACGCGCTTTGTAACAAAAAAGAAAAAAAAGCGCCACCCATCTGACCACTGCCGGGGTTAACAGCTGAGCTACACCAAGCACGCGTGTGCCTAATACGCGGATACGCAAGCCCTGCATACGCAGACTTTAAAATAGGACTGGATCTAAAAGTTCAAAAGCCTGGTGTAGCTCGGCCGTAAGTGATCAGGGCCATGAAGCACTGTGGTAGATTATGTTCCTACAGTAAATTAATTGAAGCTGATGTGGTGCACCAGATGGTACTGTACACTGGATGCTCCATCTTTATTGTAGTTTGGACATTGTTGCAATCATAGACATAAATACGTGGACGCCTCACTGACTACTGGGCCGCATGTCAAGGCCGCCCTCAATGTAGGCAAGCTTGCCCATAACACCACTGCAAGGAATATGCCTGTGTTGTACACAAGTACCTGGCTGAGACTAAACCTTTTTTCTCCTATCTATATAACTTGGGGTGTATTGGTGTGAACCATATTTTTAAACCAAGTACCCTGGCCTATAACATAACTACGTCAGATATGTAAAAAAAAGCGCGGCTCTCACTACAAAATATGGTGGCTGCGATGATGAGTCATTGCTCCAATGACGGCAACGGCCAATGAGGTATCTATGTTTATATATCTATGGTTTCAAGTACCTCTGTCGGAACAGGACGTAAAACGTAGTGGATTGTAGCTTTAAAACCACTTAAATCCCATAGTATGTTGTATTCGAGCAGAATCCCTCAGGGCTCTATACTAGTGACTTCCGTTTTCACTCTACATTCACATCTTCCCTGAAAATAGCCGATCTACAAGCTTACAACGTGTTGCGTTGTAAAGTTGTTGATCTGCCATTTACCTGCGTCTACTGATTAACATTAGACAAGACTACTTAGCTGTACAGCTCACCTCATGGTTGAAGGGGTAATCATCCCTTTTCACTCATTCAGTGTCCGAATAGGAAAATGTCATGTTTGGTGACCAAACATGACATTTGGTTGGTCTTAGTTGTTTTTCTTATCACAATTCTTTGCTTTTTAAAAATAAAATATTTAAATCATGAATTCTAGCCTTGTACTGTATTTACCTTTTCTGAATTTACGCTGGCTTGAAAACAGTTATCAATGGGGCGGCATAGCATCAACGTATCAATCATATTTATTTGTGCTAATTTTATATAACAAATAGTAAAGTGAAAATGAAAATCCTGAAAAACAACATAATATAGTACTGTATGTAACTACATACTATAGTATGTCGTTTTTCATGATTTTATCTTATCGTCAAACTATGAGAAATGACATACTATAGTATGTTGTCGAAAACCATGGTCTGTATGTCGTCTTTCATGGTTTTCATCATTTCTCAGTTAACTCATGTCTGTTATGCCAGCAGCTCCGACCTGGGGCCCCCCAGGGTCCTAGGCTTCATCCTTCACCTGGCGTTCCAGCAAGATGCTTTTGACAACTTCCTCTAGTTCTTTCAAGACCTGTTGAAACACATTTTGACAGTAATGAATGGAAAAGACAGTCCTCCCGTGTCACACAGCACTCACTTTACAAGATTATCCTTTTAACATCTTCCCCACTGGAATATTACAGCTCGGCTAACAGGATTCTGCGGCGCACATTCAAAGAGAGTGACACACAGAAATGTGCAGAAGTAGTGTCGGAACCACAGGAGGCGGAAACCTGTACAAAACAACATGCTATTTTTGCAATTGTGTGACGAAGTAGGGAATTAATTTAAGATGTAAAAAACGGCAAAAATGGACATAAGATTTCTGCCCGACAGCAACTATATACCGGTACTTCATTGTACGACAAATATATCAGATCTACAATTCAGTTGAGACACTTTCGTCAGGCTTAACCATTTATTACAAGCCCAGAGCGTAGGCGTATATGGCTGCTGTTGTGAGCTGGTAACCAGTGCAGTCTGTCATTTACCACTCTAGTTCTTTTATAACTCAATGCTTGAGACACTTGCTGTTACTGTACCTTTGTGACGTCAGGCCGCCTGGCCTTCCTGTCATGGAGACAGCTGCAGGCCAGTGAGTAGAAGCCCTCCACCTGGACCAACTCCCAGTCTCTCATCTTCTCATCCACAAAGTCCTCCAGAGTCAGATCCTCATCTTCATCCTCTATGTCATACCTCAGCTCCATCTTGCCGTGTGGAGCAGGAGGAGGAAAAGATAACATGAGACAGTATTTCTTCAAGGGTAACCGACGAACCAGAACACAGGGCACCCGAGAACACTTCTTGCTTTTATATCTGTTGCGTGGATCATTCATCTACATTATGCAATGTAGATTCTACTTAGTCTGTCTACAATACATTACCCAAGAATTTGTATTAACATATCACCACCCAAAAGCTGTTAAGAGCTCAGAGAGGCAACTGGTCAGTACTCTAGGGGCTCCATCTTGCGGCAGGGACCCTTTTTCCTTAATTTGGGGTTTTAGTATTGTGTAAGAGGCGTTCCCCCGTAAAAAGTGCTATGTTGTGCCACACCTCCGCTACCCATTACATTATGCATAGGTGTGGTTTGGGCGTTATCCATTATGCCCTGGATCTTGCCTTATGGAAGAGCAACTCGTGCTGCCTTGGAAGACATTTATATTAGATACAGAGGGTTGTTTTGTGTGTCCAGTATCTGCCATCCACTCCACGACCAACATAGCCAAGTTGTGCACCCCCCCCCCCCCCCTCTCCTGTGTTTCTTTTTCTTTCTTTTCCTCTCTCCACCGCACAGAAATGCACCAAAAGCATATACTTCATTGCATGACGATTGTAGACAATCTACAAGTTCACAGTGCACATTTTAAAACACTTTTTTGTGTGTGAATATTTTGGAACATTTGCCCCAAAAATACGGACACCAGGGTTAATTAAAGTGGTTAAATGTTTTCCTCCCTATTAAAAAATACACTGTGTGCCACAGCTCCATTGAAACGATGAAAGCCTCTTTTGTCTTACCAGGAACTGCGGCTCCCGCTTTTCGTCGACTGGGCCGAGTCCAGACAATATTTCCAACAACACCTGTAGATGACAGAGAGATGGGGTTAAGCACCTGGCTCTCCTCCTACAACAAGCCTTCCCATAGTATCAGCAGGCTTTAACATAGACTCTACTGTTCCATGGCAGTCATTCAGACGTGAGCTATTATAGTGTACACAAGATACCAGGTCAACCAGTTTCATTGACAAAGATGACCTTATATCAGAACAGTAGGTTGGGACCGATTTTTGTAGCCTGATTATCAGACTGTAGCTTATGCAGTCCACTCAGAGAGTGGGCGGGGTCTTTGGGCTGGATCCAGCTGCTACGATTTTGTGGGTCACGAGTAAATATAGGCCTACTTTTTTTTGTTTTCATACATTAAAAATAATCCTTTTTTAGTTTTTTTACTTTAATCACAACTTCAAAAGGTTTTTAAAGAGACAACAACAAAGAAGCAAACCAACAAGGTTACAAAGCGACGCAACACAATGCTATTAGTTTGGGTCCCGGGGAGATAAAATCTCTCTTTTGGGTCTCGAGTCGAGTTAAAACTAAAAGATTTGGGAACCAGTGTATCACAACACTGGAGTGAGCCTTACGCTTTATTTAAATGCAACATATCTTACACATTGATGATGTGATGGGGCAGGTCTGACTTCATCATCCCACGGTATATGGTTCGTTGTTATGGCACATTTTAATTTACAAAGCCATAACTAGGCTTCTCCCTTTGCCATTTTGCCCCACTCCCATTTTGGGAGGCACAAAGTGACGCGCTATGAGCTTGTAGATCTTCTAGTTTTGAAAAATCGTGAAAATGTGTACAAATCTTTAATATAATTATAATATATAATGAGAACTGTCAATCACAGCGGGGCTTTCCTAGAACTGCGATGGGATCCATAATAACGTGTCTGTGTCTGTCTGTTTGGGGTATGAACAGTACCGTTGTGTGACCTCAAGTGGCACTGTTGAGCAGCCTACAGGCTCATTCACACTGACCACTATAACCATAACAATACAAGTATAACTACAGTACAGTAAAAGTATAGTTACACCGCTCAGTTCATACAGGTGTGATTTTAACACAAATCTTGGCTTCCGGGGTCCCAGCTGGAACAAAATATTTCGAGATGGGGTCCGCGGCCAAATACATACCGGTCCTTCACTAACCTCGCGTCACCAGGCTTTCCTCTGAGGTTGTGTTACAAAATTGCTGTGTGAACCGGTCTGGGGCGGATGATATCGTTACGTCATGTTGTAGTCAAAGTTTGTAGTCATCAGGCAGGAACCATCATCTTTTAAATATTTTTTATCCCACGATTCTGCAACCCATTTTATCACCCAGTGTCAATTATCTAATGTAATCCTGGGCGCTACAATTCCTCTGCCAACCTGGGGGGGCAGCGGACTGACCTCATGCTTCCTTCTATGCATGAGGAGTCCAAGCTGCTTCTTTTCACCTGACAGGGGGGAGTTTCCCCGGCCAGACGTAGCGTGTGGAAGGAACACGTTAATCCGACCAGTTCCTTTCCCCTCCATCAGGCGCCCCGGCTGGCAGTTTAGAGTCAGAGACCAGGATTACTGCATTTTTTCTGTGAGGGTACCCTAGGAGACACGGGGAGACATGCAAACTCCACACAGAAAGGCCCTTTCGCCAACCACGCCTCGGGTATGGGCACTGATGACGCGGAGGAGAGAACACGCCCCCCAGCGCCACAGCGTCCCCAGCGGGAATCGAACCCAGGACCTTCTAGCTGTGAGGCGACAGCACTACCGGCTGTGCCACCGTGCCCCAGCCTGTTGTTTTTATTGAGCAAATTCGGAAGTTCCATTTGATGTTTCCTGCCTGATGACTACAAACAAATTAATGACTACAACCTGACGTAGTGATATCATCCGCTCCCGACCGGATTATAAACCCGAAAAGGAATGCTGTCCAGGCTTGTAAAAGTTTGAGCACGACTGATATAGCAACATTATTTTTTTAGAATTAGTCTCAGGTCTTAATGATCTCAACTGTCTCCATTTGTGCAAGACATCACTCCATAAGCCATATCTCCAAAACTGATGGGTCAAACTGCACAACCAAATGTCAATTTGTAGCCGTGATCCCTAGCTGCTTTCATAGGACATGAAACAATGCAAATGATTCTTACAACCTCCGCTCCCTGAGAGTGCATGTTTGAGCATCACATCATCCATCCACAGATTGTAGGGGGGTGGCTTTTAGTTTTTTATGCGCCATGGACCTGGAATCGGCTCCAGAGAATGCCATTAGACTGGAGCACTCAATCCCCTTTGGTTGATTTTAAAAGTTTACTTCAGATATTGAAAAGCTTGTTTTACTTGAGTTTGTATTAATGCAGTTTGTGTTTTTGCTTTTATTGCTTTTATTGCATTACTGCCCTGCTTGATTGCTTTCTTGGCCAGGGCTCCCTTGCTAAAGTCTCAATGGGACGCACCTGGTTAAATGAAATGTATATAGTATCTACTCTACTTTTCTAATGCTCCCATTAATCGTAGCTTCTAAATACGAGATGTAACAACCTGGAGTATAATGCTTTTTTTATTTTGTCACTTTTGTACTTCCTTTTCATTGTCTCTAGTGGTTTCATGGATGAGCAGAAGCTGTCCTTTTTATTTGACCATCCTGAGATTAAGTACAGAACCTGCATGTCAGCAGTTCCACATATTGTTCAGAAGGAGATTGCTGAGTTGCGTTATAGTTGTTGCAGTTTTCTAAATCCACAATAGCTCTGTGTGTGTGTGTGTGTGTGTGTGTGTGTGTGTGTGTGTGTGTGTGTGTGTGTTTTTTGTTTGATGAAGAGGCCTACAGGTACAGTATGCAATGCAGAATTGCACATCTAAATCCACTATATCTCCATATGCATCTGCGTGCGTGCGTGTGTGTCTTACCACTCCAAAGCTGAATATGTCAGATTTTGGGGTGATCTCGCCTCGCAGTGCTTCAGGTGCCATGTATGCCCGTGTGCCAACGATTCGCTGGGTCATCATGGTGGTTGACGTGCGCTTGGCCGACGCTCTCGTTAAGCCAAAGTCTGAGATCTTCGGCACGAGGTCTTCATTCAACAGAATATTTCCACTGGGTATATTAAACAAACATATGACAACAATTTATTAGACAATTAAAAAAATCTTACCACACACGATTCACGATTCCGATTCCGATTCACGCCACGGGCAAGGTGGTGAGAACCATTATTACCGGTAATAGATGATGAGATTATAAAGATTAGGATGTAATAAAACCAACCCAAAAGCCTGTGTGTACCTTTTGATATCCCTGTGGATGTGGTGGTTGCTGTGTAAGTAGTCCAGGCCTCTCGCTGTGCCCACAGCAATCAGACATCTCCGTCTCCAGCAGAGTGGGGGGCTTTCATCCTGACAAAGATGAAGAAAAAGATTCTCATATACTTTATCTGAAGAACAGAAAACATGTTCTGTAACACAAAAGGACAACAATGTAAACCGCTTTTTTGGTGCTTTTGACCTTTTGAATTCATTTTCAATGAAGTGAACATCAATCATCAATCAATGAACATACAGAAAGATATCCGAACATGCATTAAGGTTGGCGAACATGCGCTGCTGGTTGGCGAACATGCGCTGCCAGTTGGCGAACATGCGCTGCTCCCGTGCTTGCGGTTATGTTTAGGGTTAGGGTTATAGCTAGCGTTAGTAATTTTGGAACAATGGGAGGTCGGAACAATGCCACGGAACAAATGACCCATAAGGATACATTTAGTTACTATATTTGTACAACACTGAGGATTTACTGTATATGGATCCATTTTGACACTATCAAGGGCTTTTAGACGAACACACTGGATCTGTAACTTACCAAACAAGCCAGCCGGTCAAGCAGAGAACCATTAGCCATGTAGGCGTACACCAAACACGGGTGTTGGCTGTCACAGGAAAAACCAACCAGGTCCACCAAGTTCTCGTGTTGCAATCTGTGAAGAAAGTCAACCTTTATTATCAGAACAGACGTGTAACAAACATGCTGCGAAACCTTTTCCAAACAACCAGGAACAAAAGTATTTCACAATCACAGAGCCAAGTAGAAAGAAGCAATGCATAATGTGATTGTATTACGATATCAGTAAAACAATTATACTAAATGGCCTTTCATAAAATGTTCCTGTGATGATGGTATCTTTCCAACACTTGTGTATATTGCTTTGTGTGACATTTGTAAACACTCATTGAACAGGATTTTCAAAATAATGAGTCCCGATTTAACATAAAATAAATTACAATGTGGCATTTACATAAAAATAATTAAATTGCATTTAAGAGCACAGAGCGACAAGCTTCAATAGCTTGAGCTACTTGGTGATGCTGTAACTCACAACTGCCCCCCCTCTCTCTCCTCTGTTGCTGCTATCTCTCTTGAGATCCATTACATTGATTTAAATATCTGCTTAAGACACAGCTCACGTGGTTATGAGATGGCAGTGAGTCACTTCACTACAGCCACCGGTGTGTAACAAGGAGCTAGAGGACATAGTGAAGGACAGGCAAGAGAAATACAAAGACATTTGGAACTGACAACTCACGTCCTCAACGTCTGGATCTCCTGGTCGTACTGCATTCTTAGCTCGTCGAGGGAGATATCCTCCATCTGAAAGTGGAAATATGCTTTGTTAAAGCTGAAACCTGAGGCTTATTTTGACGAATAAAACATTGTTTTATAGCCAATTTATAAGGTAGGGTTAATGCAATATAAGTAGTACATCTGTAGTGGTTGGATGTGGTCTCACAGTCTCACTATACTCTTGAAGCAGAGTCCAAAGGGAAGCACAACAATTGTGCTTCCCAACTAAAATGTACAGGTCCTGAAGTATAATATGTACGAGGAATACGTATGAGAGGAAGGGAAGTCTGCACACTTTCTACGAGGTCTTGAACCTGATGAAAATCCACTAGGGTTGTAGATCGGCTATTTTCAAAACAAATTGGAGAGAATGAAAATGCCATTTTTTAAAACATTGTTTTGGGGGGGAAGAAAATAGGGTTTACGGTTACATGGTTAATGTCGATGTCCAAGCAAGCAGCCTACGGCTACAGGCTTTGTAAGAATTGCATTGAGAATGTTCTCAATGTAGGCTACCCTCAGTGTTCCTTGAGGGTAGGGATGGGACATGCTCCGTAATACAACAGGATGAATTGGTTTTTGTTGAGCTGCAAATTCAGTACCACTGCTAATATAAGTCTTAGCACATTATTTTGGTAAGCTCTAATTTCACTCTGCACAAATCGATTTGCTAAAAATAGCAGTTCTAATATCAACGCGATATCGTTAATCACAATTATTTTTGCCACAGACGAATAACAGTCTAAGTCCACACTATTGATCCATAATATATAAATGATAGATAAGGGTTCAGGACAACGAGGCCTTTTCGTGGAGGGGTCAGTCTGAAATTTGGACTTAGACTGTTTTTCGTCTGTGGTACTCAATTGTGACATGAAATGCTTGAATATGGTCCCATCTTAGACCCTAAAGAGATCTGTAACTCTGAGATTGTGCAAATGTAAAAGTGAGAGCCACTGGTAAGTGTTTCCACTCACTCAGTGTTGATTTTGTCGACTAAAACTAAGACGAAAAATGTTCTTCGATTACCTTTTTTCACTGACGGAAACTAAATGAAAACGTAGCTATGATGACGAAAACTAAGACAACAAATAAAAACTGGACTAAAATTTTAGGAAGAGACTAGTGGACAAGAGATCCAGTATAAGTAAAAGACACACGGAATTTTACACTTGGTTGCATGCTGAAAATAGCATATCTACAAGCTCACAACGTGCCGTGCTGCGACGCGTTGTGAGCTTGTAGATCGGCTATTTTCAGCAAGTATAAAATCAGCCATTACGACGGCATCAAGGCCCGCCAAAACACTTTTTAGTCGACTAAATCACCTGTAGATTTAGTCGACTAAAACTAGATTAACACTAAAACATTCCGGGTGACTAAAATGTGACTAAAACTAAGTGAAAACTATTCAAGAGACTATAACTAAAATTAAAATAGAAATGTGCTGCCAAAAACAACACTGCACTCACTGCATTGAGCCGTTTGACAGCAACAGGCCTGTCACGGATGAAGCCTTTGTACACAGTCCCAAAGCCTCCCTCTCCCAACCGGCTCCCTCCGTCAGACAGGGGGCGCTCATCAAAGTTACCAGTGATCTTCACAAGCTTCTCGTATGGCAACGTCAAGTAAGCTACCAGGACAAACACATTACATGAACATGTTTAGAACTATGACACCCAACACTGCCATCTAGTGAGCTTATCAAGTGACTACAAGGTTCAATATTCACTTCACACACTATATTAAAAAATAAACCATAATAAATACAAAGATATCTGTTATTATCTTTGTAATATTTTATAAACATTTATATAAAAATGTGTGTGTGTGTGTGTGTGTGTGTGTGTGTGTGTGTGTGTGTGTGTGTGTGTGTGTGTGTGTGTGTGTGTGTGTGTGTGTGTGTGTGTGTGTGTGTGTGTGTCGACTGTGCTCTCGTAGCTCACAGTCCACAGGACCTCCAGTCTGTTCTTGCTGCTGCGGTGAGAGCGTACAGCAGAATGGGACTGACCGTCAACACCACCAAGACGGAAGTAGTTTGCCAGTGGAGCTCCAACATCCCATCTACACCACCTACCTTTGCTGTTTCTGGAGAACAACTATCAGTTGTACCATCTTTCAGATACCTGGGGAGTATTCTCTCTGAAGATACCACCATTGACAATGAGGTCCAGAACAGGATCAAGCAGGCAGCGGCTGCTTTTGGGAGACTCCGGCGACGGGTCTTCCAAAACAAGAACCTCCATCTCTCCACAAAGGTCTCTGTGTACCAAGCCATCTGTATCACTACCCTCCTCTACAGCTGCGAAGCCTGGGTAATTTACAGCCGCCACATCAAGGCCCTGGAGCAGTTCCATATACGCTGCCTTCAGCGCATCCTAGGCATTACATGGCGTGATCGTGTGCCTCATTCTGACATACTCGCAAAGTCCAACTGCAGGAGTATTGAGGCCACGATCACCCAGCACCAGCTACGATGGCTGGGCCATGTAATAAGGATGCCCTCAAACCGTCTGCCTCGCAGAGTGCTCTATGGTCAACTACACCATGGTCTGCGCTCTGCTGGAGGACCCAAGAAGCGGTACAAAGACCAGATGAAGACTGCATTAAGGAAGTGCAAGATCAGACCTGAGGCCCTGGAGGATGTGGCTACTGACCGTAACACCTGGCGTCAGCTGTGCCGAGATGGCACCAACATGCTGGAAGAGGAAAGGACAGCCAGGAGGCAGGAGAGGAGAAACAAAAGGAAGACACCTACAGTTGCTGCTGCCACTACCACCACATATACATGTCCTACATGCAACAGGACTTGTGGGTCCAGGATAGGACTTTTCAGCCACCAACGTACTCACCGATAGAAGTGGACGTCATCATCGGATTCGATGGACAACCATAAGCAAGCAAGTGTGTGTGTGTGTGTGTGTGTGTGTGTGTGTGTGTGTGTGTGTGTGTGTGTGTGTGTGTGTGTGTGTGTTTTCTGAGACATTTTCACAACACAAATCTTGTATCTAGGGTACCTGGCACAAACAAATGGGGGTCCGGCAGCCATAATATGGGACATGAACATGTTTGAGGACCACTGACCTGAGTTGCTTGGTTCGTCATGATCCACAGAGGGGATATTTGGGGGTGCAGAATGCAGAGCTGCAGGGCACATTGGATGTGACAGTCCTGTGACAGTCTCCAACACCCTGGTTGTGTCATCTGTCTGTGGCCCTGGACACACCCTGTCACCTGGCTGTGGCCCTGGACACACCCTGTCACCTGGCTGTGGCCCTGGACACACCCTGTCATCTGTCTGTGGCCCTGGACACACCCTGTCAGCCGTCTGTGGCCCTGGACACACCCTGTCAGCCGTCTGTGGCCCTGGACACACCCTGTCAGCCGTCTGTGGCCCTGGACAATCCTGCTGTCTGCTGCACTCTTTTACTGCCTCTGTTATAAGACAAGAAAGTAGGATTTCTTTTAGAACTTTTTTTCCCAGGATATAATAATAAAAGTTATAATAAATTGAGGTCCCACATATAAATGGCATTAAATGGGGGTCAGTAGCCTATGCATGTAAAACTGGGCATCCTTCAAATTAAAAGATGAGAATCCCTGCCATATATTTTCAAATGGGGTCTTGCTCTGAAAATGAATTCATTTTACACTCTCAAGAGTTAAAGATCTATAAGGGTCCATTTGGTTACCAACTCTCCATCATTTAGCTGGAGACCATCAGGAACCCCCTCAAGGACCACTGGTGGTCCACAGACCACCAGGAACCCCCTCAAGGACCACTGGTTGAGAACCACAGTTCTACATCTATTCTATAAGCTTAATTAATTAATGAAAAAATAAATAAAAAACATTTTCTCGTGCGTGATGCGGACTCGGCCCCCAGCCTGGTACCTTAGTCAAAATATGGCCCTCGAGGAAAATTAAATGGGGAACCCTGGTCTAGTCTAACCCTATAGTGACTATAGGTAGTGACTAGTGACCTTAGTGAATGTGACTAACCCTAACCCAGGGAAAATCCAGCGGTATTCACCTGGTATTCCTAAACGTAACCTCTGTAACTATGCCTAAATCTAACCTTATTCCTAAACCTAACCTCAGTAACTATGCCTAATACATACAATAATTCAAGAACCGCTGGTTCGTGAAGAAAATGGGGACGAGAATATTTTGGAGCGAGCCTTCCGGTCACCCTGAAGTGTTGGTTGGAAACATACGTACCAGGTAGCAGTAAACTGGCTGGAGCCAGTAATATGTGGCTCTTCAGAATCTCTACAAGTTCTCCCACTGTACAATTAGTTGTCCCCAAGTCATTCAGCAGCTCAAGTGTTGGACTTCTCCCCTGTGCAACCAGGCCTTCGTATCTCCTGCACAGGCAAGGAAAGACCAATATCAGATCCAGTGGTGAAAAATAAAAAATAAATACAAAAAATAATAATATATATATATAAAATTATTATTATTATTATTATTATTATTATTATTTTATTTTTTACCAAATAAGAAACACTGTTATTACAGGTAGGCCTATAAGTGTTAGTCTGGTAGTCAACATTTACTTTAGTAAGTGTATAGCCTCGGCCGGGAGGCGAAACCGGGACCTGTAGGCCTACATGTGAGTTTGTGAGCTTGTAGATCTGCTAATTTCGGCTAAGAGGTGCTTACTACGTAGAGGGGGGGAAAAGGAGCAGACCAAGTACAGAACCAAGGTCTAAATGACAACATACATATACACAATAATCAATGAACCTATGGAAAAGTGTAATCTGCAACACAATTTACTATAGAGGGTATGCGTGTGACATCATCATCAAACCAGGAAGTTATGCAGGAACGCCTACTGAGTGGCAAAAAACGACTTTCTGGCCTTGACAGCCTATACATCCACACAGAAAAGTCTTATCTGATTGCATTAAACAACATTAAACAATGTTAAACTCACTTTGCCTGTTGCTTTGCCACTCGATTTGCCACTCGATGTGCCATTCACTTTAAGCATGCGCATACTCTCTATAGCGGGGTCCCTTGGCTCTCTCTCTCTCTCTCTCTCTCTCTCTCTCTCTGCTAATCCTAATGTAATGGGCAGAAAAACGTTGAAGACCTCAGTCTGATGATGCATTTCATGTATTGAATAGCCTATGGCTATGTGGAACCTGAAAAGAAACGTTTGAGAACTATAACTACATATAACAAACAATAGTCATAGGCCTATACTGCACCTGACATGAAGCTGTGAGTACCGGGGCTCCCCGCTGGGTCTCCTTATGGACACCAGCACCTGTTTCCAGGCGTCCTGGGGGTCCAGAAAGTCAGACAGTTTGCGAAGTGTTCCATAATCTAGTCTGCGAATGTAGGTAGTGGATGTTATTGAACTAGCGGCGTTCATCTTATGTAAACGATTCTCGCCAAGTCTTCACTTTCACTTTCCTATTATTATTCAACGAATTGGCCTATAATAACGTACCGGTAGTATGTGCTTGTTGTAATATGTTGAGCGTGTTAAGAGGAAACTCGGTATTTGTAAACTCGTGTTTTGATCATGCAGCAACAAAATGTATGTTTTCCGGACGTGCTTTCCGATATTGAGTAACTTCCCTAGACACAGAGCCATAGAGTAAGACAGAGTTACGACAACTCCGTTCACTTCATGGGGCCAGGCTCTTAATAGGGACACCGGAAGTTTAGAGAAGCGTCTGGCTGCAGTCACTTCCAGGAAGTTTACGGAATGCACTGGAGTCTATGGGCTCGCGCTAGTACATAAACCACGTGACCAGGCTGTTTTCTGCCCCCTCAATGTCGCAACTCTGTCTCTCTATGGCTCTGTATAAACGTAACCAACTGCTGTCTCCTCCTACGTGTGCGTCTGCTGCACAGCGATAGTTCAACAGTGCTCTCTAGTGGTGGCTCAAGGGATAATCACTTAATCATCATCTACTAACTAGTGAAACTATTATTAAACATACAAACTATATATATATATATATATATATATATATATATATATATATATATATATATATGTAGGTACTGTAGCCTAGATAAACAACATCACAACAAACGATAGACAAAGCTGTTGTTTATTTTTTTGTACCAATGTTGTTACTCAAAGGCAAAGCATGACTATGCTGTTGCAGGTAACACATAGATCAGTGAGTTAGGTCATTGGCTACGAGATCTGGAGGTTGTGGGTTCAAACCCCACTCGAATCTTTACTTTCATAAAACATCGATGTGTGAGCATTAGTAGTGTGATGATTTGATGTGCCCCATTATACATTTGAAAGTAGTCTACTATATTTCTAAAACTTGGGGTTTCTAGGTGTAAGTATGTAGGACTAGTAGCATGCCAAAGTTTGTGCTATTGCCATTGGGAATGCATTGGGCGTTTAAGTTAAATAACTCCAGCATGTGTCTCCACAGAAAGCTGAATTATAAAAAGTGTGAATGGAGTTTCTAGGTGAAAGTGCTTTTTTGACGTGCCAATATCTGCCATTGACCCCCATTCTGAATTTCTCAAATTTAAAAGCACTATATTTCTAAAACGATGAAACATTTCAAAGATTCCTTTTCAGGCAAACATGTCCACCGTAAGATGAACCTAAATAGGTTTGAATGGGGTTTCTAGGTGTAAGTATGTAGGACTAGTAGCATGACAAAGTTTGTGCTATTGCCATTGGGAATGCATTGGGCGTTTAACTTAAATAACTCAGAAACTACAAAACATTTCAAAGTAAAAAGTTCCAGCATGTGTCTCCACAGAAAGCTGAATTATAAAAAGTGTGAATGGAGTTTCTAGGTGAATGAATTTTTGACGTGCCACTATCTGCCATTATAAATTTCTCAAATTTAAAGCACTATATTTCTAAAACTATGAAACATTTCAAAGATTCCTTTTCAGGCAAACATGTCCACCGTAAGATGAACCTAAATAGGTTTGAATGGGGATTCTAGGTGTAAGTATGTAGGACTAGTAGCATGCCAAAGTTATATATTTTTTCGGATGGCATACTATAGCATGTCGTTTTTCGTGATTTTGGACTATTTGAAAAAAAGATGAAAATCATGACAAAACGACATACTATAGTTCATGGCTTCGGACGGCATACTATAGCATGTCGTTTTTCATGATTTTGGATGATTTGAAAAAAAGATGAAAATCATGAAAAAACGACATACTATAGTCCATGGTTTGGGACGGCATAATATATTTTGTCATATTTTCGGGACACTATGTCAGAGCCAGGACTTGAACCTGCAGCCTCCTGATTCCCAGGCAGGCTCTGTACCCAGTGAGCCACTGTGCATGCTGTTCTTAAAAGGCCGAGTAGATAATGACAGAAGAGCCAGAGACTTGTTTCCATTGTGGTTCATAAACATTCGAATGTCTAGAGATAAACAACAGCAAAAGAAACAATAGACAAATCTCCTGTTATTTTATTTTTTGTATTTTATTTTTGTATCAATGTTGTACTCAAACGGAACATCAGACTGTGTTGTGGCAGGTAGCAAGTAGATCAGTGAATTGGCACACTGGCTGCATGATCTGGAGATTGTGGGTTCAAACCCCACTCAAATCTTTACTTGCCAAAATCTGCCATTGACCCCCATTCTGAATTTCTCAAATTTAAAAGCACTATATTTCTAAAACGATGAAACATTTCAAAGATTCCTTTTCAGGCAAACATGTCCACCGTAAGATGAACCTAAATAGGTTTGAATGGGGTTTCTAGGTGTAAGTATGTAGGACTAGTAGCATGCCAAAGTTTGTGCTATTGCCATTGGGAATGCATTGGGCGTTTAACTTAAATAACTCAGAAACTACAAAACATTTCAAAGTAAAAAGTTCCAGCATGTGTCTCCACAGAAACCTGAATTATAAAAAGTGTGAATGGAGTTTCTAGGTGAAAGTGCTTTTTTGACGTGCCAATATCTGCCATTAAGCCCCATTGTACATGTCTCAAATTTGAAAGCACTATATTTCTAAAACGTTGAAACATTTCAAAGATTCCTTTTCAGGCAAACATGTCCACCGTAAGATGAACCTAAATAGGTTTGAATGGGGTTTCTAGGTGTAAGTATGTAGGACTAGTAGCATGCCAAAGTTTGTGCTATTGCCATTGGGAATGCATTGGGCGTTTAACTTAAATCACTCAGAAACTACAAAACATTTAAAAGTAAAAAGTTCCAGCATGTGTCTCCACAGAAACCTGAATTATAAAAAGTGTGAATGGAGTTTCTAGGTGAATGAATTTTTGACGTGCCACTATCTGCCATTATACATTTCTCAAATTTAAAGCACTATATTTCTAAAACTATGAAACATTTCAAAGATTCCTTTTCAGGCAAACATGTCCACCGTAAGATGAACCTAAATAGGTTTGAATGGGGATTCTAGGTGTAAGTATGTAGGACTAGTAGCATGCCAAAGTTATATATTTTTTCGGACGGCATACTATAGCATGTCGTTTTTCGTGATTTTGGACTATTTGAAAAAAAGATGAAAATCATGAAAAAACGACATACTATAGTTCATGGCTTCGGACGGCATACTATAGCATGTCGTTTTTCATGATTTTGGAGGATTTGAAAAAAAGATGAAAATCATGAAAAAACAACATACTATAGTCCATGGTTTGGGACGGCATAATATACTTTGTCATATTTTCATGATTGTGGGACACTATGTCAGAGCCAGGACTTGAACCTGCAGCCTCTTGATTCCCAGGCAGGCTCTGTACCCAGTGAGCCACTGTGCATAATGTTCTTAAAAGGCCGAATAGATAATGACAGAAGAGCCAGAGACTTGTTTCCATTGTGGTTCATAAACATTCGAACGTCTAGAGATAAACAACAGCAAAAGAAACAATAGACAAATCTCCTGTTATTTTATTTTTTGTATTTTATTTTTGTATCAATGTTGTACTCAAACGGAACAGCAGACTGTGTTGTGGCAGGTAGCAAGTAGATCAGTGAATTGGCACACTACCTGCATGATCTGGAGATTGTGGGTTCAAACCCCACTCAAATCTTTACTTGCCAAAATCTGCCATTGACCCCCATTCTGAATTTCTCAAATTTAAAAGCACTATGTTTCTAAAACGATGAAACATTTCAAAGATTCCTTTTCAGGCAAACATGTCCACCGTAAGATGAACCTAAATAGGTTTGAATGGGGTTTCTAGGTTTAAGTATGTAGGACTAGTAGCATGCCAAAGTTTGTGCTATTGCCATTGGGAATGCATTGGGCGTTTAAGTTAAATAACTCAGAAACTACAAAACATTTCAAAGTAAAAAGTTCCAGCATGTGTCTCCACAGAAAGCTGAATTATAAAAAGTGTGAATGGAGTTTCTAGGTGAAAGTGCTTTTTTGACGTGCCAATATCTGCCATTATAAATTTCTCAAATTTAAAGCACTATATTTCTAAAACTATGAAACATTTCAAAGATTCCTTTTCAGGCAAACATGTCCACCGTAAGATGAACCTAAATAGGTTTGAATGGGGATTCTAGGTGTAAGTATGTAGGACTAGTAGCATGCCAAAGTTATATTTTTTTTCGGACGGCATACTATAGCATGTCGTTTTTCGTGATTTTGGACTATTTGAAAAAAAGATGAAAATCATGAAAAAACGACATACTATAGTTCATGGCTTCGGACGGCATACTATAGCATGTCGTTTTTCATGATTTTGGAGGATTTGAAAAAAAGATGAAAATCATGAAAAAACGACATACTATAGTCCATGGTTTGGGACGGCATAATATATTTTGTCATATTTTCATGATTTTGGGACACTATGTCAGAGCCAGGACTTGAACCTGCAGCCTCCTGATTCCCAGGCAGGCTCTGTAGCCAGTGAGCCACTGTGCATGCTGTTCTTAAAAGGCCGAGTAGATAATGACAGAAGAGCCAGAGACTTGTTTCCATTGTGGTTCATAAACATTCGAATGTCTAGAGATAAACAACAGCAAAAGAAACAATAGACAAATCTCCTGTTATTTTATTTTTTGTCTTTTATTTTTGTATCAATGTTGTACTCAAACGGAACAGCAGACTGTGTTGTGGCAGGTAGCAAGTAGATCAGTGAATTGGCACACTGGCTGCATGATCTGGAGATTGTGGGTTCAAACCCCACTCAAGTCTTTACTTGCCAAAATCTGCCATTGACCCCCATTCTGAATTTCTCAAATTTAAAAGCACTATATTTCTAAAACGATGAAACATTTCAAAGATTCCTTTTCAGGCAAACTTGTTCACCGTAAGATGAACCTAAATAGGTTTGAATGGGGTTTCTAGGTTTAAGTATGTAGGACTAGTAGCATGCCAAAGTTTGTGCTATTGCCATTGGGAATGCATTGGGCGTTTAAGTTAAATAACTCAGAAACTACAAAACATTTCAAAGTAAAAAGTTCCAGCATGTGTCTCCACAGAAAGCTGAATTATAAAAAGTGTGAATGGAGTTTCTAGGTGAAAGTGCTTTTTTGACGTGCCAATATCTGCCATTAAGCCCCATTGTACATGTCTCAAATTTAAAGCACTATATTTCTAAAACTATGAAACATTTCAAAGATTCCTTTTCAGGCAAACATGTCCACCGTAAGATGAACCTAAATAGGTTTGAATGGGGATTCTAGGTGTAAGTATGTAGGACTAGTAGCATGCCAAAGTTATAGTTTTTTTTTCGGACGGCATACTATAGCATGTCGTTTTTCGTGATTTTGGACTATTTGAAAAAAAGATGAAAATCATGAAAAAACGACATACTATAGTTCATGGCTTCGGACGGCATACTATAGCATGTCGTTTTTCATGATATTGGAGGATTTGAAAAAAAGTTGAAAATCATGAAAAAACGACATACTATAGTCCATGGTTTGGGACGGCATAATATATTTTGTCATATTTTCGGGACACTATGTAAGAGCCAGGACTTGAACCTGCAGCCTCATGATTCCCAGGCAGGCTCTGTACCCAGTGAGCCACTGTGCATGCTGTTCTTAAAAGGCCGAATAGATAATGACAGAAGAGCCAGAGACTTGTTTCCATTGTGGTTCATAAACATTCGAACGTCTAGAGATAAACAACAGCAAAAGAAACAATAGACAAATCTCCTGTTATTTTATTTTTTGTATTTTATTTTTGTATCAATGTTGTACTCAAACGGAACAGCAGACTGTGTTGTGGCAGGTAGCAAGTAGATCAGTGAATTGGCACACTGGCTGCATGATCTGGAGATTGGGCGTTCAAACCCCACTCAAATCTTTACTTGCCAAAATCTGCCATTGACCCCCATTCTGAATTTCTCAAATTTAAAAGCACTATATTTCTAAAACGATTAAACATTTCAAAGATTCCTTTTCAGGCAAACATGTCCACCGTAAGATGAACCTAAATAGGTTTGAATGGGGTTTCTAGGTGTAAGTATGTAGGACTAGTAGCATGACAAAGTTTGTGCTATTGCCATTGGGAATGCATTGGGCGTTTAACTTAAATAACTCAGAAACTACAAAACATTTCAAAGTAAAAAGTTCCAGCATGTGTCTCCACAGAAAGCTGAATTATAAAAAGTGTGAATGGAGTTTCTAGGTGAAAGTGCTTTTTTGACGTGCCAATATCTGCCATTAAGCCCCATTGTACATGTCTCAAATTTGAAAGCACTATATTTCTAAAACGATGAAACATTTCAAAGATTCCTTTTCAGGCAAACATGTCCACCGTAAGATGAACCTAAATAGGTTTGAATGGGGTTTCTAGGTGTAAGTATGTAGGACTAGTAGCATGCCAAAGTTTGTGCTATTGCCATTGGGAATGCATTGGGCGTTTAAGTTAAATAACTCAGAAACTACAAAACATTTCAAAGTAAAAAGTTCCAGCATGTGTCTCCACAGAAAGCTGAATTATAAAAAGTGTGAATGGAGTTTCTAGGTGAAAGTGCTTTTTTGACGTGCCAATATCTGCCATTAAGCCCCATTGTACATGTCTCAAATTTGAAAGCACTATATTTCTAAAACGATGAAACATTTCAAAGATTCCTTTTCAGGCAAACATGTCCACCGTAAGATGAACCTAAATAGGTTTGAATGGGGTTTCTAGGTGTAAGTATGTAGGACTAGTAGCATGCCAAAGTTTGTGCTATTGCCATTGGGGATGCATTGGGCGTTTAACTTAAATAACTCAGAAACTACAAAACATTTCAAAGTAAAAAGTTCCAGCATGTGTCTCCACAGAAAGCTGAATTATAAAAAGTGTGAATGGAGTTTCTAGGTGAAAGTGCTTTTTTGACGTGCCAATATCTGCCATTAAGCCCCATTGTACATGTCTCAAATTTGAAAGCACTATATTTCTAAAACGATGAAACATTTCAAAGATTCCTTTTCAGGCAAACATGTCCACCGTAAGATGAACCTAAATAGGTTTGAATGGGGTTTCTAGGTGTAAGTATGTAGGACTAGTAGCATGCCAAAGTTTGTGCTATTGCCATTGGGAATGCATTGGGCGTTTAAGTTAAATAACTCAGAAACTACAAAACATTTCAAAGTAAAAAGTTCCAGCATGTGTCTCCACAGAAAGCTGAATTATAAAAAGTGTGAATGGAGTTTCTAGGTGAAAGTTCTTTTTTGACGTGCCAATATCTGCCATTAAGCCCCATTGTACATGTCTCAAATTTGAAAGCACTATATTTCTAAAACGATGAAACATTTCAAAGATTCCTTTTCAGGCAAACATGTCCACCGTAAGATGAACCTAAATAGGTTTGAATGGGGTTTCTAGGTGTAAGTATGTAGGACTAGTAGCATGCCAAAGTTTGTGCTATTGCCATTGGGGATGCATTTGGCATTTAACTTAAATAACTCAGAAACTACAAAACATTTCAAAGTAAAAAGTTCCAGCATGTGTCTCCACAGAAAGCTGAATTATAAAAAGTGTGAATGGAGTTTCTAGGTGAAAGTGCTTTTTTGACGTGCCAATATCTGCCATTAAGCCCCATTGTACATGTCTCAAATTTGAAAGCACTATATTTCTAAAACGATGAAACATTTCAAAGATTCCTTTTCAGGCAAACATGTCCACCGTAAGATGAACCTAAATAGGTTTGAATGGGGTTTCTAGGTGTAAGTATGTAGGACTAGTAGCATGCCAAAGTTTGTGCTATTGCCATTGGGAATGCATTGGGCGTTTAACTTAAATAACTCAGAAACTACAAAACATTTCAAAGTAAAAAGTTCCAGCATTTGTCTCCACAGAAAGCTGAATTATAAAAAGTGTGAATGGAGTTTCTAGGTGAAAGTGCTTTTTTGACGTGCCAATATCTGCCATTAAGCCCCATTGTACATGTCTCAAATTTGAAAGCACTATATTTCTAAAACGATGAAACATTTCAAAGATTCCTTTTCAGGCAAACATGTCCACCGTAAGATGAACCTAAATAGGTTTGAATGGGGTTTCCAGGTGTAAGTATGTAGGACTAGTAGCATGCCAAAGTTTGTGCTATTGCCATTGGGGATGCATTTGGCATTTAACTTAAATAACTCAGAAACTACAAAACATTTCAAAGTAAAAAGTTCCAGCATGTGTCTCCACAGAAAGCTGAATTATAAAAAGTGTGAATGGAGTTTCTAGGTGAAAGTGCTTTTTTGACGTGCCAATATCTGCCATTAAGCCCCATTGTACATGTCTCAAATTTGAAAGCACTATATTTCTAAAACGATGAAACATTTCAAAGATTCCTTTTCAGGCAAACATGTCCACCGTAAGATGAACCTAAATAGGTTTGAATGGGGTTTCTAGGTGTAAGTATGTAGGACTAGTAGCATGCCAAAGTTTGTGCTATTGCCATTGGGAATGCATTGGGCGTTTAACTTAAATAACTCAGAAACTACAAAACATTTCAAAGTAAAAAGTTCCAGCATTTGTCTCCACAGAAAGCTGAATTATAAAAAGTGTGAATGGAGTTTCTAGGTGAAAGTGCTTTTTTGATGTGCCAATATCTGCCATTAAGCCCCATTGTACATGTCTCAAATTTGAAAGCACTATATTTCTAAAACGATGAAACATTTCAAAGATTCCTTTTCAGGCAAACATGTCCACCGTAAGATGAACCTAAATAGGTTTGAATGGGGTTTCCAGGTGTAAGTATGTAGGACTAGTAGCATGACAAAGTTTGTGCTATTGCCATTGGGAATGCATTGGGCGTTTAACTTAAATAACTCAGAAACTACAAAACATTTCAAAGTAAAAAGTTCCAGCATGTGTCTCCACAGAAAGCTGAATTATAAAAAGTGTGAATGGAGTCTCTAGGTGAAAGTGCTTTTTTGACGTGCCAATATCTGCCATTAAGCCCCATTGTACATGTCTCAAATTTGAAAGCACTATATTTCTAAAACGATGAAACATTTCAAAGATTCCTTTTCAGGCAAACATGTCCACCGTAACATGAACCTAAATAGGTTTGAATGGGGTTTCTAGGTGTAAGTATGTAGGACTAGTAGCATGCCAAAGTTTGTGCTATTGCCATTGGGAATGCATTGGGCGTTTAACTTAAATAACTCAGAAACTACAAAACATTTCAAAGTAAAAAGTTCCAGCATGTGTCTCCACAGAAAGCTGAATTATAAAAAGTGTGAATGGAGTTTCTAGGTGAAAGTGCTTTTTTGACGTGCCAATATCTGCCATTAAGCCCCATTGTACATGTCTCAAATTTGAAAGCACTATATTTCTAAAACGATGAAACATTTCAAAGATTCCTTTTCAGGCAAACATGTCCACCGTAAGATGAACCTAAATAGGTTTGAATGGGGTTTCTAGGTGTAAGTATGTAGGACTAGTAGCATGACAAAGTTTGTGCTATTGCCATTGGGAATGCATTGGGCGTTTAACTTAAATAACTCAGAAACTACAAAACATTTCAAAGTAAAAAGTTCCAGCATGTGTCTCCACAGAAAGCTGAATTATAAAAAGTGTGAATGGAGTTTCTAGGTGAAAGTGCTTTTTTGACGTGCCAATATCTGCCATTAAGCCCCATTGTACATGTCTCAAATTTGAAAGCACTATATTTCTAAAACGATGAAACATTTCAAAGATTCCTTTTCAGGCAAACATGTCCACCGTAAGATGAACCTAAATAGGTTTGAATGGGGTTTCTAGGTGTAAGTATGTAGGACTAGTAGCATGCCAAAGTTTGTGCTATTGCCATTGGGAATGCATTGGGCGTTTAACTTAAATAACTCAGAAACTACAAAACATTTCAAAGTAAAAAGTTCCAGCATGTGTCTCCACAGAAAGCTGAATTATAAAAAGTGTGAATGGAGTTTCTAGGTGAAAGTGCTTTTTTGACGTGCCAATATCTGCCATTAAGCCCCATTGTACATGTCTCAAATTTGAAAGCACTATATTTCTAAAACGATGAAACATTTCAAAGATTCCTTTTCAGGCAAACATGTCCACCGTAAGATGAACCTAAATAGGTTTGAATGGGGTTTCTAGGTGTAAGTATGTAGGACTAGTAGCATGCCAAAGTTTGTGCTATTGCCATTGGGAATGCATTGGGCGTTTAACTTAAATAACTCAGAAACTACAAAACATTTCAAAGTAAAAAGTTCCAGCATGTGTCTCCACAGAAAGCTGAATTATAAAAAGTGTGAATGGAGTTTCTAGGTGAAAGTGCTTTTTTGACGTGCCAATATCTGCCATTAAGCCCCATTGTACATGTCTCAAATTTGAAAGCACTATATTTCTAAAACGATGAAACATTTCAAAGATTCCTTTTCAGGCAAACATGTCCACCGTAAGATGAACCTAAATAGGTTTGAATGGGGTTTCTAGGTGTAAGTATGTAGGACTAGTAGCATGCCAAAGTTTGTGCTATTGCCATTGGGAATGCATTGGGCGTTTAACTTAAATAACTCAGAAACTACAAAACATTTCAAAGTAAAAAGTTCCAGCATGTGTCTCCACAGAAAGCTGAATTATAAAAAGTGTGAATGGAGTTTCTAGGTGAAAGTGCTTTTTTGACGTGCCAATATCTGCCATTAAGCCCCATTGTACATGTCTCAAATTTGAAAGCACTATATTTCTAAAACGATGAAACATTTCAAAGATTCCTTTTCAGGCAAACATGTCCACCGTAAGATGAACCTAAATAGGTTTGAATGGGGTTTCTAGGTGTAAGTATGTAGGACTAGTAGCATGACAAAGTTTGTGATATTGCCATTGGGAATGCATTGGGCGTTTAACTTAAATAACTCAGAAACTACAAAACATTTCAAAGTAAAAAGTTCCAGCATGTGTCTCCACAGAAAGCTGAATTATAAAAAGTGTGAATGGAGTCTCTAGGTGAAAGTGCTTTTTTGACGTGCCAATATCTGCCATTAAGCCCCATTGTACATGTCTCAAATTTGAAAGCACTATATTTCTAAAACGATGAAACATTTCAAAGATTCCTTTTCAGGCAAACATGTCCACCGTAAGATGAACCTAAATAGGTTTGAATGGGGTTTCTAGGTGTAAGTATGTAGGACTAGTAGCATGCCAAAGTTTGTGCTATTGCCATTGGGAATGCATTGGGCGTTTAACTTAAATAACTCAGAAACTACAAAACATTTCAAAGTAAAAAGTTCCAGCATGTGTCTCCACAGAAAGCTGAATTATAAAAAGTGTGAATGGAGTTTCTAGGTGAAAGTGCTTTTTTGACGTGCCAATATCTGCCATTAAGCCCCATTGTACATGTCTCAAATTTGAAAGCACTATATTTCTAAAACGATGAAACATTTCAAAGATTCCTTTTCAGGCAAACATGTCCACCGTAAGATGAACCTAAATAGGTTTGAATGGGGTTTCTAGGTGTAAGTATGTAGGACTAGTAGCATGCCAAAGTTTGTGCTATTGCCATTGGGAATGCATTGGGCGTTTAAGTTAAATAACTCAGAAACTACAAAACATTTCAAAGTAAAAAGTTCCAGCATGTGTCTCCACAGAAAGCTGAATTATAAAAAGTGTGAATGGAGTTTCTAGGTGAAAGTGCTTTTTTGACGTGCCAATATCTGCCATTAAGCCCCATTGTACATGTCTCAAATTTGAAAGCACTATATTTCTAAAACGATGAAACATTTCAAAGATTCCTTTTCAGGCAAACATGTCCACCGTAAGATGAACCTAAATAGGTTTGAATGGTGTTTCTAGGTGTAAGTATGTAGGACTAGTAGCATGCCAAAGTTTGTGCTATTGCCATTGGGAATGCATTGGGCGTTTAACTTAAATAACTCAGAAACTACAAAACATTTCAAAGTAAAAAGTTCCAGCATGTGTCTCCACAGAAAGCTGAATTATAAAAAGTGTGAATGGAGTTTCTAGGTGAAAGTGCTTTTTTGACGTGCCAATATCTGCCATTAAGCCCCATTGTACATGTCTCAAATTTGAAAGCACTATATTTCTAAAACGATGAAACATTTCAAAGATTCCTTTTCAGGCAAACATGTCCACCGTAAGATGAACCTAAATAGGTTTGAATGGTGTTTCTAGGTGTAAGTATGTAGGACTAGTAGCATGCCAAAGTTTGTGCTATTGCCATTGGGAATGCATTGGGCGTTTAACTTAAATAACTCAGAAACTACAAAACATTTCAAAGTAAAAAGTTCCAGCATGTGTCTCCACAGAAAGCTGAATTATAAAAAGTGTGAATGGAGTTTCTAGGTGAAAGTGCTTTTTTGACGTGCCAATATCTGCCATTAAGCCCCATTGTACATGTCTCAAATTTGAAAGCACTATATTTCTAAAACGATGAAACATTTCAAAGATTCCTTTTCAGGCAAACATGTCCACCGTAAGATGAACCTAAATAGGTTTGAATGGGGTTTCTAGGTGTAAGTATGTAGGACTAGTAGCATGCCAAAGTTTGTGCTATTGCCATTGGGAATGCATTGGGCGTTTAAGTTTAATAACTCAGAAACTACAAAACATTTCAAAGTAAAAAGTTCCAGCATGTGTCTCCACAGAAAGCTGAATTATAAAAAGTGTGAATGGAGTTTCTAGGTGAAAGTGCTTTTTTGACGTGCCAATATCTGCCATTGAGCCCCATTGTACATGTCTCAAATTTGAAAGCACTATATTTCTAAAACGATGAAACATTTCAAAGATTCCTTTTCAGGCAAACATGTCCACCGTAAGATGAACCTAAATAGGCTTGAATGGGGTTTCTAGGTGTAAGTATGTAGGACTAGTAGCATGCCAAAGTTTGTGCTATTGCCATTGGGAATGCATTGGGCGTTTAAGTTAAATAACTCAGAAACTACAAAACATTTCAAAGTAAAAAGTTCCAGCATGTGTCTCCACAGAAAGCTGAATTATAAAAAGTGTGAATGGAGTTTCTAGGTGAAAGTGCTTTTTTGACGTGCCAATATCTGCCATTGAGCCCCATTGTACATGTCTCAAATTTGAAAGCACTATATTTCTAAAACGATGAAACATTTCAAAGATTCCTTTTCAGGCAAACATGTCCACCGTAAGATGAACCTAAATAGGTTTGAATGGGGTTTCTAGGTGTAAGTATGTAGGACTAGTAGCATGCCAAAGTTTGTGCTATTGCCATTGGGAATGCATTGGGCGTTTAAGTTTAATAACTCAGAAACTACAAAACATTTCAAAGTAAAAAGTTCCAGCATGTGTCTCCACAGAAAGCTGAATTATAAAAAGTGTGAATGGAGTTTCTAGGTGAAAGTGCTTTTTTGACGTGCCAATATCTGCCATTAAGCCCCATTGTACATGTCTCAAATTTGAAAGCACTATATTTCTAAAACGATGAAACATTTCAAAGATTCCTTTTCAGGCAAACATGTCCACCGTAAGATGAACCTAAATAGGTTTGAATGGGGTTTCTAGGTGTAAGTATGTAGGACTAGTAGCATGCCAAAGTTTGTGCTATTGCCATTGGGAATGCATTGGGCGTTTAAGTTTAATAACTCAGAAACTACAAAACATTTCAAAGTAAAAAGTTCCAGCATGTGTCTCCACAGAAAGCTGAATTATAAAAAGTGTGAATGGAGTTTCTAGGTGAAAGTGCTTTTTTGACGTGCCAATATCTGCCATTAAGCCCCATTGTACATGTCTCAAATTTGAAAGCACTATATTTCTAAAACGATGAAACATTTCAAAGATTCCTTTTCAGGCAAACATGTCCACCGTAAGATGAACCTAAATAGGTTTGAATGGGGTTTCTAGGTGTAAGTATGTAGGACTAGTAGCATGCCAAAGTTTGTGCTATTGCCATTGGGAATGCATTGGGCGTTTAAGTTAAATAACTCAGAAACTACAAAACATTTCAAAGTAAAAAGTTCCAGCATGTGTCTCCACAGAAAGCTGAATTATAAAAAGTGTGAATGGAGTTTCTAGGTGAAAGTGCTTTTTTGACGTGCCAATATCTGCCATTGAGCCCCATTGTACATGTCTCAAATTTGAAAGCACTATATTTCTAAAACGATGAAACATTTCAAAGATTCCTTTTCAGGCAAACATGTCCACCGTAAGATGAACCTAAATAGGTTTGAATGGGGTTTCTAGGTGTAAGTATGTAGGACTAGTAGCATGCCAAAGTTTGTGCTATTGCCATTGGGAATGCATTGGGCGTTTAAGTTTAATAACTCAGAAACTACAAAACATTTCAAAGTAAAAAGTTCCAGCATGTGTCTCCACAGAAAGCTGAATTATAAAAAGTGTGAATGGAGTTTCTAGGTGAAAGTGCTTTTTTGACATGCCAATATCTGCCATTAAGCCCCATTGTACATGTCTCAAATTTGAAAGCACTATATTTCTAAAACGATGAAACATTTCAAAGATTCCTTTTCAGGCAAACATGTCCACCGTAAGATGAACCTAAATAGGTTTGAATGGGGTTTCTAGGTGTAAGTATGTAGGACTAGTAGCATGCCAAAGTTTGTGCTATTGCCATTGGGAATGCATTGGGCGTTTAACTTAAATAACTCAGAAACTACAAAACATTTCAAAGTAAAAAGTTCCAGCATGTGTCTCCACAGAAAGCTGAATTATAAAAAGTGTGAATGGAGTTTCTAGGTGAAAGTGCTTTTTTGACGTGCCAATATCTGCCATTAAGCCCCATTGTACATGTCTCAAATTTGAAAGCACTATATTTCTAAAACGATGAAACATTTCAAAGATTCCTTTTCAGGCAAACATGTCCACCGTAAGATGAACCTAAATAGGTTTGAATGGGGTTTCTAGGTGTAAGTATGTAGGACTAGTAGCATGACAAAGTTTGTGATATTGCCATTGGGAATGCATTGGGCGTTTAACTTAAATAACTCAGAAACTACAAAACATTTCAAAGTAAAAAGTTCCAGCATTTGTCTCCACAGAAAGCTGAATTATAAAAAGTGTGAATGGAGTTTCTAGGTGAAAGTGCTTTTTTGACGTGCCAATATCTGCCATTAAGCCCCATTGTACATGTCTCAAATTTGAAAGCACTATATTTCTAAAACGATGAAACATTTCAAAGATTCCTTTTCAGGCAAACATGTCCACCGTAAGATGAACCTAAATAGGTTTGAATGGGGTTTCCAGGTGTAAGTATGTAGGACTAGTAGCATGACAAAGTTTGTGCTATTGCCATTGGGAATGCATTGGGCGTTTAACTTAAATAACTCAGAAACTACAAAACATTTCAAAGTAAAAAGTTCCAGCATGTGTCTCCACAGAAAGCTGAATTATAAAAAGTGTGAATGGAGTCTCTAGGTGAAAGTGCTTTTTTGACGTGCCAATATCTGCCATTAAGCCCCATTGTACATGTCTCAAATTTGAAAGCACTATATTTCTAAAACGATGAAACATTTCAAAGATTCCTTTTCAGGCAAACATGTCCACCGTAACATGAACCTAAATAGGTTTGAATGGGGTTTCTAGGTGTAAGTATGTAGGACTAGTAGCATGCCAAAGTTTGTGCTATTGCCATTGGGAATGCATTGGGCGTTTAACTTAAATAACTCAGAAACTACAAAACATTTCAAAGTAAAAAGTTCCAGCATGTGTCTCCACAGAAAGCTGAATTATAAAAAGTGTGAATGGAGTTTCTAGGTGAAAGTGCTTTTTTGACGTGCCAATATCTGCCATTAAGCCCCATTGTACATGTCTCAAATTTGAAAGCACTATATTTCTAAAACGATGAAACATTTCAAAGATTCCTTTTCAGGCAAACATGTCCACCGTAAGATGAACCTAAATAGGTTTGAATGGGGTTTCTAGGTGTAAGTATGTAGGACTAGTAGCATGACAAAGTTTGTGCTATTGCCATTGGGAATGCATTGGGCGTTTAACTTAAATAACTCAGAAACTACAAAACATTTCAAAGTAAAAAGTTCCAGCATGTGTCTCCACAGAAAGCTGAATTATAAAAAGTGTGAATGGAGTTTCTAGGTGAAAGTGCTTTTTTGACGTGCCAATATCTGCCATTAAGCCCCATTGTACATGTCTCAAATTTGAAAGCACTATATTTCTAAAACGATGAAACATTTCAAAGATTCCTTTTCAGGCAAACATGTCCACCGTAAGATGAACCTAAATAGGTTTGAATGGGGTTTCTAGGTGTAAGTATGTAGGACTAGTAGCATGCCAAAGTTTGTGCTATTGCCATTGGGAATGCATTGGGCGTTTAACTTAAATAACTCAGAAACTACAAAACATTTCAAAGTAAAAAGTTCCAGCATGTGTCTCCACAGAAAGCTGAATTATAAAAAGTGTGAATGGAGTTTCTGGGTGAAAGTGCTTTTTTGACGTGCCAATATCTGCCATTAAGCCCCATTGTACATGTCTCAAATTTGAAAGCACTATATTTCTAAAACGATGAAACATTTCAAAGATTCCTTTTCAGGCAAACATGTCCACCGTAAGATGAACCTAAATAGGTTTGAATGGGGTTTCTAGGTGTAAGTATGTAGGACTAGTAGCATGCCAAAGTTTGTGCTATTGCCATTGGGAATGCATTGGGCGTTTAACTTAAATAACTCAGAAACTACAAAACATTTCAAAGTAAAAAGTTCCAGCATGTGTCTCCACAGAAAGCTGAATTATAAAAAGTGTGAATGGAGTTTCTAGGTGAAAGTGCTTTTTTGACGTGCCAATATCTGCCATTAAGCCCCATTGTACATGTCTCAAATTTGAAAGCACTATATTTCTAAAACGATGAAACATTTCAAAGATTCCTTTTCAGGCAAACATGTCCACCGTAAGATGAACCTAAATAGGTTTGAATGGGGTTTCTAGGTGTAAGTATGTAGGACTAGTAGCATGCCAAAGTTTGTGCTATTGCCATTGGGAATGCATTGGGCGTTTAACTTAAATAACTCAGAAACTACAAAACATTTCAAAGTAAAAAGTTCCAGCATGTGTCTCCACAGAAAGCTGAATTATAAAAAGTGTGAATGGAGTTTCTAGGTGAAAGTGCTTTTTTGACGTGCCAATATCTGCCATTAAGCCCCATTGTACATGTCTCAAATTTGAAAGCACTATATTTCTAAAACGATGAAACATTTCAAAGATTCCTTTTCAGGCAAACATGTCCACCGTAAGATGAACCTAAATAGGTTTGAATGGGGTTTCTAGGTGTAAGTATGTAGGACTAGTAGCATGACAAAGTTTGTGATATTGCCATTGGGAATGCATTGGGCGTTTAACTTAAATAACTCAGAAACTACAAAACATTTCAAAGTAAAAAGTTCCAGCATGTGTCTCCACAGAAAGCTGAATTATAAAAAGTGTGAATGGAGTCTCTAGGTGAAAGTGCTTTTTTGACGTGCCAATATCTGCCATTAAGCCCCATTGTACATGTCTCAAATTTGAAAGCACTATATTTCTAAAACGATGAAACATTTCAAAGATTCCTTTTCAGGCAAACATGTCCACCGTAAGATGAACCTAAATAGGTTTGAATGGGGTTTCTAGGTGTAAGTATGTAGGACTAGTAGCATGCCAAAGTTTGTGCTATTGCCATTGGGAATGCATTGGGCGTTTAACTTAAATAACTCAGAAACTACAAAACATTTCAAAGTAAAAAGTTCCAGCATGTGTCTCCACAGAAAGCTGAATTATAAAAAGTGTGAATGGAGTTTCTAGGTGAAAGTGCTTTTTTGACGTGCCAATATCTGCCATTAAGCCCCATTGTACATGTCTCAAATTTGAAAGCACTATATTTCTAAAACGATGAAACATTTCAAAGATTCCTTTTCAGGCAAACATGTCTACCGTAAGATGAACCTAAATAGGTTTGAATGGGGTTTCTAGGTGTAAGTATGTAGGACTAGTAGCATGACAAAGTTTGTGCTATTGCCATTGGGAATGCATTGGGCGTTTAAGTTAAATAACTCAGAAACTACAAAACATTTCAAAGTAAAAAGTTCCAGCATGTGTCTCCACAGAAAGCTGAATTATAAAAAGTGTGAATGGAGTTTCTAGGTGAAAGTGCTTTTTTGACGTGCCAATATCTGCCATTAAGCCCCATTGTACATGTCTCAAATTTGAAAGCACTATATTTCTAAAACGATGAAACATTTCAAAGATTCCTTTTCAGGCAAACATGTCCACCGTAAGATGAACCTAAATAGGTTTGAATGGTGTTTCTAGGTGTAAGTATGTAGGACTAGTAGCATGCCAAAGTTTGTGCTATTGCCATTGGGAATGCATTGGGCGTTTAACTTAAATAACTCAGAAACTACAAAACATTTCAAAGTAAAAAGTTCCAGCATGTGTCTCCACAGAAAGCTGAATTATAAAAAGTGTGAATGGAGTTTCTAGGTGAAAGTGCTTTTTTGACGTGCCAATATCTGCCATTAAGCCCCATTGTACATGTCTCAAATTTGAAAGCACTATATTTCTAAAACGATGAAACATTTCAAAGATTCCTTTTCAGGCAAACATGTCCACCGTAAGATGAACCTAAATAGGTTTGAATGGGGTTTCTAGGTGTAAGTATGTAGGACTAGTAGCATGACAAAGTTTGTGATATTGCCATTGGGAATGCATTGGGCGTTTAACTTAAATAACTCAGAAACTACAAAACATTTCAAAGTAAAAAGTTCCAGCATGTGTCTCCACAGAAAGCTGAATTATAAAAAGTGTGAATGGAGTCTCTAGGTGAAAGTGCTTTTTTGACGTGCCAATATCTGCCATTAAGCCCCATTGTACATGTCTCAAATTTGAAAGCACTATATTTCTAAAACGATGAAACATTTCAAAGATTCCTTTTCAGGCAAACATGTCCACCGTAAGATGAACCTAAATAGGTTTGAATGGGGTTTCTAGGTGTAAGTATGTAGGACTAGTAGCATGCCAAAGTTTGTGCTATTGCCATTGGGAATGCATTGGGCGTTTAAGTTAAATAACTCAGAAACTACAAAACATTTCAAAGTAAAAAGTTCCAGCATGTGTCTCCACAGAAAGCTGAATTATAAAAAGTGTGAATGGAGTTTCTAGGTGAAAGTGCTTTTTTGACGTGCCAATATCTGCCATTGAGCCCCATTGTACATGTCTCAAATTTGAAAGCACTATATTTCTAAAACGATGAAACATTTCAAAGATTCCTTTTCAGGCAAACATGTCCACCGTAAGATGAACCTAAATAGGTTTGAATGGGGTTTCTAGGTGTAAGTATGTAGGACTAGTAGCATGCCAAAGTTTGTGCTATTGCCATTGGGAATGCATTGGGCGTTTAAGTTTAATAACTCAGAAACTACAAAACATTTCAAAGTAAAAAGTTCCAGCATGTGTCTCCACAGAAAGCTGAATTATAAAAAGTGTGAATGGAGTTTCTAGGTGAAAGTGCTTTTTTGACGTGCCAATATCTGCCATTAAGCCCCATTGTACATGTCTCAAATTTGAAAGCACTATATTTCTAAAACGATGAAACATTTCAAAGATTCCTTTTCAGGCAAACATGTCCACCGTAAGATGAACCTAAATAAGTTTGAATGGGGTTTCTAGGTGTAAGTATGTAGGACTAGTAGCATGCCAAAGTTTGTGCTATTGCCATTGGGAATGCATTGGGCGTTTAAGTTTAATAACTCAGAAACTACAAAACATTTCAAAGTAAAAAGTTCCAGCATGTGTCTCCACAGAAAGCTGAATTATAAAAAGTGTGAATGGAGTTTCTAGGTGAAAGTGCTTTTTTGACGTGCCAATATCTGCCATTAAGCCCCATTGTACATGTCTCAAATTTGAAAGCACTATATTTCTAAAACGATGAAACATTTCAAAGATTCCTTTTCAGGCAAACATGTCCACCGTAAGATGAACCTAAATAGGTTTGAATGGGGTTTCTAGGTGTAAGTATGTAGGACTAGTAGCATGCCAAATTTTGTGCTATTGCCATTGGGAATGCATTGGGCGTTTAAGTTAAATAACTCAGAAACTACAAAACATTTCAAAGTAAAAAGTTCCAGCATGTGTCTCCACAGAAAGCTGAATTATAAAAAGTGTGAATGGAGTTTCTAGGTGAAAGTGCTTTTTTGACGTGCCAATATCTGCCATTGAGCCCCATTGTACATGTCTCAAATTTGAAAGCACTATATTTCTAAAACGATGAAACATTTCAAAGATTCCTTTTCAGGCAAACATGTCCACCGTAAGATGAACCTACATAGGTTTGAATGGGGTTTCTAGGTGTAAGTATGTAGGACTAGTAGCATGCCAAAGTTTGTGCTATTGCCATTGGGAATGCATTGGGCGTTTAAGTTAAATAACTCAGAAACTACAAAACATTTCAAAGTAAAAAGTTCCAGCATGTGTCTCCACAGAAAGCTGAATTATAAAAAGTGTGAATGGAGTTTCTAGGTGAAAGTGCTTTTTTGACGTGCCAATATCTGCCATTGAGCCCCATTGTACATGTCTCAAATTTGAAAGCACTATATTTCTAAAACGATGAAACATTTCAAAGATTCCTTTTCAGGCAAACATGTCCACCGTAAGATGAACCTAAATAGGTTTGAATGGGGTTTCTAGGTGTAAGTATGTAGGACTAGTAGCATGCCAAAGTTTGTGCTATTGCCATTGGGAATGCATTGGGCGTTTAAGTTAAATAACTCAGAAACTACAAAACATTTCAAAGTAAAAAGTTCCAGCATGTGTCTCCACAGAAAGCTGAATTATAAAAAGTGTGAATGGAGTTTCTAGGTGAAAGTGCTTTTTTGACGTGCCAATATCTGCCATTAAGCCCCATTGTACATGTCTCAAATTTGAAAGCACTATATTTCTAAAACGATGAAACATTTCAAAGATTCCTTTTCAGGCAAACATGTCCACCGTAAGATGAACCTAAATAGGTTTGAATGGGGTTTCTAGGTGTAAGTATGTAGGACTAGTAGCATGCCAAAGTTTGTGCTATTGCCATTGGGAATGCATTGGGCGTTTAAGTTAAATAACTCAGAAACTACAAAACATTTCAAAGTAAAAAGTTCCAGCATGTGTCTCCACAGAAAGCTGAATTATAAAAAGTGTGAATGGAGTTTCTAGGTGAAAGTGCTTTTTTGACGTGCCAATATCTGCCATTGAGCCCCATTGTACATGTCTCAAATTTGAAAGCACTATATTTCTAAAACGATGAAACATTTCAAAGATTCCTTTTCAGGCAAACATGTCCACCGTAAGATGAACCTACATAGGTTTGAATGGGGTTTCTAGGTGTAAGTATGTAGGACTAGTAGCATGCCAAAGTTTGTGCTATTGCCATTGGGAATGCATTGGGCGTTTAAGTTAAATAACTCAGAAACTACAAAACATTTCAAAGTAAAAAGTTCCAGCATGTGTCTCCACAGAAAGCTGAATTATAAAAAGTGTGAATGGAGTTTCTAGGTGAAAGTGCTTTTTTGACGTGCCAATATCTGCCATTGAGCCCCATTGTACATGTCTCAAATTTGAAAGCACTATATTTCTAAAACGATGAAACATTTCAAAGATTCCTTTTCAGGCAAACATGTCCACCGTAAGATGAACCTAAATAGGTTTGAATGGGGTTTCTAGGTGTAAGTATGTAGGACTAGTAGCATGCCAAAGTTTGTGCTATTGCCATTGGGAATGCATTGGGCGTTTAAGTTTATTAACTCAGAAACTACAAAACATTTCAAAGTAAAAAGTTCCAGCATGTGTCTCCACAGAAAGCTGAATTATAAAAAGTGTGAATGGAGTTTCTAGGTGAAAGTGCTTTTTTGACGTGCCAATATCTGCCATTAAGCCCCATTGTACATGTCTCAAATTTGAAAGCACTATATTTCTAAAACGATGAAACATTTCAAAGATTCCTTTTCAGGCAAACATGTCCACCGTAAGATGAACCTAAATAGGTTTGAATGGGGTTTCTAGGTGTAAGTATGTAGGACTAGTAGCATGCCAAAGTTTGTGCTATTGCCATTGGGAATGCATTGGGCGTTTAAGTTAAATAACTCAGAAACTACAAAACATTTCAAAGTAAAAAGTTCCATCATGTGTCTCCACAGAAAGCTGAATTATAAAAAGTGTGAATGGAGTTTCTAGGTGAAAGTGCTTTTTTGACGTGCCAATATCTGCCATTGAGCCCCATTGTACATGTCTCAAATTTGAAAGCACTATATTTCTAAAACGATGAAACATTTCAAAGATTCCTTTTCAGGCAAACATGTCCACCGTAAGATGAACCTAAATAGGTTTGAATGGGGTTTCTAGGTGTAAGTATGTAGGACTAGTAGCATGCCAAAGTTTGTGCTATTGCCATTGGGAATGCATTGGGCGTTTAAGTTTAATAACTCAGAAACTACAAAACATTTCAAAGTAAAAAGTTCCAGCATGTGTCTCCACAGAAAGCTGAATTATAAAAAGTGTGAATGGAGTTTCTAGGTGAAAGTGCTTTTTTGACGTGCCAATATCTGCCATTGAGCCCCATTGTACATGTCTCAAATTTGAAAGCACTATATTTCTAAAACGATGAAACATTTCAAAGATTCCTTTTCAGGCAAACATGTCCACCGTAAGATGAACCTAAATAGGTTTGAATGGGGTTTCTAGGTGTAAGTATGTAGGACTAGTAGCATGCCAAAGTTTGTGCTATTGCCATTGGGAATGCATTGGGCGTTTAAGTTTAATAACTCAGAAACTACAAAACATTTCAAAGTAAAAAGTTCCAGCATGTGTCTCCACAGAAAGCTGAATTATAAAAAGTGTGAATGGAGTTTCTAGGTGAAAGTTCTTTTTTGACGTGCCAATATCTGCCATTAAGCCCCATTGTACATGTCTCAAATTTGAAAGCACTATATTTCTAAAACGATGAAACATTTCAAAGATTCCTTTTCAGGCAAACATGTCCACCGTAAGATGAACCTAAATAGGTTTGAATGGGGTTTCTAGGTGTAAGTATGTAGGACTAGTAGCATGCCAAAGTTTGTGCTATTGCCATTGGGAATGCATTGGGCGTTTAAGTTAAATAACTCAGAAACTACAAAACATTTCAAAGTAAAAAGTTCCATCATGTGTCTCCACAGAAAGCTGAATTATAAAAAGTGTGAATGGAGTTTCTAGGTGAAAGTGCTTTTTTGACGTGCCAATATCTGCCATTGAGCCCCATTGTACATGTCTCAAATTTGAAAGCACTATATTTCTAAAACGATGAAACATTTCAAAGATTCCTTTTCAGGCAAACATGTCCACCGTAAGATGAACCTAAATAGGTTTGAATGGGGTTTCTAGGTGTAAGTATGTAGGACTAGTAGCATGCCAAAGTTTGTGCTATTGCCATTGGGAATGCATTGGGCGTTTAAGTTTAATAACTCAGAAACTACAAAACATTTCAAAGTAAAAAGTTCCAGCATGTGTCTCCACAGAAAGCTGAATTATAAAAAGTATGAATGGAGTTTCTAGGTGAAAGTGCTTTTTTGACGTGCCAATATCTGCCATTGAGCCCCATTGTACATGTCTCAAATTTGAAAGCACTATATTTCTAAAACGATGAAACATTTCAAAGATTCCTTTTCAGGCAAACATGTCCACCGTAAGATGAACCTAAATAGGTTTGAATGGGGTTTCTAGGTGTAAGTATGTAGGACTAGTAGCATGCCAAAGTTTGTGCTATTGCCATTGGGAATGCATTGGGCGTTTAAGTTAAATAACTCAGAAACTACAAAACATTTCAAAGTAAAAAGTTCCATCATGTGTCTCCACAGAAAGCTGAATTATAAAAAGTGTGAATGGAGTTTCTAGGTGAAAGTGCTTTTTTGACGTGCCAATATCTGCCATTGAGCCCCATTGTACATGTCTCAAATTTGAAAGCACTATATTTCTAAAACGATGAAACATTTCAAAGATTCCTTTTCAGGCAAACATGTCCACCGTAAGATGAACCTAAATAGGTTTGAATGGGGTTTCTAGGTGTAAGTATGTAGGACTAGTAGCATGCCAAAGTTTGTGCTATTGCCATTGGGAATGCATTGGGCGTTTAAGTTTAATAACTCAGAAACTACAAAACATTTCAAAGTAAAAAGTTCCAGCATGTGTCTCCACAGAAAGCTGAATTATAAAAAGTGTGAATGGAGTTTCTAGGTGAAAGTGCTTTTTTGACGTGCCAATATCTGCCATTGAGCCCCATTGTACATGTCTCAAATTTGAAAGCACTATATTTCTAAAACGATGAAACATTTCAAAGATTCCTTTACAGGCAAACATGTCCACCGTAAGATGAACCTAAATAGGTTTGAATGGGGTTTCTAGGTGTAAGTATGTAGGACTAGTAGCATGCCAAAGTTTGTGCTATTGCCATTGGGAATGCATTGGGCGTTTAAGTTTAATAACTCAGAAACTACAAAACATTTCAAAGTAAAAAGTTCCAGCATGTGTCTCCACAGAAAGCTGAATTATAAAAAGTGTGAATGGAGTTTCTAGGTGAAAGTTCTTTTTTGACGTGCCAATATCTGCCATTAAGCCCCATTGTACATGTCTCAAATTTGAAAGCACTATATTTCTAAAACGATGAAACATTTCAAAGATTCCTTTTCAGGCAAACATGTCCACCGTAAGATGAACCTAAATAGGTTTGAATGGGGTTTCTAGGTGTAAGTATGTAGGACTAGTAGCATGCCAAAGTTTGTGCTATTGCCATTGGGAATGCATTGGGCGTTTAAGTTAAATAACTCAGAAACTACAAAACATTTCAAAGTAAAAAGTTCCATCATGTGTCTCCACAGAAAGCTGAATTATAAAAAGTGTGAATGGATTTTCTAGGTGAAAGTGCTTTTTTGACGTGCCAATATCTGCCATTGAGCCCCATTGTACATGTCTCAAATTTGAAAGCACTATATTTCTAAAACGATGAAACATTTCAAAGATTCCTTTTCAGGCAAACATGTCCACCGTAAGATGAACCTAAATAGGTTTGAATGGGGTTTCTAGGTGTAAGTATGTAGGACTAGTAGCATGCCAAAGTTTGTGCTATTGCCATTGGGAATGCATTGGGCGTTTAAGTTTAATAACTCAGAAACTACAAAACATTTCAAAGTAAAAAGTTCCAGCATGTGTCTCCACAGAAAGCTGAATTATAAAAAGTGTGAATGGAGTTTCTAGGTGAACGTTCTTTTTTGACGTGCCAATATCTGCCATTAAGCCCCATTGTACATGTCTCAAATTTGAAAGCACTATATTTCTAAAACGATGAAACATTTCAAAGATTCCTTTTCAGGCAAACATGTCCACCGTAAGATGAACCTAAATAGGTTTGAATGGGGTTTCTAGGTGTAAGTATGTAGGACTAGTAGCATGCCAAAGTTTGTGCTATTGCCATTGGGAATGCATTGGGCGTTTAAGTTAAATAACTCAGAAACTACAAAACATTTCAAAGTAAAAAGTTCCAGCATGTGTCTCCACAGAAAGCTGAATTATAAAAAGTGTGAATGGAGTTTCTAGGTGAAAGTGCTTTTTTGACGTGCCAATATCTGCCATTGATCCCCATTGTACATGTCTCAAATTTGAAAGCACTATATTTCTAAAACGATGAAACATTTCAAAGATTCCTTTTCAGGCAAACATGTCCACCGTAAGATGAACCTAAATAGGTTTGAATGGGGTTTCTAGGTGTAAGTATGTAGGACTAGTAGCATGCCAAAGTTTGTGCTATTGCCATTGGGAATGCATTGGGCGTTTAAGTTTAATAACTCAGAAACTACAAAACATTTCAAAGTAAAAAGTTCCAGCATGTGTCTCCACAGAAAGCTGAATTATAAAAAGTGTGAATGGAGTTTCTAGGTGAAAGTTCTTTTTTGACGTGCCAATATCTGCCATTAAGCCCCATTGTACATGTCTCAAATTTGAAAGCACTATATTTCTAAAACGATGAAACATTTCAAAGATTCCTTTTCAGGCAAACATGTCCACCGTAAGATGAACCTAAATAGGTTTGAATGGGGTTTCTAGGTGTAAGTATGTAGGACTAGTAGCATGCCAAAGTTTGTGCTATTGCCATTGGGAATGCATTGGGCGTTTAAGTTAAATAACTCAGAAACTACAAAACATTTCAAAGTAAAAAGTTCCAGCATGTGTCTCCACAGAAAGCTGAATTATAAAAAGTGTGAATGGAGTTTCTAGGTGAAAGTGCTTTTTTGACGTGCCAATATCTGCCATTGAGCCCCATTGTACATGTCTCAAATTTGAAAGCACTATATTTCTAAAACGATGAAACATTTCAAAGATTCCTTTTCAGGCAAACATGTCCACCGTAAGATGAACCTAAATAGGTTTGAATGGGGTTTCTAGGTGTAAGTATGTAGGACTAGTAGCATGCCAAAGTTTGTGCTATTGCCATTGGGAATGCATTGGGCGTTTAAGTTTAATAACTCAGAAACTACAAAACATTTCAAAGTAAAAAGTTCCAGCATGTGTCTCCACAGAAAGCTGAATTATAAAAAGTGTGAATGGAGTTTCTAGGTGAAAGTGCTTTTTTGACGTGCCAATAGCTGCCATTGAGCCCCATTGTACATGTCTCAAATTTGAAAGCACTATATTGCTAAAACGATGAAACATTTCAAAGATTCCTTTTCAGGCAAACATGTCCACCGTAAGATGAACCTAAATAGGTTTGAATGGGGTTTCTAGGTGTATGTATGTAGGAATAGTAGCATGCCAAAGTTTGTGCTATTGCCATTGGGAATGCATTGGGCGTTTAACTTAAATAACTCAGAAACTACAAAACATTTCAAAGTAAAGCGTTCCAGCATGTGTCTCCACAGAAAGCTGAATTATAAAAAGTGTGAATGGAGTTTCTAGGTGAATGAATTTTTGACATGCCACTATCTGACATTATACATTTCTCAAATTTAAAGCACTATATTTCTAAAACTATGAAACATTTCAAAGATTCCTTTTCAGGCAAACATGTCCACCGTAAGATGAACCTAAATAGATTTGAATGGGGATTCTAGGTGTAAGTATGTAGGACTAGTAGCATGCCAAAGTTATATTTTTTTTCGGACGGCATACTATAGCATGTCGTTTTTCGTGATTTTGGACTATTTGAAAAAAATATGAAAATCATGAAAAAACGACATACTATAGTTCATGGCTTCGGACGGCATACTATAGCATGTCGTTTTTCATGATTTTGGAGGATTTGAAAAAAAGATGAAAATCATGAAAAAACGACATACTATAGTTCATGGCTTCGGACGGCATACTATAGCATGTCGTTTTTCATGATTTTGGAGGATTTGAAAAAAAGATGAAAATCATGAAAAAACGACATACTATAGTCCATGGTTTGGGACGGCATAATATATTTTGTCATATTTTCGGGACACTATGTCAGAGCCAGGACTTGAACCTGCAGCCTCCTGATTCCCAGGCAGGCTCTGTACCCAGTGAGCCACTGTGCATGCTGTTCTTAAAAGGCCGAATAGATAATGACTTGTTTCAATTGTGGTTCATAAACATTCGAACGTCTAGAGATAAACAACAGCAAAAGAAACAATAGACAAATCTCCTGTTATTTTATTTTTTGTATTTTATTTTTGTATCAATGTTGTACTCAAAGGGAACAGCAGACTGTGTTGTGGCAGGTAGCAAGTAGATCAGTGAATTAGCACACTGGCTGCACGCGCCGGCCGGTCGTGTATAGTCGGCACAGCCGGACAGCCAATGAAACGAAGGCTTGCCTTTGTTGCCAGGCAGTTTTGCCATCTTTTTCACCCAATCAGAATTTTTCACTTTTCATTGTAGGGGATTTGGAGACTGGAGTTCGATTCCCCCTCATGGAAGATGCATCCATAGTTAAAGTTAGTTATTGACCAGATAACGGCCTGGTAATGGCATACCTGGATGTAAAATAATACAATATGTTGAGTTATAATTGTACCACTGTGTCTGTGACTTATTTTTCTCTGCCCTTGATTTTCTATACTGCTTATATTTACATTGTCAGTAGTTATGATTGAATTCATGAATTTGGATAAATTCTTTCCATCTAGATAACCAAGTGGGGTCCGGGGACCCTCAGGGGTCCTTGAGGGAGTTCCAGGGGGTCCCCAGCTAAATGATAGTTAGTAACCAAATGTGTAATGAGAGTGTACAAAGGGAACCAAATGGACCCGTTGGTTCCATTTGTACACTCTCAGAGTTAAATTAACATTGATTTGAAAATATAAATTGCCCAGATATAGAAATGCCATTAAATGGCATTTAAATTAGACTATAATGCATGTAAAACTGGGGGTCCTTGAAATTAAACGGGTTGAGAATCACTGCTCTAGCCGTAAAAAATATATAATAATAATTATATTATTTATGGGGGGTCCCTGGCATATGTTTTCAAATGGGGGTCCGCAGGCTAATTAGTGTAATTTGGGGTCCTTGACATGAAAAAGTTTGGGAACCATTGGTCTATATAGCAGTAGTATAGTCATCATCATTGCCATTTAGTGGCTGTTATAAAGCATAGCATAGCACAGCAACAAAACATTTCTGTTGAACTCTGTGAAATAAACTCTTATATTTTTTGATTGATTGAAATATTTATTAACAGTTTGCAGAATTACAGTACATTTAGAGCACAAACTCAATACAAAGGCTGTTAACTGTGAGTGGACGACCCAATTAAGCATTACACTTGTTTCCAACAGGGTCCACCATGTTCAATTCATCAAAACATTTAGAGACGTACAAATACACACTTCTATATAGACAAAAAACAGAACAGGAATTCATCATAATGGAATATACATACAAAGATAAAGATAAATAGTATTAGAAAATAGATAAAATATCAAAAAACTGTGGGATACAATATATAGTGCAAATGTATCGGCTAGCAGCAGTTGAAATCCCATTCTAAAAATAAAACAAATGAAGAATGTATTGCTTGTTTATTTAACAGAATTTCTATATACAGATGTAATTTGCTGTAAGCAGTGTAGGAGTATAAACAGTGTACACAATGATTTGTATTCCTTAAGGTGCTTCCATTCCATTCCATTCAGAGTCCATTCTCTCTCTCTATGAAAAATGTTTTAGTCTTGTTTTTATCAACACTGGTGTGTGTGTGTGTGTGTGTGTGTGTGTGTGTGTGTGTGTGTGTGTGTGCGCGCGCGCGCACGCGTGTGTTCCTCAGGCACAGTAGAGGCGTACAGACAGTTGGACTGTGAGGTGATGTGGACTGTGATGTGGTGGCCCTCCTTCTCCTCACCTCCAGAAGGACACTTTGACCTGTGCGTCCATGAAGGCAGCGCCCAGCTCCTGCACTGCGTCACCAAGGTCTGCCACTCACTCACTCGTTAACTGAAACACCTGAAACAGGCAGGGAAAGCATAATGTTTTTAAAATGACCGGTTAGTTTGATTAGAAAGATCTGCATTGTCCCTATAATTCATGCATCAAATCACAAATCACAAAACGTGTCAGCTGAGTAGAAATACAGAAGGGATTCTTCTAATGGTTTGTTTAATTGATTGAATAGTTTGCAAAGAAGTACAGAGATACAGATAATGCTAAAAGGATAACAGGCCTTGTTTCCATTCTGGTTCTATGTATTCAAGTCATCAAGCGTGGGCAGTGTGTACAGGTTGACCTTGCAACAGTGCAAATAAAAGTGAGATTAGATAAAGGTTGCCTGCTAGTGATTGTATGTATTGCAATTATATACTCTATTCATCTCTCTCTCTCTCTCTCTCTCTCTCTCTCTCTCTCTCTCTCTCTCTCTCTCTCTCTCTCTCTCTCTCTCTCTCTCTCTCTCTCTCTCTCTCTCTCTCTCTCTCTCTCTCTCTCTCTCCTGCCCTGCCTACACATCTGTCAGACCCCACTTCTGCATTGCTGTACTGAAACGTCCCACACCTGTCCTCAGACGATTGAGGGTTGTCCACTCCATGCGGGGCAGGTGCTGGCTGGCCATGAACATCTGTGGGATCCTTGATGTAGTGGTGAAGCCTGGATGTTCTGCTGCCTTCCACTGGTCCCTCCATCTCGCCATCACCCAGGAAGCCTTGGCGGTGTCAGCTGGTGTTGTGTGAAGCAGTTCCTGGGCGTGTGTGGCAAAGGGGCACAGGGACTTGTTGTATGGTTAACCCATTCTGGCCGGGAACCCCTTTTGGTGTTTTAAGGATTATGTTATACTTTAGCTATTGAAAAATAGCAGATCTACAAGCTCATAGTGCGGCACCGAGTGCCGCACTATGAGCTTGTAGATCTGCTATGTTTGGAAAATCTTGAAAATGTGGCGCAAATATTAGACACACGTTTTTAGATGGTGGTCAGCGGCGAAATACAGATAATTCTGGGGGTCCATGACATGAAAAAGGTTGAGCACCACTGACATGAAAGCATAGATTTTTCAGAAAATTGTCATGATTTAGAAGACACTTGTAGAATCGTCCTCAGGTCTACAACTGTTGAAAATACTAAATAAAGTATCAAATAAAATAAAAAGACAGTCATCTGCTTGCAGCAAGCTACAGTATACACCTTGAAAAGTACAGTCATGACTCTTACTAAACACCAAAACTCAAGTGTACACTTAAACTGTATGTTGGCTTGTTTACTGTTGAGTGAGAGACCCACAGTTTGGAAAACACTGCATTAGCTGTCTGGGTGTTATAAATATTGATATGACAATTAAAATTGCATTGCTATATCACACAAATTATGTTGTTGTATGGTAGACAATATATTTGGGTTTCAAGTGTGGTAATCTGAACACAGCGTCTTTACACTCTAGTGAAATAGTGCATTTCATATTTAATGTAAATATACCAACAGGACTAAGGTGAGGCAGTCAGCAGGTCACAGCGCTGTAGGGCTTCGAACCCTATATCGAGGCAGAACCTCGGATAGTACTCTACCAGTGCTTTTTTTGCTTTGCAACACCATGTCTTTACTTGCATGTGAATTGTTTTGACTGTACTTATACTGTTCTACATTTGTCTAATAAAATAATGTAACCAACCAAGCCCATTAATTATAACACAGAGATAACTAAGCTGTCAACATGCTCTAGGAGTAGCAATAACAGTTGATGAGGCAATTCATTGAACACAGTTTTGCTGTTAACATGTTAACATCCCAGATCTATTACGATATGAATCCACTGTGCTTGACTACACCATGATAGGAGTACAATAACTTTACATTGTGAATAAAACATATTAACCACAGTGTGGTTGCAGTGTAATGCTAAAGATTTAATCACATGGCTGTCTGCTTCATGTATTATAATTAAAAGTGCATTCTGGTATTGTGAATCAATGTACTTAAATGAAAGCACCAACTTCAGTGTTTACTGACTGACCTATAATAACAATATAGCTTCAATAGCACAGTTAGGGGTCCGGGGACCCCCAGATTTTGTGTTTTGTTTTTTAAATAGCATCAACATCAGCTAAAGCAACTATAAAGCCTATACATCGGCTATTTGAAACTAGGCGATCTACGAGCTTGTTGATCAGCTATTTTCAACAAATCAGACCATTAAACTCAGTCAAATAAATGTTACACCCTGAAATATAACATCGGGTCTTTTGTAGGGTCTAAGCAGGAGTAAACACTGATACAGTGCGTTATTATTTTGTCTGCTGGTTGCTATAGGGTTCAGCTCCATGTACAGTAACAGCTCAGCACAGTACATAATTAACAGATCCCTGATCGATCTAAAAACTAATCCACTACATTCACCAAATCACCAAGACATATAAGCATTAAAACGTTTCCTTTGACAAGTCAGAAAGTGATCTGTTCGTGCCCCATTGAGCCATACAACGTCTGTTTACGATGACGCTAACACGCTAATTCGATTAGCAGCCCTTCCTTTGTCAAAGACGTGCAAAATAAAAAAATCTGTCAATGTATACACATTATGTTACACGTCTTTATCGGCGTTTCTGTGGTCGAGACAATGCATTGTACCGACCTGTCAGTTTCTGCTGCTGCTCGGGACTTCATGTATATGACGTAAACATTAAACAGGCAGAGAGACATATATGAATCCAGGCATTAATCTCGTCCAAAAATATATAAAACGTAAACGCCAAAATCGCGAGAGAGTCAGCTATTCATTACAAAATATTTCACAGACCTTGATGTGATTGTTCGCTGTGATAAAGTAACACAAAGGTGATGATGATGATGTCATATCCAGTGGAGATCCAGAGCAGGACAAAATACAACGAGACGAGAGGATAAACATAACTCGAGAGAAGAAGAACAGAGGCATTTGGCAGCGACATTCAGAACAGCGCCACAGCCAGCCCATCCACACCCACTCTGTGGCCAGACGTATATTACATCGGCAGTGAGATTAGGACAGCGCCACAGCCAGCCCATCCACACCCACTCTGTGGCCAGACATATATTACATCGGTAACGAAGTTTAGGACAGCGCCGCGGCCGCCGTCCGCACCCACGTTGCGGCCGGAAGCGGTACTGCGCCCGTAGTGAAAATTCACTACCGTAGAGAATGAACGGGACCTCGTTTAGGGCCGTTTAGCTAAACAATACGCGACGGCCGCGCGCCGGCCATTGTGGGTTCAAACCCCACTCAAATCTTTACTTGCCAAAATCTGCCATTGACCCCCATTCTGAATTTCTCAAATTTAAAAGCACTATATTTCTAAAACGATGAAACATTTCAAAGATTCCTTTTCAGGCAAACATGTCCACCGTAAGATGAACCTAAATAGGTTTGAATGGGGTTTCTAGGTGTAAGTAGGACTAGTAGCATGCCAAAGTTTGTGCTATTGCCATTGGGAATGCATTGGGCGTTTAAGTTAAATAACTCAGAAACTACAAAACATTTCAAAGTAAAAAGTTCCAGCATGTGTCTCCACAGAAAGCTGAATTATAAAAAGTGTGAATGGAGTTTCTAGGTGAAAGTGCTTTTTTGACGTGCCAATATCTGCCATTAAGCCTCATTGTACATGTCTCAAATTTGAAAGCACTATATTTCTAAAACGATGAAACATTTCAAAGATTCCTTTTCAGGCAAACATGTCCACCGTAAGATGAACCTAAATAGGTTTGAATGGGGTTTCTAGGTGTAAGTATGTAGGACTAGTAGCATGCCAAAGTTTGTGCTATTGCCATTGGGAATGCATTGGGCGTTTAAGTTAAATAACTCAGAAACTACAAAACATTTCAAAGTAAAAAGTTCCAGCATGTGTCTCCACAGAAAGCTGAATTATAAAAAGTGTGAATGGAGTTTCTAGGTGAAAGTGCTTTTTTGACGTGCCAATATCTGCCATTGAGCCCCATTGTACATGTCTCAAATTTGAAAGCACTATATTTCTAAAACGATGAAACATTTCAAAGATTCCTTTTCAGGCAAACATGTCCACCGTAAGATGAACCTAAATAGGTTTGAATGGGGTTTCTAGGTGTAAGTATGTAGGACTAGTAGCATGCCAAATTTGTGCTATTGCCATTGGGAATGCATTGGGCGTTTAAGTTTAATAACTCAGAAACTACAAAACATTTCAAAGTAAAAAGTTCCAGCATGTGTCTCCACAGAAAGCTGAATTATAAAAAGTGTGAATGGAGTTTCTAGGTGAAAGTGCTTTTTTGACGTGCCAATATCTGCCATTAAGCCCCATTGTACATGTCTCAAATTTGAAAGCACTATATTTCTAAAACGATGAAACATTTCAAAGATTCCTTTTCAGGCAAACATGTCCACCGTAAGATGAACCTAAATAGGTTTGAATGGGGTTTCTAGGTGTAAGTATGTAGGACTAGTAGCATGCCAAAGTTTGTGCTATTGCCATTGGGAATGCATTGGGCGTTTAAGTTAAATAACTCAGAAACTACAAAACATTTCAAAGTAAAAAGTTCCAGCATGTGTCTCCACAGAAAGCTGAATTATAAAAAGTGTGAATGGAGTTTCTAGGTGAAAGTGCTTTTTTGACGTGCCAATATCTGCCATTAAGCCCCATTGTACATGTCTCAAATTTGAAAGCACTATATTTCTAAAACGATGAAACATTTCAAAGATTCCTTTTCAGGCAAACATGTCCACTGTAAGATGAACCTAAATAGGTTTGAATGGGGTTTCTAGGTGTAAGTATGTAGGACTAGTAGCATGCCAAAGTTTGTGCTATTGCCATTGGGAATGCATTGGGCGTTTAAGTTAAATAACTCAGAAACTACAAAACATTTCAAAGTAAAAAGTTCCAGCATGTGTCTCCACAGAAAGCTGAATTATAAAAAGTGTGAATGGAGTTTCTAGGTGAAAGTGCTTTTTTGACGTGCCAATATCTGCCATTGAGCCCCATTGTACATGTCTCAAATTTGAAAGCACTATATTTCTAAAACAATGAAACATTTCAAAGATTCCTTTTCAGGCAAACATGTCCACCGTAAGATGAACCTAAATAGGTTTGAATGGGGTTTCTAGGTGTAAGTATGTAGGACTAGTAGCATGACAAAGTTTGTGCTATTGCCATTGGGAATGCATTGGGCGTTTAACTTAAATAACTCAGAAACTACAAAACATTTCAAAATAAAAAGTTCCAGCATGTGTCTCCACAGAAAGCTGAATTATAAAAAGTGTGAATGGAGTTTCTAGGTGAATGAATTTTTGACGTGCCACTATCTGCCATTATAAATTTCTCAAATTTAAAGCACTATATTTCTAAAACTATGAAACATTTCAAAGATTCCTTTTCAGGCAAACATGTCCACCGTAAGATGAACCTAAATAGGTTTGAATGGGGATTCTAGGTGTAAGTATGTAGGACTAGTAGCATGCCAAAGTTATAATGTTTTTCGGCCGGCATACTATAGCATGTCGTTTTTCATGATTCACTCTCTCTGCGTCACTCTCTCTGCGTCACTCTGCGTCACTCTCTCTGCGTCACTGTCTCTGCGTCACTGTCTCTGCGTCACTCTCTCTGCGTCACTGTCTCTGCGTCACTGTCTCTGCGTCACTCTCTCTGCGTCACTCTCTCTGCGTCACTGTCTCTGCGTCACTGTCTCTGCGTTACTCTCTCTGCGTCACTGTCTCTGCGTCACTCTCTCTGCGTCACTGTCTCTGCGTCACTGTCTCTGCATCACTGTCTCTGCGTCACTCTCTCTGCGTCACTGTCTCTGCGTCACTCTCTCTGCGTCACTCTCTCTGCCTCACGGTCTCGGAGTGATTTTCGTCTTTTCTTCAAATCCTCGTTTTTCATCTTTTTTGAGGATTTGGACAAAAGACCATGGACTATGGACTATAGCCCATGGTCTCGGAGTGATTTTCGTCTTTTTTGACCATGGGCTATAGCCCATCTCAGACGGCATACTATAGCACGCCGTTTTTCATCATCTTTGAGGATTCTCTCTTCGTCACTCTCTCTGCGTCACTGTCTCTGCGTCACTCTCTCTGCGTCACTGTCTCTGCGTCACTCTCTCTGCGTCACTCTCTCTGCGTCACTGTCTCTGCGTGACTCTCTCTGCGTCACTCTCTCTGCGTCACCGTCTCTGCGTCACTGTCTCTGCGTCACTGTCTCTACGTCACTGTCTCTGCATCACTGTCTCTGCGTCACTGTCTCTGCGTCACTCTCTCTGCGTCACGGTCTCGGAGTGATTTTCGTCTTTTCTTAAATCCTCGCTATAGCCCATCTCAGACGGCATACTATAGCAGGCCGTTTTTCATCATTTTTGAGGATTTGAAAAAACGACGAAAATCACTCGAGACCATGGACTATAGCCCATGGTCTCGGAGTGATTTTCGTCTTTTTCTCAAATCCTCGTTTTTTCATCATTTTTGACCATGGGCTATAGCCCATCTCGGACGGCATACTATACCACGCTGTTTTTCATCATTTTTGAGGATTCGAAAAAAATACTAAAATCACTCGAGACAATGGACTATAGCCCATGGTCTCGGACGGCATACTATAGAACACCGTTTTTCATCATCTTTGAGGATTCTCTCTGCGTCACTGTCTCTGCGTCACTCTCTCTGCGTTACTGTCTCTGCGTCACTCTCTCTGCGTCACTGTCTCTGCGTCACTCTCTCTGCGTCACGGTGATTTTCGTCTTTTCTTCAAATCCTCGTTTTTCATCATTTTTGAGGATTTGGACAAAAGAAGAAAATCACTCCGAGACCATGGACTATAGCCCATGGTCTCGGAGTGATTTTCGTCTTTTTCTCAAATCCTCGTTTTTCATCATTTTTGACCATGGGCTATAGCCCATCTCGGACGGCATACTATAGCACGCCGTTTTTCATCATCTTTGAGGATTCTCTCTGCGTCACTCTCTCTGCATCACTGTCTCTGCGTCACTGTCTCTGCGTCATTCTCTCTGCGTCACTCTTTGGATTTGGACAAAAGACGAAAATCACTCCGAGACCATGGACTATAGCCCATGGTCTCGGAGTGATTTACGTCTTTTTTTCAAATCCTCGTTTTTCATCATTTGACCATGGGCTATAGCCCATCTCAGACGGCATACTACAGTACATGGCTTGGTTGAATGCTTGATTCTGATTGGTCAATCGCTGAATTCAGCGGTGAGTTATGTCTTGATAATGACCGCTCCGCATCAGACCTCTGCCTAATCAAACCCTGTGAGCACACACACACACATTTCTTTATTTGAATCCATAAATTACAATTTATTTTACAAGGAAACAAATATAACGGGGTTGACAGTTCATGTTCACTTAAGGATACACATGGCACCTCCTCCTCCACACAGACAAACTGCCTATAACAGCCGAAACAGAGCAGTATTTGGCAAGTTGTTTGGCGCAATGGATAACTAATTAAAGGTTGGTATATGGTAAAGGAATTGACTGCGCATAAACCAGAGTACCAGGTTCGGAAGGAGCTCAATGTGTGAGTGAAAACCAGAGAAATAAGGAGGCAGAAACTGGAGTTAAAGGTTAACGGAAATATTATTATTGACTCAAAAAACAGAACTTAAACAACTTTGAACATTTATAGAAAATAAAAAAATACAAAATGGGGGCCCCTTTAAAGGTGGTGACTTTGAGAGTCCATGTTGAGTTCCTATGTTTCTAGGGGGGAATTCAGTCTCTCTCCAGTGTGGAGAACAGGGTTACCACATTCGTGGAGGGAAGGGGGGCGTCGAGATCCGGGTCGGCTCGCCAGGTTCAGGTACCAGCCGGTACCAGAACCATCCAAGGGGAATTCCTTTTAAGGACACAAAAACCTGACCTGCAAGGCCAGGTGTCTAAATCAGTATTGTTCAAAAATCATCGGTGTACAACTTTAAATCAAAAACTATTAATGAATAAAGAGTTCGATGTGATCAGTATCGTTCTCTTTAATAATTTTTCTAGTAACAGTTTATATCATTACATGCATGCTTTTAGAAAATAAAATTCAAGGTATTTTATAATATCAATATTAATTATTAAACCAAAAGTTCAAACATAAATCAAATACTTTCAATATAAACTCAAACAGTTAACCAGTTGATCCAAGTTAACATGACACCAAGCCTATATAACTCACCGAAGAGTAACCAAGGGTTGTCACAGTAGTGAAGAGGAACCTGCTGCTGCCATGCCAAACATTTCGGCCATCTTGAATGAGGTGGAAGTGGGAGTGGGGAGTGTAGGAACTGATGTCACCTTTATACTGTCTTGATTGACAGTTGACATGGGTTGCCATTTTCGGGTTGCCATGTTGGCTGGGTTACACTTTGCTTTTTGTCATGCCAGCTATTCCTAGGCCACTCATGGTCAATTTATGCACATGGCCCAGGCTTCCGAATATCAGTATGGCAAATCTACAGCGATACCCCAGGTTTGTTATACTTCCAAGTAATGGTAGATACTTAGAATGTTTATCTTGGAATGCCTGGTCCATGTACAAATCAAAGACACAGCTAGCCCACCTCCAGAATCAGGACCTCCTTGTGACTGGTGTCAACAAAGACAACATCAGGTGTATTTGGGATGTTAGCAAAGACATTGCATGCACAGCTAAACCAATCTGGTAACACTCTTGAATGTTTATACATTGCTGCACTAGATGGCACATACTTTCGAACTGCATCAGACACTAGGTCAACAATCCGGTCGTGGCGAGCAATATACACATTTTTGTATGCACTACATCTTTGTTTGTTATGTGTGCGATGGATTCTAGGTGTTGTTCAGAATCATGAGGGTTTATACAGAGTGGAGTGTGGGTGTCGGGATACCAGATTGACAGATTGTACTTGGTTGGTAATACTTGCAGTCTTGCTTAGTTGCTTTGATGGTGAATTTTAAAACATCCTCCCCAATAGCAGCATTTTTGTACATCGAATGTGAAACAGAGTGATCAGCTGAATCAACACAGGCCAACTTTCCCTGCAGTCGAAGGCCACGCCAATGTTCTTTGGCTTCAGTCTGTTTCGTGCTAAGCAGAACCCTTCTTGCCGTTTCTTCCTGTAGTCTATTGTCCGCTCCCTGGTGGGTGAGGGTAGCCTTCACTACCACGCTGGAGTCTGTAATTAATCCATCAGAGATGGGCACATTTCCGTTGTTTTTTGCCCATTTTAGCTGGACTCCTGTCCAATGGCAAAGGTCGTTGAGATCTGATCAATCAGACCAGACCCCGAAGCCCTTGGCTTGTGAGTCCAGTTTCCCAGAGTATTTCCTCCTGAAGCCCTAGGACAAATAAAGAGGATAGAGCACAGAGGTGCGGCCCGGTCTCCTGCGGGAGTTTTGCACATGTGCAGTGTAAACAGGAACTGCGATGATGGAGTGTTCCAGCAGAGGTGCTAGAGGTGCATGAGAGTTGCTGACCCTGAACTGAAATAATAAAAAGGATATCAAAAAAAGAGAATAGTACAAAGTTGATTTTGTTTTTATTTTAAAAAGTATATCAATTTCATAACTGTGGAAATGTTGTGTATAACAGACTGAAAGATCAAGGACAAGTACATTTACTAAATGTTAATGTTTTTGTATATATTCTTTTGTGGATTTTCCATGTTCTTTAGTACATGTGTCAAACTTTTATTTTTGTGAAATGACAAAGGAACATGGATACTGTTCAAGTGCTGTGGATGATATAAAACATTTGAAAAGGGAAGGGTGACTGCTGTTTAATTCTCAACTGTTCTGGATCTCATTATTTACATGTATCACAAGTTATGAGCTTTCTATCTAGCACCTCTGCTGGAACACTCCATCATCGCAGTTCCTGTTTACACTGAGCATGTGCAAACCTCCCGCAGGAGACCGGGCCGCACCTCCGTGCTCTATCCTCTTTATTTGTCCTAGCTGAAGCCCAGGAAGTTATTCTGGTCTAGCCTGGCTAATAAGCCAGACTCAAATCACACTGTCGTGTGGTATTTGAGTCTGGAGATGCTGTGTATGGATCTTGTTTCCCGGGGGGCGGGTTCAAACATTTTCTCTTTGACGCAATTGGTCAGAGCTACTGTCAGTCAAAGGTCTCAGGCATTGAACGTCACTGTACCAAAGCCCGCCCATATTGCATACCGTGTCCCGATTGGCCACACCAGTTCTCTGGTGTAGGAAATGGGCGTACAATTGAGCCCGTACAAATCAGCTCTACATTTGGGCCCCCCTTCGCCATATGAAAGGAAGAGTATGTCTCGTGTGGAGTGTGAGTTTAGGCCAACCCATTTTCTGGCCAGCTGGACAGTTCTATTTGTCATGTCTCTCAGTGCATGTTGTGGGATGTGTACATTGTCAAATAGGTGTTGTATCTTCGCCAGGGCCACTTCTCTCACAGCCTCGAGCTTCATGACTATAGGGAGGGGGGACAGATCGATCAGGTCGAGTCGACGGTGAAACTCTCTAGTGAGCTCCTCGACTTGCTCCCCCCACTCACCAGCGATGTTGAACTTATGGCCCAGGTATGGGTACGTCTCATTACGGGCGTACACCCTGATGGGTTGTCCCATAATTAGGAAGGAGGGAGGCTTGTCTTTCTTGGCCTTGTACCAACGGTTGCCGCCGCTGCGGCGTTCGTGTAGCACGCCCTTTTTTCTGTGTTTCACCTCCAGCCCAGACCAGTGGAGGAATTCATCGGTGCGTGCCAGCATGTTGGTGATGATGTCCTCCTCTCTTGATGACACCTGCACGTCGTCAGCATATCCCTGGACGGGGTTTGGGGACCGGGCGTGTGGCGGAGCGCACTGATGGATCCATTTCATCCATTGGTTAAGGGCTAGAATGAAATTTACAGCACTCCATGGACAGCCTGTTTTTATCCCCACCTTGAGGGAAATTGGGTCTGTGAGCTGCTGCCCACAGATGACCTGGAGAAACGAGTCTTGGTACACATTGGAAATAATATTCACAAAAGGCTGAGGTAGATGTATTTCCTCCAGTGCATTCAGCATCACCTTATGTGAGAGTGTCACATCTCTGAAATACAGGAACACAGTATAAAATCTAGAGGATTCATGTTTGAAGTCATCTATTCCTGTTTTTAGGCAGAATACGTGTTCATGCATTCCCTGTCTATTGATATAGGCACACACACACACTAGTGACACACAATGTAATTTACATTTAAACATTTTACATTCTCTGAGCGAGAAATAGACAAAGCAGTACCCGAAAACGGATTCTATTTGATCAACTCACTTCCTTGTTTTCCAGCCCTGCAGCTGGCCAGACTTTTTTTGTTGTGTTTTGGGTCAATGTATTAATTTATGTATAGCCATGTAATAAGCAGGATAATATCTGGCTAGGTGGTCATTGTCGGGAGATAATTCACAGAGATAATTCGCCTTGGTGGTTAAACTCCCTGTCGGTGAATTATCTCCCGACAATGACCACCTAGCCAGATATTATCCCTTACATAACACACTGCAAGAGTTCACCATCTGCTGTTCACCAGATGCGATCCAGACCCGATACATATAGGCCGCTACATCATTTGTTTTTCATTCCAATTAATTTTGACATCGCACATACGTGCAGGATGGTAAATGGTAAAATGGTAAATGGTGCATTAGCGCCTTTATCCAAGGCGCTTTACAGAGATTGTGCATTACATTCACCCATTCACACACACATTCATACACCGATGGCAGCGGAAACCATGCAAGGCACCAACCAACACATCAGGAGCAATTTGGGGTTCAGTGTCTTGCTCAAGGACGCTTCGACAGTGACTCTGGGGGAGCCCGGGTTCGAACTGGCAACCTTACGGTTACCATCCAGCCACAGCTACCCCTGAGGATGCCGTGATACAAGCACGAGACATGGCAGGCGTCTCTTCCGGGTTTTTAGACAGCTGGTGGATGGAAATGAAGCTCCACAGATTCCCGGAATCGCTTGCCGCCGCAGCATTCTGCCGCGTGGGTGGAGCTTCTTTTCCATCCACCAGCTGTCTAAAAACCCGGAAGAGATGCCTGCCACTCGCAGCTTTTGGCATCTTGGTGATGCTAAAGTGTGCCTGCGCTGACAGCAAGCAAAAGCCCGATCTTGCGTCAGATCGGGAGTTTTGTTGGCGAGCGCCAAAAATGCTCCCTAACAGCATAATCGGAGCAAATATCGTGCAGTGTGTACGAGCCATTACCCAGTGAGGCAATGTGCTGGTTGTGTACAAAAAGCCAAATAGATAATGACTGAAAAGCCAGAGGCTTGTTTCCATTGTGATTCATAAACATCCAAACTAGAATAGGGGATATTTCTCATGTTATTTTAACAATATACATCTTGCAGGAAAAGAGACAACAAGAAAGCTTTACAACAGAAAGCCAACTGTTAATTAGGAGACGAACTATTAGGGCATTTGAACATTGATGCCTGCCAGTCACAATGTGGGACAGGGTCTCAATTTGAACACTGATGCCTGCCAGTCACAATGTGGGACAGGGTCTCAATTTGAACACTGATGCCTCTCAGTCTGAACTGAACATCAGGTGGCCTGATGTTCAGCCAGGCTGTTGGAGAAAAACAACCACAACTCCATCAGCCAGGATATGAAGAAGAGGAAGTGGGGGTGGATACCCTCCGAAAACCTACTGACAACATCACTATAGGCAAGCACTGGACTGGAATCCACAGGGCAAAAGAAAAGTGGGGAGGCCAAAACAGACCTGGAGAAGATCAGTGGAGAGTGAGGCAAAGACGACCGGACTATCGTGGGCCCAGCTGAAGAAAACTGCTCAAAACAGAGTCCGATGGCGGGGTGTGATTATGCTCTACGTGCCCTATGCTCCACCTAAGAGACTACAGGAATAAGTCAAAGTAAGTCAAAACATGCCATGTATCGGACGGCAGACACTATATTAACTCATTTTGCTGGCCCTCTGCTATCTATGACATATGAAAAAGTTTAATCTGCAACACAATTTAATACAATACATGTGTGTGTATGTGTGTGGGGGGGGGGGGGATCTTGTTAGCTAAGCGGTCATTGGCCTGAAAAACATTTACGACCCCCGGGTTATACAATGATGACTTGTGTGAGTCGCGGTAAAAGCATTAAAATATTTTATTATTGCTTTTTGTTTTTTACAGTGTTAGTAACAATACAGTATGGGTATGATTAGTAACCATAGCACCAGAATCAATTGTTTCATTTTTACAGGCTACATACTGTAGGTACATAATTATGATTCTTTAAAAACATCTTTGGATAATACATGGCAAACAAGCACATTGTCCTTATTCGTTTCCAATGCCCATTTGATATTCAGCACGCCGTTTACACTTCAAGTATGAATATTAAAAATAACACATATATCATAAGTTACATTTCTTAACTGTTATTAAAAAAACATACAGGATTACATTTCTACAAAATTTTATGGCACATAGTGCATCAAGTATTCTTTAAATTTCTGATACAGACCTCATAGCACAATTGACCATCTTAAATAGCCAACGGATTCCTTAGCTGCTCATTGACTTTTGTAAGTTATTTTGATTTTTTTTCTTCTGGCCATTCCTTAAATCAAATGAAGCTGCATTATCTGACAAAAAAACAAAACAACAAAATCTAACCTGCATCTAAAGAAACTTTGGTTAAAGCTTAATATGAGAGTTGCTTGGGTTGCCACGGTTGGTGCAGTGGTCATAGTAAAAGACATCTATAATAACAGACACATTTCCTTAACCACTTAAACCCAAATAGTAGAAAATAGCCGATCTACAAGCTCAAGTGTCGCATCGTCGTGAGCTTGTAGATCTGCGACTTTTGATGAATGTTCCAAATGTTTGTCTATTTTCTCCTACTCTCGCATTATCTGTTCGTCAACTCATTTCCGTTACCGAAAATATATTAAAAAAATATCTTTAAAATAAGATATTTTAAAGATATTTTTTAAAATATATTTTCGGTAAAAATATCTTTAAAATTTTCGGTAACGGAAATCATCGCTGTCGGGTGGAAACCAAAACTCTTACTTTTCAGGATTCAAATTAAAAAAAAGAGCAAAAATAGCAAATCGACAAGCTCAAAACGCGTTGCATCATGCCACATTTTAAGCTTATAGATCTGCAACTCAAGTAGAGCATTCATTTACGGAGAAACAAAAAAGTTAAAATATAGACCTACTGTAAGAGGTTTCTGCCCGACAGCAACGAGATGTTTTGAATAATTTCATTTACAGTACCTACTGTAAATCAAATTATTAGGATGCAGGGAAGAAGTGGGACATCCACTTTTCCCCACTGTATGATGCAAGCATTTGATTGTGGGAGGCAACAGTCTGGCCCGTGAGACTAACTTTCCCCAGAATGTACATCCATTTTTGTCAAAATGTTTGCCTATTATGACATGCCCAGAACAGGGATGCTAGAGTTCATGTGGTCAAGTAAAAGTGGTGGAAATGGACATAACCTGGCAACCCTGCAGCTAATTGATCATCTACATTAACAAGAGGACCATGGACTGTTTCAGCAGGCTGGGTCATTCGGGCACCATTCTTGAAGCCCAAAACAAAAACCCTTTTAGAAACCCGGTTTGAATGTAAATCGGAGTGTCTGCCACAGCTAGGATCAGTTCTGACGCCAGTGTATTTCCTTCTCAACATTAAAAGGTAATTCCAGTAGTTTAAAAAACAAAACAAAGCACCATTCAAAAAGGATCCTCTTATAAGGTTAGTGGTTTTGCTCTAAAAAAAAAAAGTAATACCTTTTTTGAGCAAACACGAGAAAAAGAACAAAAAAAAAAGACAAAAACGGACAGACAATGGCTTCTCCATTGGTAGTAGTCATTGTAGCTTGACACATGGAAACAATATCTACAAATCATTACAGAATAAATATGGTCAAACATAAATATTGTATAATACATCTCTGTAGAGTGTGGATGCTTTGTGAGAGGTAGAGGGGGTTGCAGGCGCCTACTGTAGGCCCCGAGACGGAGGCGAAGAACGAAGAGTTATGGAGGGACAGTACTGTACTTGGCGTCACACCTGAACTAAACTACCGTGTGATAAGAGATGAGAACCTCCCCTGCGTGACCTATATGATACATCACATGCAAATACACAAGTGTCACTTGTCATACCACCTTCATGCTGCCAGCTGGCAGTAGTCAGACTCCGTATGCCTTGTTTTCAGTAGTAATATAAAAGATAAATAGAATCTAGTAATGCAAAACAGTGAGAACTAACATGTTTGTTTGTTTGTTTTCTGTAGTGGTTCCAGAAGGCTCACAAACCCCTCAACTTTGACCTTTGAGATAAGGCAAGTCTGGGAGGACATTAGTAGAAACACACGAAACATCACGACTATATTTGCTAAAGTCATTTCCCTAAGTGTTGAGCCTAAGACTCACGTCAGGACGTTTCTGATCTGCAGTGACATCTCTCTCATGAATGTTTCGTCAAATACTTTGACCAGCCCCATTGGCTTACATTGCACACAAGGCAGAAAGGCGTGACATTCTCACCAATCATCCCTCATAAAATATCCAATGTCATCACACTTCTTCGTTATAAAATTCTGTTTGCAGATGAACTTGCATTTATTCTACAGTTTCATTCTTTTTTTCTTAAGTTGGTAATGGATACGAGCACCAGCTAAATGCTTAAATTGTGATAAGACAACTATTGTTGTTCCACAGAGTGCCATGAGCAAATGTTTTATTTATTAGATGAGAACCTCTCACCTTATGACAGGATTGTTCATCACAGTTAGGTACATGATCTCCCAGTGCGGCAGCTTTGATCGATTCATTGTGTCTCTTTTGAATGAAGTGACCTGTGATCTGTGTTTTGAGTTCCAGTCGATGACTCCTTTGAGAGTCATCCCAACACCGAACACACCAAAACACTTGTTACTTCTTCAGCGTTTAGCCGATCAGAGGTTTGAATGGAGTGTTTTTGTCCAGTTGTCTTTCTTTCAGCAGTCTGTAGGCTACTTTAGCTGCCATTTAGGGAACAGATGATGTTAGGATGTTAGACATCCATTGTCCACTTTCACAGATGAAATATTCAGGGCTCCGAATGAGAAATATCACCATTGTTGCTCGTTCCAAGTGGGCCACTGTTTCCATTCAAAGGTTCTTGATGAGGATTGGTCCCAGCTTTGGACCCTCACTGTACTTGAACGAGCAGGCCATTGTGAGTGTGGGGAATGCACTTCCCACAGAATCCACCACAGCGACCGTAGATTCTTGTCCCGTCCTACAGATTGGGAGAGGAAGGAGAGAGAGGAATGGAGTGGGGTCAAGGAGGAGCTTTTTTCCACACAGGGAAGGGAGCTTACATGCATGGCACCACTGGAGGATTCTTCCACAGTGAATCACACCCAACAAACACAAGCGATTCAGATCACATCTCACTGCCAACCATCTAAACTATGTACAGTATGTCAGTCTTCAGAGACAATTAGACCTCAGTAAAGTTTGATGGTAATGATTGTTCAAATACCATCGTTACAACATCTGAACAGCAACCGCCTACAGTTATAGACAGTGGTTCTCTCAATCCTTTCTGGATCAGGGCCCGGCCCACTTGGAAATCTTGAAAGTGTTCGCGGGCCTCGCGGCACACCCATCTGGCCACTCAACGCGGCAGCTGAAATTTCGGCTGCCGTGTCAACTGTCAAGTGGCCAGTTGAGTGGGGGGGGGGGCGCGTGTATTTTCAGAGCATGTTTATTTTGAATGATAAATCGATTGTATTCCACCTTGGATTAATGAAACTAAACATAGTATACTTTAAGAAAGTTCCTATTTATTGGTCATCATTAAAATCGTAGTGTTTTGCCAATTATGTGGGGGCCCACTCGCAAAACCCCCCTCAGCAGTGGTCAACGGCTACAGGTTGAGAATCACTGATGCACAGTAATGTAGTCAGTCCAACAAACACACAAAGACAATTAGACCTCAGAAAATGTGATTGTTCAAATGCCATCGTTAAAAGATCTGAACACAAACACAGCCTACAGTAAGACGTACTATACTACCAAGGCCATACAGTATACATACTGTACACTGTATGAGAGCTTAAGTTCTTACCTCTGATCGGTGGACTTTGACTGAAACGTAGTTTCCCTGTGACGTCCACTTGGTGGCCTCAGCCACCTTAAGACCGGTCCCAATGAGACTGATGCTGAACTGGCCCTGTGAACAAAGTACACAGCAGCTGATTTACACACAGGGTTTCTCCAGAAACAAAAAATTGGGTCACACTCACAGTCAGACCCATTTTTATGCGAGTAAATATCTTATTTATTTATTTTACGATTCCTATAGCTCATCATCTGTTTTTACGTCCGGAGTCTCCCGGTCCAGTACAGGATAGACGGGCGTCCTTAAGGAGAAGTGGCTCAGATCTGAACGCATTCGATTTGGCGTTAGGAACCCATTGCGACCGCATCAGTGTTGTTTTTGGCAGGAGCTTTTAGTTTTAGTCATAGTCTCTTGAATAGCTTCCATTTAGTTTTAGTCACCTGGAATGTGTTAAGTCTAGTTTTAGTCGACTAAATATCATTATATTTTATTCGACAAAATCTACGGTTGATTTAGTCGACTAAAATGTATTTTGGCGGGCCTTGATGCCGTCGTAATGACAGATTTTACACTTGCTGAAAATAGCTGATCGACAACGCGTGTGAGCTTGTAGATCAGCTAATTTCAGCATGCAACCAAGTGTAAAATGACTTATACTGGATCGCTTGTCCACTAGTCCCTTTCTAACATTTTAGCCTAGTTTTTATTTGTCGACGAAAGTGTTCCTACATAGTGAACACAGGGTCAACACTCCACTGCAGATATAATGTATGAACAGTATGACACCTACCTGTGGACACTTGGCTGCACTGTAACAGTCTCCTGCTGTAGCGAAGGGCACAGGTCGTCCCAGGAGGGTGTGGGAGAACTGCAGGTCTGTGGCTAAAGAGCACAAATGGACAAAATGTGCAGTTTTAAAAAATAAATAATAATAATAACACTATCGAGTGCCTACTTGCTTGTTGCACACAAGTAGGCCATAAATAGTACTGTAGTGTACTGTCGACCGCTACAAACTGTCAAATCTCAGCTTCTCTGTGAAAGAAGAACATGAATTACCTTCATGTTCTTCTGTTGAAGAACATGAAGGAACATGAAGGTAATTCTATTTAAGCATTTCAAATTCATTATTTCGTTACGTAATTAACAACAATTACGTAATGTTGTAATTAATATGGATGAGTGACGGCTTTCGATGGTGACGTATATGTTGATCAGTGTCGGGTGGATTAAAGGAAATGCCTCTATGTATATATGTAATTTGTAAATTGATTAGCGGTATACTGTGGTTACTTTGCGTATGCCCCGTTTGATGCGTATGTATCGTAGCAGCATATGACGTCAGGGTATAACTGGTACAACTAGCTCTCAATGATGACGTAATAAAGATGTGGATTAAAGGACCCAATGCCAGGGTGTAATTGGCTTTCGATGGTGACGTAATGACGATATGTTTTAGTGTCGGGAGGATTAAAGGTAATGCCCCTATGTATACATGTACAGTATGTAATCTGACACCACTGCCATATCAAGCACAAGTACGTCATTACGTCATACGCATGAGTGACGGCTTTCGATGGTGAAGTATATGTCGATCAGTGTCGGGTGGATTAAAGGAAATGCCTCTATGTATATGTATATGTAATTTGTAAGTTGATTAGCGGTATACTGTGGTTACTTTGCGTATGCCCCGTTTGATGCGTATGTATCGTAGCAGCATATGACGTCAGGGTATAACTGGTACAACTAGCTCTCAATGATGACGTAATAAAGATGTGGATTAAAGGACCTACCCAATGCCAGGGTGTAATTGGTTTTCGATGGTGACGTAATGACAATATGTTTTAGTGTCGGGAGGATTAAAGGTAATGCCCCTATGTATACATGTATGTAATCTGACACCACTGCCATATCAAGCACAAGTAGTCATTACATCATGCGCTGGCACGGCGCATACACATCAAAGCATCGTTCATGTGAACTACTCTGTCCACGGTTATTCATTGCAATGAAAAAAAATCGCTATGATCATCCGCGACGGCTATCACCGTTGGCGAGCACAGGTTGAATGCATGCTTCAAGCCGGCAGGCAGTCGTGGTCGCCGCGGGGGTGACAAACCGTGACATGATACTATTACTCACTTTCACTTCCACCATTTCAACAAATAGGCCGTATACAACCCACTCCACATGAACGATATTGATGCAATCAGGAGATTTTATGGGGGGTCCGACATTCTGTGACTTTTAGGATCCTCCGAGTTCTTAGGGGTGCTGGCTGCTGGTGTTTTCACACCACCCAAACCATGCGCTATACAATTCTCATAATTTCAATAGGCCTAAAGGGAAACTTTAGGCCTATTGACACTGGGCTCACTTACTTCCTGGACTACATGTTGTCTCAGTAAGACAGCCCTCCCCCTATCCACAAGGAGGAGCAGTGCACCAAAGCATTATGGGAATTCTAGTTCAGAAAGGAAGTGAGCCCACTTTCGATGACATCAGAGACACTAGGCTCACTGCTAAAATCTAAAATATCTAAAACCACATATTACACACATAAAGACCCCCAGGAAAGTGTTCTAAATCTTCTAAACATCATTAACATACTGTATATATTTTTGCAAAAAGGGTGAAGTGTCCCTTTAAATCATAAACATACTATTTCACATGAACGATGTTGGTGAAACTAAGATATGGGGATACTATTATACATCGCAATCGCATCACGTTTTCATTATAATACTGCTGGGTTGAACACACCGTCACAGCCTCGCGCTGCAATTGGCTAAAAGTTTAAATCCCCCGACGTTCCGAACAGTAAACTCTAGTGGATATAAACAGTCCCTTCAGCCTGTTGCAGGAGAACACCTCAGCATCATAATATAGATAGAGGGAAAAAAGGCCAGAATACATTTATATTTAAAACTTTGGCTGAAAACTTGTCTATATCACCTTTAATGTTTGTGTTAGGGACAAAATGACATAAATTTCCCTTCATTGTCAATGGTGTTGTTTGTTGTTTGTTTAACAAAAAAAAAACATTAAACCTGTATATAGGAGGGGCTAGCGCCCCTCAACAACAACTTTCTTGTATGGCAGATTTCAATTCACCGAAAAAGTGGCTTCAAAATCGTCTGTAGAAACCAATGGGGGATGGCTTTGTCCATATATTTTACAGTCTATCTATGGGGTGAATCCAGTGATAGTGAAGTGAACTTTTTACAACAGTGTTAGAAGTGGGTCACGTGTTCAGACTGCACTGCACGGTCAGTCACGCATGTTAACCGTGACTAGTGCTCGTTTCCCCCAGCCTGGCTTCACGTTGCCTATATGAGATGATGATAACGTCCCTAAGAGTCTCCACGCACGCACAAGCTGCATCTCCTCATAACCTTAGCCTTCATCTTGAACTCATTATTCTCTCTCTCTCTCTCTCTCTCTCTCTCTCTCTCTCTCTCTCTCTCTCTCTCTCTCTCTCTCTCTCTCTCTCTCTCTCTCTCTCTCTCTCCCCTCTCTCCCCTCTCTCCCCTCTCTCTCTCTCTCTCTCTCCCCTCTCTCTCTCTCTCTCTCTCTCGTCAAGCTGCTGTGAAAGCTAAATTAGTACCATGCAGAGGGTGGGCCCAGCTAGGGACGGAGGGAACATGTGCTGACCCCCTGACCAGACATGGGAGCACGGGGTGGAGGACTGAAAGGGTTCTAGGTGAGGGCACTAGACCAGTGGTTCTCAAACCTGTTCGTGACAGGACCCCAAATTGATGTGCACTTGGCCGCCACAGACCATCTGAAAAGGTTTTGTACCTAGGACCCCCCCCCCCCCCCCCCCCAGAAGAGAAAGAAAATATGCAAAATATGCAAAATATGTGAGTTTGTATATCTGTGTGCGTATGTGTGCGTGTGTGAGAGTGTGAGTGTGAGTGTGAGTGTGAGTGTGTGTGTGTGTGTACGTGCGTGCTCACGTGTACCCAGGCCAAAGAAAACAAATGTGAGGTGTTACATCCCATTACGATGCTTGAGCAGAAAATCCCAAGCATGAGTGTGTGTGTGTGTGTGCGTGCGTGCGTGCGTGCGTGCGTGCGTGCGTGCGTGCGTGCGTGCGTGCGTGCGTGCGTGCGTGCGTGCGTGCGTGCGTGCGTGCGTGCGTGCGTGCGTGCGTGCGTGCGTGCGTGCGTGCGTGCGTGCGTGCGTGCGTGCGTGCGTGCGTGCGTGCGTGCGTGCGTGCGTGCGTGCGTGCGTGCGTGCGTGCGTGCGTGCGTGCGTGCGTGCGTGCGTGCGTGCGTGCGTGCGTGCGTGCGTGCGTGCGTGCGTGCGTGCGTGCGTGCGTGCGTGCGTGCGTGCGTGCGTGCGTGCGTGCGTGCGTGCGTGCGTGCGTGCGTGCGTGCGTGCGTGCGTGCGTGCGTGCGTGCGTGCGTCCTGGTGATGTGTGAACCCAGGCCGCTGAAAGACCATTATCTTGATAGGGGAGAGTAAAGAAAAGTAACGGAAATTGCATGTGGACAGAACTTCATTTGCACAAGGCATTATTATAGGTAATACAGGGGCAAGGGGCGCACAGAGGTTACAACAATATTGTTGTGTAGTCCTTATTGGATGATTTATACCAGTGGTTCTCAAACTTTTTCAAGTGTGTCCACCCTGAGACTGGGAGTTCGTTTTTGATCCCCAGCCGGGTCATACCAAAGACTCTAAAAGTAAAAATGGGACCTAATGCCTCCCTGCTTGGCACTCAGCACCAAGGGTTGTCCAGGGGGTGTACTTGTACATCAAGCTGCCTCAGAAACAGAAGATAGGCCTTATAGTCCACTTGCCAGAATGTGAACCCAGGCATGTTGAGTACACCAAGGTTTTATGTTAGAAATGTTTAGTATGGGTCCCCAGCATGTAGAAACTGCCGGATGCTAACTTGCATATGTTGAGCAATTTTCATAATTGGTATATGTGACCATACCATGAACAACCTATAGAAGGCAAAACAGTCAAAATTTCATCATGCTTTATGTAGCATGTGACATGTCAATCTGGGGGGTTTTCATGATGCTGAATCCATTCCAAGCATTAGTTTTGCAAAAAACACTCCTTTGGCTAAAACGGCCATAGCCGTCATCACAAATGTGATGATGTCAGCACATTTGGGCTATGGCTGTTTTTAGCCCAATGAGTGTTTTTTTTGCGAAACTAATGCTTGGAATGGATTCAGCATCAGGAAAACCCACTAGATAATCTAGACATGATCATGACTAAAGCATGATGAAATTTTGACTTTTTTGCCTTCTATTCACCTTTTTCTTACAGCCCATAGTTCATTGCGTTTGTGTGTGCATAAGTTCCTCTTTCTCTTGCTATGTTGCCAGTTTTGCAAGAGAAACAAGTGGCCAGGTCTATGAAAACAAGCACAAATGAAAATAGCGGATCTACAAGCTCACATCGACACAATTGTGAGGTTGTATCCGTTATTTAAAAACACATTGAGAATAAATCAAAATATTTTGAATATTTTTAAAACATTCTTTTTTAAAAAGGCACAAAAATATGTTCAGATGGATGTCTGTGGACAATTACAGTACATAATAATCTGGGGTTCCTTGATGTGAAGAAATGTGGAAGCAAGCCCAAATAAGTAACTACTATACACTTTAGAATCAAGCCAAAAAAAACATCAACCAGCAAATACCAATAATTTATTTGCAAGTGCCTTTACAGAAAAAACAAGGCAAAGGTTGCTTATAATAAGCAGACATGGCAACACGGCCTGAAGGAAGCAAAGCACACACACAAGGAGCCCCAGTACCATGGCGGGTAAAAACGTGGATAGGTTGTTAATGGTATGGTCACATATTATGCCAATTATGAAAATTGCTCAACATATGCAAGTTAGCATCCGGCAGTTTCTACATGCTGGAGATCCATACTCAACATTTCCAACATAAAACCTTGGTGTACTCCGGGTTCACAGGCTCTATGGGCTGGCAAGTAGACTATTATAGAGGCGTCAGGGCTTGGAAAGGCTTTCTTCTTATTATATGAAGTGCAGAGTAGTAATAATGATGACTATCATGACTCACTGGTGATGCGCATGGAGACCAGGTCCAGACGCACTTTGCTGAAGAGCGTGTATCCGGCTGCAGAGTAGTCGTTCCTGCAGTCGCAGTCCGGTCTTCTACTGCCGTTGTACGGACATTCAAAGGGGTTCAGCAACCTTTGGGTTCAATGGAACATCAGGGCCATTTTACTAAATATAAATAATAAAATGTATTTTTGTCTGTATGGTATTGAATGAAAATACAATATAACTATCTATCCACACTTCTTTTTTTTACATTTAGAGTATAATTGTTTTAACTTTTAACACCTTTTTCTCCCCAATTTAGTAGTTATGCCAATGTATTCCTCCACACACACATTTCTGTGTTGTCACTGCTGTCATAGCCTACTGACTCACCCCTCACCTGCCAGTGAGGAGCCCCCTCAGGGAGGACGTAGAGCCTTCGTCCTACTCCTCCTGCCCAACACTCCCTGCTGACAGGTTGTTCTTTTAAGCTTGTAGATCTGCTATATTTGTTTCCTTTTTAATGCTGAACCGTTTTGGACATATGAGGTTTCCACCTGACAGAGACGATATGCTTTATTCCACAATTCGTCATACAACGTCGTCTATACGACAAAGCATAATAAGGATGGGCAGGTTGAAAGTGGCTAGCTTCTTATATAGCTAAGCTACATATCTGCTCAACACTGTGATTAAGTCAATGAATTGCATTTTTATAGCGCTTTTCCAAGTGCTCAAAGCACTTTACAATGGTTCATTGGTAGGTGAAGCGGCGAACAGTCAACGCCAGCATCCTTACTTCTTCCCACATTCACACACCAATGGTGGCAAGCTCACACCGAGTAACTCATTGGAGGCAATGTAGGGTTCGTTCCGTTATGCACACACCTGTATCCATACACCTCAGAGTAGTTGTCGGTCTGGCCACTGCGCAGGGTCACATACTCCTTGGGTGAGTCGGTCTGCATCTCAGCACAGTAGATCTAGAAATCACAAGGAGACAACAGATTATAAATCCATCTCAGCACAGTAGATCTATAGATCACAAGGAGATAGGGATGGGGATGCTGGCTGATAACCGATGTCGATATGATCTCATTCTGTATTAAAAAAAATATTATTATTTTGTCCATTCTGAAAAAGGCATATAAACACTGAATTCTTTACTCTTCTGAATTCATTACTGAATTATTTAGTATTTTTATTTATAATTTGTTCCGACTTGTTGACCCTATTGAAAGCTTCTCCAGAAAACACTGAGGGCTCCATTTTCGTCACCACTAAACCCCTTATCCCTAAACTTCTTTGCCTTTTTTTTTTTTACTATTTTGAAGAACATTTTTGAATAGTTTAACTATTCAAACATGTGTTTAGCGGTGACGAAAATGGAGCCCTGAATCTGCAGCCTTCATAATCACAAAAGGCTTATGTATGTTTATGTTTCAACATAATTATTATAAAATAAAATATAGACAAAAAACATTATTTTGACATCGGCTCGATACCTTGGATATCTCCCTACAAGGAGACAACAGACTATAAGTCCATCTCAGCACAGTTGATCTAGATCCCAAGGAGACAACAGTCCTGCAGGGACCATTCAAGCTTGGAGTCATGACGTGTGGCAGATTAATATGGACAGCGCAGACCCACCTGTAGGATCCGTGACTTGACTTTGAGATAGTATTCCCCGTCCATCCTCACACCCTGACTCATCTGGACTTCTCGGCAAGACGTGAACAGCTGGCCTATAGGGAGGACAAACAATTATGAAGCCCTCGATGAAATGATAAGACAATAAACCCCACCAAAAAGAAAATAGTAAACATAGTAGAAACCCTCTATTTTAGTTTTAGTCATAGAAGTCTTGAATAGTTTTCATTTAGTTTTAGTCACATTTTAGTCACCTGGAATGTGTTAGTGTTAAGTCTAGTTTTAGTCGACTAAATATCATAAGATTTTAGTTGACTAAATCTACAGTTGATTTAGTCGACTGAAATGTATTTTGTCTGGCCTTGATGGTGTCGTAATGGCTCATTTTACACTTGAAAATAGCCGATCTACAAGCTCACAACGCGTCACAGCGCGACGTGTTGTGAGCTTGTAGATCAGCTATTTTCAGCATGCAACCAAGTGTAAAATTACTTATACTGGATCTCTCATCCACTAGTCCCTTCCTAACATTTTAGTCTAGTTTCTATCTGTTGACGAAATTGTCAATACATTTAGCTTAGTTTTAGTCATAATAGCCTAGTTTTCATTTAGTTTCCATTTAGTTTTCGTCAGTGAAAAAAGGTAGTCGACGAACATTTTTCGTCTTAGTTTTAGTCGACAAAAACAACACTGGGGTGTATCATGTATCCCACCTCCCCACCCATCCATCCCCTTTTGTGTGGCAGGCACACCCACGCATCAAACTCATAGACTTCTTTGTGTGTGTCTTTGTTTTAATGTCTGGACACATATACATACTACACTTTATACATTCATGAAGTCGCCACACTACATGACTTCGTATGTATACTATGGGCCGCAATGGAAACAAGCTGTCAGCTTTTGTTTTGCGCTATCCTTTTGATTATGGTGGGTGTAAAATAGCTCGAACCAGTGCTGATTATTTCGTTAGGACCCGCTACAGTGGTGTTCGATACGAACTTAACCGGGATGTGGAAACCTCTACTTCAATGCTCTACGAGTTGCTTAGCCATTAGCCAGTTATTCTGTCTCATCTAGAAGACTCGTACCCAAGGTAATACAAGCCATTCAAGGTATATGGGTTGTAAAGCCAGATACCTTGATTCGTATATGTTGACCTGTTGGAGATACCGCGTGCGTTGCCTGGAATCTCAGGTTTAGAAGCCATGGGAGCCGCCTTTTATGCTGTGCAAGTCTAGTGTTACGATGATGTCACCACTGTCTATATCCATCTTTGGAGTTTCTACATTAATCTGATGTCAGCGCTGGATATCGCTGTTGTCTCCATATATGGGACTATGGGTTATCCCATATATGGAACTCTAAGTGAAAGCCTTCGCAACAGTGGGTCAGATGTAGGTTATTACTTATTACTGTCTTTTCATGATCGATGAAGAGAAACCACAAAAAACAATGAAACCCAAAAAGCTAGTATAATCTGGCCACTTTAAGCCATTAAGACCTGAGGCTGATTCTACAGAATCTCTTCTAAATCGTAAAGGTTTTCTAAAAAACTTATAGTGATGCTCAAACTTTTTCATCTCAAAGACCCCCAAGTACGTATGTATATTTGGCTAGTTCCCGCCCCCCTATCTCAAAATATTTTGTCCCAGGGACCCTCAGAAGCAAAGATTTGAGTAAAAACAAATTGCTTTAAAAGAATAGATATATTCAAAGATTTGCACGATTTTTCTATAAAATAATGATTTTAAGTTCAAATCCAAAATGCCACAGGTAAAAGAGAAAAACCCACTTATACTGTACATTTTATTTCCATTTCTCGTGTTGTCCCATGGTACAATGCGGAGGCCAGATTTCTCTGATTAGCTGATTAGCATTAATACTTGACCGCTGAACTGGCTGTCACTCGAGCATATCATTTTAATTCCACCAGAGCCTGACTTGGCAGCGGCCGTCGGGCGGCCCAACGTTCCAGAGTGAACCTCAGGGCCGCGTCTAAACATCTGAAAATGTGGGGAACGAACCTGCAAACCTTTTGGCTTGCTGCCGCATTTTAACTTGCAACACAGCTGGCACACTTCTCAACCCCGCCCCCATGGGGCAGTTTACAACTACAATTTACAGAAAACTGCGTGCAGACTATTTTCTACTCTGATTATGTCCCATAATAAGCACGCTATGGAGATTTTTAAAGTCAAGGTTCTGCCCGGCGTGTTAAAAACATAAGTTGACTTTCAATAAACGCAATCAGATATGGAGTTGGCTGCCATATCTGGCGCAGTCAATTTAATGACATTACTCTACACATTTCTGTTTGGCATGAAGCACTAAACAGACCAGAACACTTGGCCTGCATGCTTGATTGGGGTTATATTGTTCATAGGTGCTGCAATAATAGCTGTAAGTACATGCAGAAGGAGAAGAGAAGAGAAGAGAAGAGAAGAGAAGAGAAGAGAAGAGAAGAGAAGAGAAGAGAAGAGAAGAGAAGAGAAGAGAAGAGAAGAGAAGAGAAGAGAAGAGAAGAGAAGAGAAGAGAAGAGAAGAGAAGAGAAGAGAAGAGAAGAGAAGAGAAGAGAAGAGAAGTGTCTAATAAATTATTAGTGGCTAATAAATGTATGGTTGCAGACCAAAAAAAAAAAAAAAAACATCTATATTTGTGATGTGTTTGGGGTTACATTTGAACACTGGGCGGTGGCAATTATCATCCCCCCAAGTGACACCCCCAAAGAGACCAGACCAGAACAGAACATACATTCTCGCTCTCGACATGCAGCTTGGGCCTCGGGTTTGTCAGCTGGACTGCAGTGCTTGGACGGCTGGCCTTTGGGTGTCACACACCACACCCCCCGCTCCATCACGCCCGCCCCACAGGTCTGGGAACACTGGAGCACAGAAAGAGAAAGGCGAACAGCACTTGTCAGTTGAATAGTTGACAGTTCACGTGTATCGAGTGCAACGGTTCTGGCAGAAACAGTATCTTTGAAAAGATCACCAGCACTCTGCAGGCGCAACAGATCACTCCTGGATGTTTCGTCCAACAGCTATTTTCACTATTTATTATATTTGTGCGACACTCTTGGATGACAAAGTGGGGCATGAATTTACAAAAACATAAATTCATGCTCCATCATAAGAATGTGTAATTTAATTAGAAGCACTGTGAAAAGTTCAGCGGCAACTTGGGCCAAATTTCGCTAAATTAGAATTTCAAAGCCAGTGACTCGGGGCAAAACCTCTGTTAAAGTACGGCATATTTAGCTATGCTCTCTGCATAGCTAAATAATGACCCTAACTAACGCTTAATTTATACTCCTTGGCATGACGCCTTGCATCATTAGCTCCAAAATCTGTTCCTTGCGGCAGGCGACAAATAAAAACTTTCAAGCTTAAACAAGTTTTTGACTCACTCATACAGGCGCGTGCATGCGCTCGCGCACACACACACACACACACACACACACACACACACACACACACACACACACACACACACACACACACACACACACACACACACACACACACACACACACACACACAGTACTGCACCTTGCTCCACGGACCATCTTTCCAGTAGGCGACATGTGGACAGTCTCTGAGGAGGCACTGTCGGGTGGCCTCAGGGTGGGGCTCAGGGCAGTGGGTGCTACTGGCAGAGGGCTGGGTGTGGGTGTATGGGTGCTGCTGGGCCTGGGAGGAGGGCTGGGTGTGGGTGTATGGGTGCTGCTGGGCCTGGGAGGAGGGCTGAACGGAGCAGGACACCATGCGCTGCTGGTAGCCCACCCCACAGCTAGCAGAGCACTGAGCAGCATGCACGACACACGCACACGCACACACACACACACACACACACACACACACACACACACACACACACACACACACACACACACACACAGGCAATTGGCACACATATCAACTCTCTTCAATGGTGTCTTGATTTGATTACGACAATGATGTACTTTTGACTCCACTACATTTCTCGGAAAGGGAAAAGTACATTGAATTAACCACTTATAGGCCCTATTTCAAATAAAGTGCAAACAGCCGCTCCTATAAGCTCACAACGCAGAGCAATGCAAGCTTATGTCTCTGTGATTTTCATATTTTTGGAAAATGTCTGGAAAATCTGGCCACAGATTTTGGGGGAAATGTCTGTATTGATGTATTGATATTGTAAAAAGAAAATGTAGGTTTGTACTTTTGAATACTTTCAAGTACAAAATTGTAATATTTGATGAGTATATACTTTAGATTCAAACACTGAAGTTGAGTAGGCCTATCGTACTTTGCCGACCACATTAGCGCTGGGAAATTAACAGTAATCCAAACTGATAACCAAACTTAATCTTGCTCGTGTAGGTTAAATCGGTTAAATGAGAAACCGTTTTGTATCAAGTAATCGAAAAATGTGATGTCTAATCACTTGTTTATAATCGACTAAATTGACTCATCAAATTAAGTGTTATGTTTTGTTAAAATAAGTGTTGAATAGCTCTATACTCTAATAGTACTCAGTCCTCAGTGTCCTCAATAGCCGTTCTACAAGCTTGTAGATCGGCTATTTTCTAAATATTTTTTAAAACATTCTGCACAATGAGTACTTTCTACTTTTGATACTTTAAGTACATTTTGATGCCAATACTTTTGTACTTTCACTCAGGTACATTTTGAATTCCAGTGTTTTACTTGTAACGGAGCAGTTCTACATTGCAGTATTTGAGTACTTTTTTCCCCACCACTGTACCTGTGACCACTGTCCCATCATCCAGGTGTAGTGGCAGGGCGCTGCGCTGCAGGGCCTCTGCAGGACGGGACGGGACGACGGCTCACAGTACCGGTCCTGGACCGGGGTCCTCCCTGGACCCACGCACCCCACCTCCCTGCTGCTCACCCCCTCACCACACGTCACGTTACACTGCAGAGCACAGGCGGAAGGACACATTTTAAGGCTTATTCATATAGTAAAAGCAGAGAGATGTGTTGGGGTCAGCGGTGACCATGAATATAGGCTATGAATAGGCCTTTACTCAAGTACTGTACTGTATCTTAAACAATTCAGAGTAAGTTTTGCTTCACTTGAGTATTTACATTTCAATATTTACAGAGAGACGGAGACAGAGATAGATAGACATTTTTCAATACTATGGTATTCTACTCCGCTACATCTCAGAGGCAAATATTGTACTTTTTTGCTCCACCACAATTATTTGAAGGCTTTAGTTTTAGCTCTAGTTACTTTGCTTTACTTAATTCTTACTAATAATACATTAACCACTTACATATGTCCACGGACCCCAAAGTGGGGTCCGTGGACCCCTGGGGGCCCGCAACGCATAGCCAGAGGGTCCGCAAAATAATTCTGTTTTTGTTTTTGTTTTTTTGCCTGTGAATTATGGTATGTGTGATACAGTATGTGAGCTTACCATAATAACAGTAATCATATTCCATCATTCAAGGGCCTTTGGATAGAAATGAAACAGACTCCAGTCACTTTCAGTTAGAGTGCTGCAGAGGCTGAGTGTCTGTGACTGTGACCAGCTGATGGTCGTTGACGCTTAATTGATGCATCAAGGAAGGCAATTATGTTTCTGCACTGTCAAATAAGATAGCATCTTAAATAAATGTTGTGAAAATGTATGTTGTGACTTTGATTGAAAAGTTTTAATACAAATAGTTCTAATGGCATCTACATGTAAGGTTGCAAATATGCTTATCGGTGTTGCGAGGATGAGGGGGTACCTGGAAAGAATTCTTCCCCCCCAAGGGGTACCTGGGCCAAAAAAGTTTGGGAACCCCTGACATATGTGGTTAATGTAATATGTCATTTCAAATTTTGAAATGGGACATAAATCAGTCCAATTGCGTTGGTGCTTTAAGTTGGTGCTATTGTGATGCCAGTACACTTGAACTTGTATTTCAAGTACATTTTGAATGGGGGAGGGAGTATTTTCTTTTTTATTGCAGAATTGCTACTTTTAATCAAGAGGCAGTGCTGCTGGGAGACCTGTTGCATTGTCAGTGTCTGGTTGTAACCAGAGGGGGCAGTGTTGAGCTTCCAGCAGCAAAGCATAGGGAGCTCTCACCATCTTTGCAGTGTCCAGATGGACAAAGACAGCAGTAAAGAGAAGCTGCTCTGTCTGAATGCATTATGAGCTGTATTTCATAGACATGTAATAGCGCTCATTGTTAAAATAAGTATTGTATGACAGTGACTTGAGTACACCAGTTCAAACCACATGGTTCAATTAACATTGCTAACAAAACGCAGCAGCCGGGTGCAGGATACCTTAGTATGTCCAAAACAGATCCTACAATACAAAACAATACTTCTCAGGAAATGGGGAAAACAATTAACTGTCTTCCAATGGATCCAATGTAGTTATTATTTAGTCACAACAAGCTGTTTGTTAATACTTTTCTTAAACCCCACAGACACACTCAACTTTCAATGTCACTTTCAAATATTTTTAAAAAGTCGCTCAGAATGCAATCTTGTAGACCGGCTATTTTTGCTACTTTTGCGTGACACTCTTAAACAATGGACATTCATTATACGAAAATAAAAATAAACACAACTTGAAACATGCGTGGAGAATGGAGATACAGGTTTTTGTGCCCGCACAGCGTTATGTATTGTATGACAGTGTGACTACAACAGTCTCAACCATATGGCTCAGTTATCATCGCTAACATAAACCGAGAGACAAATCATGGATGGACAGTTACAGCTGCTTTGACCCCAAGTCCACTGATGCTTTATGAGGCCGATCACGTGCGACGACAGAGACCGGGAAGTTGAAATACATCCTGCATGCGGTAACGTGGCGTATGTTTGAGTGTGCAGCGTATAACGATGATGATGATGAAAACATTGGCCCATTTTGAGGCCAAACAGTGATGATAGGAAGGAGGTTGTAATTAAAGGAGGAAACACAAGTGGAGCTCTGTATTAGTGCACCCGCCCCTCCCCCTTTGCAGTACGAGGACCTAACTGACAGTGTGATGTGTAAGTCCTTAAATGGCATCACTACTGAGGGTCAAAGCAGGAGAGAGAGAGAGAGAGAGAGAGAGAGAGAGAGAGAGAATTGTGCTAGCATCACACAGCATGTGCTACTCAGTGCTACCACATGCATTGGGCCTCATGTTTTAATGCATTCGTTCTCAACCTTTCCAATGTCAAGGACTCCCAATGAGACCATACATAAACCGACACAGTATGATAAAGGTATAGGCCTATTGTATCTTTGGGACCCGTTCTACACTGTAAAATATAAAACGGATCAATTTGGTTCCATTTGTACACTGTACATTTGTACACTGTACACAAATAAAATGACATCAACCAGGACCTAATATGTGGTTTGTGAAACAGTGTGAAAGGACCCATTAGTGCCGTTTCCTAAACAATTAACAGTGACACAATATGTAAAATGATGATGTTTTAGTCAAATTGTTGCTGCTGTCCTACATACTGCCAACCAGGTGAAGAAATCACAGATTGCTTTTATATGAAATATCTGAGACTATTGAGATGTTATGGAAGATGCTTAATTCTGAACAAATTGCTAGTTTGACCACTTCAAATGCTCTAATCTTAAAATAATAACGGAGTGACGCATTGTGAGAGCTAATATAGCTAGGCTGATTTCGATGGAATCCAAATGACTGAAATCAGTTGTGGCAACTGAGAACTTTAATCCATGGATTCAAGTGGCTTAACGTGTGTTGAGTGCCAGCACACACAGCTGGTGCTCTGACGATCTACAGAGCTCTGTGAGTGTTTCCCCTGCCAAAAAAAGAAAAGAAAAACCTTGCGAGATGATTTAACATCTGTCTCCCACACTAACATCATCTTCATTGAAAACACAGACTTGAAAGGTGCCTGGTCCGTCAACGGATATATGGAGATTAATTAAGAAGAGAAGGCAACTCTGTTATGACGTCTCTCGCGTTCGTTGCCGCTAGGGCCGTCGCTTTGTCATCATGATAGCATGTTTCCAAAACAGCTGTAGGAAGAGAGGAGTTGATAAAAGACAGAGAGAGAGAGAGAGAGAGAGAGAGAGAGAGAGAGAGAGAGAGAGAGAGAGAGAGAGAGAGAGAGAGAGAGAGAGAGAGAGAGAGAGAGAGCGAAGATAGAGAGAGAAAAGAGAGATCAAAGAGAGAGACAGAAGAGAGATAAATAGTGAGAGACAAAAGAGTGATAGGGGAAAGAGAGAGAGAGAGAGAGAGAGAGAGAGAGAGAGAGAGAGAGAGAGAGAGAGAGAGAAAGAGATCGAAGAGAGAGACAGAGATCGAAGAGAGAGACAGAAGATACATAGATAGTGAGAGACAAAAGAGTGCTAGGGGAGAGAGAGAGAAAGAGACCAAGGACTATTTACGTGAGAAAGCATCTGAAATGGAAACGGCTCTCCTGTTGTGGAAATTCTCCAGACAATGTCTCCACCTGATTCCCTGGACATTTTACAGAGTACACCTCTAGAGGCACCTCAGAAGAAAAGACTGAAGACAGAGACAGAGAGAGGCTGCTTACATCTTGCCATTCTCCAACCACCCAGGTGTAATGGGTGCATTCGCTGGCTTGACAGGGCTGGACGATGGCGGGGCGAGCGAGCATGCCACACAGCTCCTCTCTCACCTTCCCGGTGCCCTTCAGCCTGCAGTAGATGTCTCGCTTCCGGACCCCGACTCCACAGGTGACAGAACACTGGTAGAGAGTAGAGATGTAGCCAAAATGACACACACGCACATCAAAACAACAGAACACTGGCAGAGAGTAGAGATGTAGCCAGAATGACACACACGCACATCTAAACAACAGAACACTGGTAGAGAGTAGAGACGTAGCCAGAATGACACACATGCACATCAAAACAACAGAACACTGGTAGAGAGTAGAGACGTAGCCAGAATGACACACATGCACATCAAAACAACAGAACACTGGTAGAGAGTAGAGATGTAGCCAGAATGACACACACGCACATCAAAACAACAGAACACTGGTAGAGAGTAGAGATGTAGCCAGAATGACACAAACGCACATCAAAACAACAGAACACTCGTAGAGAGTAGAGATGTAGCCAGAATGACACAAACGCACATCAAAACAACAGAACACTGGCAGAGACACAAACGCCACATCAGAAACAACAGGAAACCTAATAGGCTACTGTGTGAACAGAACACTGGCAGAGACACAGAGAGAATTACACAAACGCAGGCACAATGACAAGAAGCCCAAGACAAACAATATAAAACCAAGAGTCACTTTACTCACTTAAAAACTCACTTCCTGTATCTGTGTGATGTGAGTGGCTGCCCATTTATGGTTCTCTATCTCATGACCACAGCTTTAAAACTACATGGGTCATTATGAAGAGGACTCTGGACATCATTACACTTGCATTTGATGATTTACAATGCCTATTTTGGGCATGTCATAGGCAGGCATTTGCATGTTAAAAATATATGTACTGTATGCATACTGTGAGCTTGTACTGTAGATTGCTATTCGTCGTACAACAAATATTATAGTGCTTAATGGAGCACCTTACCCAAGTCAAGTAATTTGGTTCCCTTTGAAACAGCTTCTAAATACACTGCTCTAAATGCACTGCTCCGTCTCTCCGCCATCTTGGCCTAAATGGTACCTTCTTTCTAGCCGACATGCCATGTTTGTTTGCCCGTGGGACCAACCTCTCAATGTGCCATTAATACTTCAGAAACATGTTTAGTTTGGTCTGCTGACTGTGCATCTCCGCTATGAATCACCTTTAACGATGTGGTCCAACCATACAAAGCAGCACGCTAGCTTTGTTGAGCCATGTTTCTGGGTTCACAGTCACACGTGGACCAGGGTCTTATCTATCACAGCATGTCTTTGATGTCCTTTGGGACAGAATACCTGCATAGTGAGGGAGCCCTCTTGTTTTGTGTGCTCTATGTGTGCCTATGACTTCTCCCTAGCCCTTTTTCGGATATTGGACAGGACAGCAACAGACACTCAAAAGAAGTAGAAAAAAATGGAAATTATGTGTTTTATGTATGAACTGTATGTCCACCATTCCGAAAATTCTCTGTACTTCAAGGCCGATTCGTACTCCGGGCGTACGATGGCGGCACGTGCCGAAAGTCGCCGCCATTCTAAGGCATATACATCCACTGCGCTCTCAGAGGCAAATGTTGTACTTTTTTACTTCAAATATTTGACAATAAACACACTTTTTGTTTTGTTTTTCTTCTTACTAATTATTTGATCGGCCCAAAACATTGTGTTTATTGTCATGATTTGTCACAAGCCGAGTTGGCTTTGTCCGCAGTGTAAACGTCTTTAAATAAATACTTTTTGAAAAGTCTATGAGGAAAATGAACGGGGAATTCTCTTCCGGGACTCTCCTCGTCATGAAAGGGGGTGGGACTACGACGCTCTATTTGAAAATAGCCAATCCACAAGCTCTACAAAGCGTCACACCACGATGCCTTGTGAGCTTGTACTGTAGATCAGCTATTTTGGAACGGTTTTAACAGAATAAGAAAAACACGTTAAAATTAAAAAAAACTTGTGAAATCAGACATTCTTCTGCGTGCATGAGTTATTTTTGTTTATATGGACACAGGATGTTTTTGTACATTACATTTTGAATAGAAGACATTGACATTCACTTGTAACAGTGTGAGATGCATGGAGCATGGCTTTAGTGTTACACTGATAAGGCTGATTTCCATGCAGACCTTCCCGTGGACCTTTCTGCCTTTCGGATCACGACGAGGCCCTCCGTGATTGTGCACAGCCGGACCAGTGTGTGCATTACACAGAGTAGGGTATCGCGTTTCCAGAAGTTTCCAGATGTATTTGCGTTGCTCGTTTCTCATTAGGATTGCATGTTATCATTGCAGGGTGTGTGGCTGAACAAACGTGGATGTTGGGGGGGAATTTTGCGTGCGTGTGTGTTTTCTTAAGACTTTCAATTTCTGGACCGAGAACAAAAGTAAATCTGACCCCCGGACAAAGATGTAATAAACAAACAGGAGGGGAGGCCTTATTCCTTAATATTGTCAGCAGAAGGAAACCTTGTATCTCCATATTTCAACTTTTTATGTTTTCTCTGTAAATGAATGCATACAAGAGTGTTGCCCTAAAGTAGTGAAAATAGCCGATCTACAAGCTCACAATGCGTCCTGATGTGACACGTTGTGAGCTTGTAGATCGGCTATTTTTGGACATACAAGGTTTTCGGCCCGACACCATCCTAAATGTGAAAGCGAGAGGCCCACCGCCATGCACTATTGGAGCTGTTGTTGCGACCGGTTGATAACTGTTACGGATTTAGGAAACTTGATTCTAATCTGGCTGCAGGAGATTTATGGCTTTCCTTGTTAGAGATGACACACAGGCGGAGCTGAAAAATGAGGAGACTATTTGATGTCTGTGCGTTGAGTAGCTCCAGACCTTAGCTAGCAATCTGCTGGCTATCTGCAATGTGTGTGTATGTGTGGGGGGGGGGGCAAACGGTGTTAAGGGCACACACTGAAAATAGCCGATCTACACACTCACAGCGCGTCACCCTGCGATACGTGGTGAGCTTGTAGATCGGCTATTTTTTCAGACGCACGACTCGGTGCACGACTACATAATAAATCAGGTGTTACCAATGTGAACTGACGACAATTCATGACAGACAGTTATGCTCTGTTGTATACTTCGCTCTACGGCTCTTACGTGGAGAAAATAGCCAATCTAAAAGCCCACTGCCCACATTCTTTTACCTATTTAAATGGGTTCCAGAGTTATTTAAACAAAAAAGAGCCACTTAGAGACTGTAAAAGCTTACAGCGTTGTGAGTTTGTACTGTAGATCGTCTATTTTAGAAAATGTTGAAAACTTTTTAAACAACTAGTAAAATGGGACATTCTACATGAGAGCACTTTGACTGTTGGTACTTCAAGCATATCTTGATGCCAATACTTTGAATACAGGACTTTTACTTGTAAAGGTATTTCTACACTGTGTGCTATTGCTACGTTGTACTCCTTAAAATGAGGTATGGACGGAGCACGTTCTTACACCAATGGCGTACATGCCAAGGTGAGTGTGCGTGTGCGTGTGCGTGTGCGTGCGTGCGTGCGTGCGTGCGTGCGTGCGTGCGTGCGTGCGTGCGTGCGTGCGTGCGTGCGTGCGTGCGTGTGTGTGTGTGTGTGTGCGTGTGTGCGTGCGTGCGTGCGTGTGTGTGTGTCTAATGGGGGTCTGCTTTCGTGCTGCTGCTGCTGAGGTTTTCATAGTTGTCTAAGGTATGGATGTTAAGATATAAAACATGTCTTTATGCTCTGGCTGAGGATTTCATGCTTACTGGTGGTATGTGTGGAGGCACACATGATTACTTCCAGACACCAGGGAGGGAGGGAGGGAGGGGGGGGGGGGTGGGGTGGAGCGTCAGGAAGCTCGGGGTTTTCTCAAGGTGGTGATAAGGAGGATTGTCTGAGAAATTGATTGAAACATTTCCTACCATGCAAAAAGCAACATTATCCATGTAAAAATGGTCGTGTTAAACTTTAACATTAACCAAAAAAAGCTCTTCTTTTTGGACGTAAGAGGTTTCCACCCGACAGCGACAGCGAGTTGTTCTCACTGTAAGAATGCTGCACTGCTCTGTGTCTATGTCTAGTTTGCTTCTGGACAGACCAACCCCCTCCCCCTCCCCTCCCGGTGACCTTGTCAGACCGTGACAAAGCATCCTTCCACTGTCTACTGCTCAACGTCTGCGTGATAAATTTGAGTCTTTCACGTCGTCTCTCTGTCGGCTCCCCGCAGCTGACTGCTGCGCTCCCTTCCCAGCGGGAGTCTATCTGAGACAGACGTGTGTCAAGGCTCCACCAGCCTGGCTGGAGGAGTGGCCACTCTAGCAGATGCCATACATGCAAGGCAAGCTCTGTGTGGTCGGTCCACCTCCACCACCACTCCCCCCATCATGCCTGGTCTCTTCTTGCTCTGCCCATGCAGTGTCTGTTTGTGCTGCAAAACCCTGGGGAGCCTATGTCATTCTGCTGTGCCTGGAGACTCTATGTAACTCTGGATGCCCACTCTGCTGAGCCTGGGGACCCTATGTCACTCTGAATGCCCACTCTGCTGAGCCTGGGGACTCTATGTCACTCTGAATGCCCACTCTGTTGAGCCTGGGGACCCTATGTCACTCTGAATGCCCACTCTGCTGAGCCTGGGGACCCTATGTCACTCTGAATGCCCACTCTGCTGAGCCTGGGGACTCTATGTCACTCTGAATGCCCACTCTGCTGAGCCTGGGGACCCTATGTCACTCTGAAAGCCCACTCTGCTGAGCCTGGGGACCCTATGTCACTCTGAATGCCCACTCTGCTGAGCCTGGGGACCCTATGTCACTCTGAATGCCCACTCTGCTGAGCCTGGGGACCCTATGTCACTCTGAATGCCCACTCTGCTGAGCCTGGGGACCCTATGTCACTCTGAATGCCCACTCTGCTGAGCCTGGGGACCCTATGTCACTCTGAATGCCCACTCTGCTGAGCCTGGGGACTCTATGTCACTCTGAATGCCCACTCTGCTGAGCCTGGGGACTCTATGTCACTCTGAATGCCCACTCTGCTGAGCCTGGGGACCCTATGTCACTCTGAATGCCCACTCTGCTGAGCCTGGGGACTCTATGTCACTCTGAATGCCCACTCTGCTGAGCCTGGGGACTCTATGTCACTCTGAATGCCCACTCTGCTGAGCCTGGGGACTCTATGTCACTCTGAATGCCCACTCTGCTGAGCCTGGGGACCCTATGTCACTCTGAATGCCCACTCTGCTGAGCCTGGGGACCCTATGTCACTCTGAATGCCCACTCTGCTGAGCCTGGGGACCCTATGTCACTCTGAATGCCCACTCTGCTGAGCCTGGGGACCCTATGTCACTCTGAATGCCCACTCTGCTGAGCCTGGGGACCCTATGTCACTCTGAATGCCCACTCTGCTGAGCCTGGGGACTCTATGTAATGCTGTCAATTTTATTTGTACCCCACTCTCATTTGGCGAATTCGATTCATTCGAATATTTAGCCTTCTGCACTAAGCAACAACGTACCCTCTTCATCCTAGTGTACCGCCCTCCCAAACCAAACTGCTCTTTTCTTAATTATTTCTCAGACCTACTTTCTCTACTTATGCCCAAGTTTGACAGAGTCGTCCTCCTGGGCGATTACAACGGCCACACCTGCTGCCCCAGCAATGCTATAGAAGGCTATAGATTCCTCAGCCTAATGGAATCATTTGATCTTACGGTCCACCCAACTGGTCCAACACACAAACTAGGTCATACTCTCGATCTCGTCATATCATCTGGGGTGAACATCTCGAATATTGAAACGAATGCCATTGGGGGGGGGGGGTTCTGACCACTCTGTCATTGTCTTCAATATGTCGTCCGTTCCCCCTTCCACCAAAGTATCGGCCCCCACCCGCTCTCACTTCATTAACCCTTTAACCGCCACCAAATTCTGTAATATTTTTACTTCCACTGCAACTCCTCCAGCCCTCCACCACTCCCCCAGTGACCAACTCAATTATTTTAACACTGTCTGTCAGGTCACACTTGACACAGTAGCACCCTATAAAACCCTGTCAAACTCTGCCAATAATTTGTCACCCTGATTTAACGACCACACCCGGGCCCTAAGGAGAGAACTCAGGAAAACGGAACACAAATGGAAATTGTCCAATTGAATTGTGTTTCATGAGCTGCTAAAAGACCTTTTGAAAGGATATAATGATGCAGTCAAAGCCAAATATTTTTCTAATATAATCTCAGAGAACTACAATAACTCCAGAACCCTGTTTATCGACCAAGTTATCGCGGGCCCCAGACCCGCATTGAGGCGTCCCCTGACCGTTGCGAGCAATGTTTATTTTTTTTTATTAATAAAATTGACTCCATTAGATCCCAGTTGGCTATTGCGCAACCCCTGTCAACCGCCTCCACATGCCATGGGGCGGATATCGCCCCCGTCACCCTCAATGTTTCCCTCTGCTCTTTTGATCAGATAACCCTCGTAACCCTTCAAAAATACCATTGCCCACATGAAATCCTCCTCCTGCCCCCTAGATATTGTCCCCACCTCCCTTCTCAAGGACATCTTTCCCACTGTTGGCCCCCACATTTTATCCATCATCAATAGCTCCCTGTCCTCTGGATCTGTTCCTCCATTTTTCAAGACTGCATTAGTCTCTCCCCTGCTTAAAAAACCTAACCTCGATCCATCTACACTCAGCAATTACAGACCAATTTCCAAACTTCCTTTCCTTTCCAAGATCTAAGAAATGGTTGTTTTCACCAAAATCATTAGTTATTTAAATAAGAACAATCTTTTTGAGATTTTTCAATCAGGTTTCCGTGCCCTACACAGCACAGAGACGACCCTCCTGAATGTAGTTAATGACCTTCTCCTAGCCTCTGACACTGGAAACTGCTCTATTTTACTCCTCTTAGACTTGACCACTGCATTCGACACCATTGACCACGCAACACTCATAAACCGCCTTGAGAATTACGTGGGTACAGCCTTAAATTGGTTCACCTCCTACTTAACTGACATTTTTCCATCTGCATTGGTGAATCCACTTCCTCCATAGCCCCTTTGCACTGTGGTGTCCCCCAGGGTTCAATCCTTGGCCCCCTACTTTTTTCCCTGTACATGCTCCCGCTCGGTGACATTATACGCAAACATGTCCTATCGGGACATCTCTAATTATTATTATTATTATTATTCTAATCCAGGGTAGGGCAGGAAAGTTTTGGATTGACGCTTTAATTTTTGATCTGAAAAGTGTGAAGACTTTACATTTTGACACTTCAGAATAAGTAGGATATCTCACGCAGCAAAATAAATCCTGGCGCAACACCTCTGCAACACCCAGTATTGTACCGTACAGCTGAGAATCGTCTCACTACTAAAAGCATAGAATTTCCCTCCCCAACAATCTCAGTGTTGGGTATACAAGTGGGAATATATTGCATATAAACAGTTATGCAAAGCCTGCCTGCGGTGTTTAGCTGGCGCTGAGAAGAAACGACACATTGCTCTTGAACGTATGTAAACTGACGGTTGATTGAACAGGTGCTCTGTGTGTGTGTGTACACGATTACGCGGCCTACATCTGCTGGGAACCCTGGGAAACGCCTGGACAGTAACTACAGTACGTTTACTTGAGTACTGTACTTAAAGACGGAGTGCCGTGAACCCAGGAAAGCATCTGTGTTGTTTTAGATTTTAGCTATAAAAAAGCTATACAAAAAAACAGCAGATACAAGCTCATAGTGTGGCACGAAGTGACGCACTATGAGCTTGTATATCTTGTACTGTATATCTCGTATATGTGCTATGAGCTTATAGCGGACACATATATAAAGGGAAAAAGTAGCAGTACATTATGAATTCAGTTATAAGCCCTATTTCAGATATAGTAAAAACAGCCAATGTATATAAGCTCATAACGTGCTGCTCGCTTGGGCTTGGCGAACTATTACTATTCATTTGGAAATGATCAGTCATTTTAGATTTTTGCGTTGGCTATTAAAAATGAGCAGATATACAAGCTCACAGCGCATCACTTTGTGTCGCGCTGCGAGCTTGTACATCTGCTATTTTTGTTTTTGAAAAATCGTGGAAGTGTGAGAACGACTGCTTTAGAAGGCATTTGTAGAATCGGCCCTAATGGGATAAGTTACTTTCTCAGCACTGGGGTTCAACAGTTACTGTTATCACCCTCCCCGTGGGGGAGCTGACTGTAGGGGTTCAACAGTTACTGTTATCACCCTCCCCGTGGGGGAGCTGACTGTAGGGGTGTATATTTTGGGAGTCAGCGGGGGACAGTGTTAGAGTAGACAGCACACATACCTCCTGCCACCTGTTGGCCTTCCAGTCGGGACATCCTCTGGCTCGACAGGCCTTCTGCGTCCGCGGCCGCACCACATGGCTGCAGTGCTCCTCCTCTATCTGGGTCTGGTTCTGGTAAACACACGCTATCTCCCGCTGCTTAGTGCCTCGGCCACAGCTAACAGAGCACTGCAGGGGCAGAGAGAGAGAGAGAGAGAGAGAGAGAGAGGTAGGAAGGGAGGTAAAAGGGAGGTGATGTTAGCACAATCTTGTTCAGAATGTATACTAGAGTCAGACCGATATATCGGTTTGGCAGGAACACAAGAGGGGGCTCGCAACTCACTTTTAAATGCTAACATTTCGACCTTGCAGTCTTTTTAATGTAACATACTGTATATCGGTCATTATTTTACTTTTTTCTTTTACGAAATCGGTACCGGCATGTGTACCGATGTTTAACTTTAAACCTTTTCAATCTATATGGCGTTCCTATTTTCGTAATTGTTTCCATCGTAGGCGAAACGTTTTCCAAAGTGTTCAAATATAGCAGATCTACAAGCTCAAAACTCGTCGCAACGCACTGTGCTGTGAGCTGGATGGGCTATTTTTGAGTGGTGTAAACCACTCCTACAACTGGCTTTGTTAGTTTGTCTGTCTGTCTGTTCGTACCAAAAAATGAGCATGGTTGCTATGGTCACCCAGTTCACACGGGTGTGATTTCATTACGTCAGACATTACGTCAGACCACAGCTGATCAGTCTATATAAGACCTTACACCACTCAGTTCACACGGGTGTGATTTTTATTTTTTGAGGGGCGCTAGCCTCTATACAGCTTTTGTCCCCACACGTCTCATATTTGCCATTGACAATGAAAGGAGAAATTAGGTCATATGTTCCTCAAATATCATTTGTGGCAACACAAATATGAAATGCCATTGACAATGAAGGGAAAATTTACGTCATATGTAGACCAGCAAATCGGCTAACCAATCACATAAATTAAGTTGTTCATGAGATGATGTATGTTGATGTATAATGATAAGAGCGCCCCCCCTTCATACGGGTGTGATTTTTTGAGTGGTGCAACCACTCCCTTACGGAGCTATGTGTGTGAGTGGGTGGCTGGCTGGGTCTGAGCACGAAAACAGCATGGTTGTTTTTCACCACCTGTGCGCAACCTAGCACACGCACAAACACACACGCACATATTAACTGTATATATGATGATTCCGGGTGTCCCAGTACAGTGACAGTACAGTACAGTACAGTATAGGGTACAGTAGAGGGACCCCCACACGGTAACTGTCATTTCTCAACCGTTTCGGACGTGGGGCAGCTTGCCGGAATCGGCCCGGCCCCCTGGGGGGGTCTGAATGTTCCGGGGTCCCCCCCGGGGACCCCCGGAGACCCCCACAGACCCCCACATGGTAACTCTCTCATTTCTCTACCGTTTCGGACGTGGGGCGGCTCGCCGGAACCGGACCGGCACCCTGGCCGTGGTCCTGTGAATCTGGAACTTCCGGGGACCCCCCACACGGAGTTGCACCACTCACTTATTTTTCCCCCTCTGTCCAGCTTTTGGTGTGTGTACAGTGTAACCCAAATATTATGTGTCCCCTTTATGCCCATATATGGAGTTCTTTGTCAGGCATGCCCAAATAAGGAGTCTATGCAGTTGTCAAAATGATGTCAGAACAGGACAGCTCCATATGGAGATCCGGTCCAGAGCCCGGGCAGAGACCTTTTTGGGGCGGTTCTGGACGACCATGGGTCCAACCAACTCGACACCGGGCACTGCACCCCATGTGGTGGGTGGAAGTGGAACGTGTGTGTCGAATTTGAAGTCGGTGGGGCGAACGGTTCTCGATCGAGTTACGTGGATTACAGATGTACAGACGTATAGAGGTACAGAGACATAAAAATGTGGCCCTCCAAGAGGGGCCAAAACGTTTCTTCTCCACTAAATAGATAAAAAAAAACTGAACAGAAAAGCGCTGGGTCAGCCTCAGCTGTTGCATGTCATGGCCAAGGGAATGTGTCATGTACACAAGACGAAGATAAACACATGGATTTGACTTTTAAAAGAATCCGTTAAACAGCCATGGGTGGGCTGAGGCCAGCTCTCTGATGAGTAAACAGAGGAATTATACTTCTAAAGTCCCCGTCAACACGAGAGAGAGACACAGAGAGAGAGAGAGAGAGAGAGAGAGAGAGAGAGAGAGAGAGAGAGAGAGAGAGAGAGAGAGACAGAGAGACAGACAGACAGACAGACAGACAGACAGACAGACAGACAGACAGACAGACAGACAGACAGACAGACAGACAGACAGAAGAGCATTATTCAGAGAGGATCCATGTGCATCACATGGCTAGACAGTCATCTGGTTCAAATAAGCTGACTAGAAATGCTTCAGGAAAAGCTTGAAAGAAGGAGAAAAAAACAAAGAATAAAAACCAGTCTCTGATGAAAGCCTTGAAAAGAGGCCCATGACTGAGACAGTTGGATGAATATATTCTAGCCTCTCTTCTGTCCTGCACAAGGCCAGACAGCAATTAGGGGGTGCAAGCTATTTTCTGCCCTCGACGAGTGAGTGCCCCAGCACAAAGCCACTCCGAACTGGGGTGCCACAAGACGAGAAAAGGGGCTTCGTTTTTCCTTGCCATATTTTCCGGCCCAGATAATACACATAATATTGCATTGTTCTCTAATTATGATCTCAGCATCTTGCGTAACACCAATTGCACGCACTTTTTCTGTTCTGTAGCCTCAACTTGGTCACATCAGTCTGCAATGTGGCTCTGTGGATAGAGAGTAGAGACACAGCCTGCTTCTTTTGGAGACATTTCTTGATGTCTTGTTGTTGCTTCTTCCTTGCAGGCTACTGCAAGCTTTATCATCAATCTCCTTTTGATTTCCTAACTACACCACCCTGATGTTTGTGGCCTGAGAGACGCCTTTGAGCAACCCATCGGTGAGTACATGCGTCGTACACCATGGAAACAACAAGCCCTCCGCTGTTTGTGTATCCTCCATTTGCCATTTTAACTCGTTGCACGGCTGTAGGCCACTTTACAAATGTCAATAAATTATTCAATCAATCAACCCGTAACATCCTGGATGTTAATTTAACCCTGTGAACCCTATAGTGTCCTAATTCTAGGCCTGTCATAACAGTGAAAGAAGAAGATTTAGCATGCACAACCCATCGTGTTACGACATGTTGTGGACTTGCAGAGAGATTTGGTGTAGAGGGAAAACAGAGTATTGACTGGGGGACCCCAGTCAACGAGGTATAATAGGATTTAAGTGCTGAAGTTGGAGAGTGTAAAAATGGACCCATTATTTTCTACACCCCCCCGAGATAAACTAATGCTCAGGATCTTCCCAGTGTACACATTTGAACCCTTTCAAACTAGAGAGACGCACGTCCTGCCTTTTTTCTAGCTCACACACACACACACACACACACACACACACACACACACACACACACACACACACACACACACACACACACACACACACACACACACACACACACACACAGTAATTACAGAGGCATTTTAAACACAGGGCAGGCTCAGCTGACTAGGGGAACATCAAAGCCAGAGAGTGACTTGAACCTGAGAGTGCGGGCGGAGGACTCAAGAGATCCACACTGCAGTGCTCACTCCAAAGACATGATAACAGCCCTGCTCTCTCTGACTTCCAGCCCTGCAGCGCGCGCGCGCACACACACGCGTACACACACACGCACACGCGCACACACACACACACACACGCACAGGCTAAAATGTTGGAGGGGGAAGAAGAGGAGGAGAGGGGTTGAGGGGACTATAACCCCTCCTCACTGCTGTAAAAGTAGGAGGAAAAAAGCAGAGAGAAGAGGAGGGAAAAAAACAGGAGAGGGGGGAAAAAAAGGAAATCACAGCCATACGGGCTCGGGGTGCCTCGACTGAGCTCATGTGCAGCGGCGGCGGAGTTTGATGATGAGGAACCGTTGGAAAAGACAAAACCCGTAGTGCCGGCCGGCCGGCCGCCCTGCCCCCACCCACCCCTCACCAGCCCCACTGGGACACACCATGCACACTGGCTCAGTCATCTGTCAGCCATTAGGTGAATCAGGACTGCTAAACGGCGGCGAGATGCAGAGCCCTGGCACAATGCGTGGGGACGGGACGGGACGGGGATGGTGGACAGGACCAGAAGACTGCTTCACCTTTTGAGAGGCAGAGGAGGGTGAGGTTTCTGGGGGGTGTTGGGGGTGGGGAGGGGGGGGGGGGGGGGGGGGGTTGCTCTACTTCAACACTCTGCTGTACGACTGCTTCATCCACCAGCACTCACACACATACTCACTCACTCAGGTAAGACCGTTTCTCTTAAACTTCAACTTCACAACTTGCTGATATTCTATTAAAACAAATATGGGAGGGGGGAGTAACGATTGATATTTGATATGCTTGTGGCAGGTTAGAACAGACTGAGAATTAGAAGGTAAATGCTATAGGGTGTGGTTGTTATTTGTCTTGTATACCTATAGTGTATCACACTGCTTCCCAAACTTAGGGTTGCGACCCATGCTGGGTCACAGACCATAAAAACATTTATGGGTTGCAAGTAAATATCAGTTTTTTAACCCCTCCTTGTTGTGAGCTTGTAGATTGGTTATTTGAGCTGTTTTGAAATAGGGTTTTATGATTAGTTTATAATGTATTGGTGTTTGTTTGAGTCCGGGGAAGACATCACATTTCTCTTTTGGATCTCGAGGTTTGGGCGCCTTATGGGCACTTTTCACAAGACTTGAATGGGTTTGTTTGTGGAATAGTGTAATTCCCCCTGAATGGTCTGATAACATTTCAAAATTGGTTGAGAAAATCACATTCAAATGGAATACAAAATGCCCTTGAAAAAAGCATCAAGGACAAGGAGTCACTAAATTCTCTTGAGATAAATGTGCTCTCCCAAGTTGTAACAGCTCTAAATTTCACATGATTAGGTGGGTTAAATCTAGTTAATCTGAGCATAATAGGGCTTACTACGGAATCACATTTGCAGAGAACTGGCCACAAGTGTTGAAAACCACCCGTTTTAAATGCCTGTCCAACAGTCAGAACAAGAGATTTACAGCACAAACAGGAGATAAGTGACACATTTTACATTTACAGCTAGTCTTGTTGTGCCTTGTTGGTTCTGCTTGGTGCTTTTAAGCAGCATTCCTGCTTTGCTAGAGTTTCATGGTTCTGGAACACTTTAGGTAATTCATTGCCAAAACAAATCCTGCTAATTTATGTTTATATTCTGACTGGGGAATAAAGACTTGACCATGCAACAGCTAGGAGCACAGCTGATTCAAAGGCAGCTATGGCTTCAATGGATTCAAATCCTTCAAAATCTTCAATTCTAAATTCAAAAGAGTTACACAATAGAGGGTATGCACGTGACATCATCATCATCATACCCAGAAGTTTTGTGGGAATGCCCACTGAGTGGCAAAAAAAACTACTTTATGACCTTGACCGCCCATACATCCAAACAGAAAAGTCCTATCTGATTGTATTAAACAACGTTAAACGATGTTAAACTCACTTTGTCACTCACTTTGCCACTCGATTTCCCATTCACTTTAACCCATTCAGGCCTGACGTCGAAATTTTAAAAAAAAAGTTTTCTAAATCATGACAATTTTCGGAAAGATTTGAGGCACATTTTAACGATTTTTCAAAAATAGCAGACCTACAAGTTCATAGCGCGCCACTCGGTGGCGCGCTATGAGCTTGTAGATCTGCTATTTTTCAATAGCTAAATTATAACAATGTTTAAAACACCAAAAGGGGTTCCCGCCCCAAAATGGGTTAATGGTTAATGTGGTTAAACGCTAACGTGACATGGATGCATTCCAGGTCTCAATGGGTTAAGCATGCGCATACCCTCTATACACAGAGAGCACATGCACCCCTATTAGCATCCCTATTCTGAACATGCCATAATAGTGCGAATATTTGGCAACAATTGCAAATTTACAAGCTCAGAATGCATCACTTTGTGACGCGTTATAAGCTTGTAGATTTTAGAGCTTGTAGCAATTTTCTGCAAAGAGATTTTAGAGGGGTACAAAGGAAGGGGCGTAGTATAGACATCTGGGGGATGTCTATAAAATATTAAATATTATAGTAAAAATCTTTTGTATTGCCTTTTCTCTTTACCATCGAGGGCTTTGTCTAGGATTGGCGAGCAGCACCCCTTGAGATGACCCCACCCACTCAATCCCCTGGAGCAGGTAGGCCACTAGTACTGCACATATGGAACCATTTTATACAGTGGAATGCAAATATACACATATTCATACAGTGGAGTGAAAATATACATGTATTAATACAGTGGAATACAAATATACACATTCATACAGTGAAGTGGCAATACAGGCCTACATGTATTTCATGACAATGAAAGCAGGTAATAATCCACCTCTCAGAAAGAAGGGGAATTCCACCAGAACGCTGTTTACTGGGATTAGATATAAACGATACTGGGCTCACTGGGGCGTTGTTATGAATTTATTTCATTATGGGTAAAACACACAGTGCATGTTTAATGTATTGTTTTTGTATGACGACTGGCAAAGAGAGCCATTACACAAATACTGTAACTGTACTGTACTGTACTGTACTGTACTGTACTGTACTGTACTGTACTGTACTGTACTGTACTGTACTGTGCTGTACTGTACCTTACTGTACCATACTGTACCGTATTGTAGCATACTCTACCATACTGTAACATACTGTGCTGTACTGTACTGTACTGTACTGTACTGTACTGTACTGTACTGTACTGTACTGTACTGTACTGTACTGTACTGTACTGTACTGTACGTGTGTGTGTGTGTGTGTGTGTGTGTGTGTGTGTGCGTGCGTGTGTGCAGTGGAAAGGTGAGTGGCCTAAAATGTGATGTAATTTGCATCACCATGAAATATTGCGCAATAACATGGTATTTCATGCAAATGCAAACTGTACGGTAATTATGACAGTTGTGTGGATGCAATATAGTGCGTTATGTCTGAACAGGCATGCAGTTGGTGTTGTGCATGGAGAGATTTGTGCGGTTTGGTAGGAGAAGGCGAACAAAGGCGCACGTATAAACGGGTGCGCGGCTTTCAATTAGTGTGGCAAGATTATTGTCAATAGTATTATGGGTAAAGGTCCGTAAACACTGGGAACGATTCTTTTGTGTGATTATTTCGCATACATTTATACGACTGTTTGTGTTACGAATAGGCTACACACACAGCAATTCTAACGAGGCAACATAATTATTTTTCGAAACGAGGGTGATTTTTTCATCGCAAAATAAAACCACCAAACTGTATGAATCACCAAAGTAAAAGTTTGATGTGAAATAATCGCATGGCTTTTTCACATTGTTTGTTCGCGTCGCTCCCCGGTGTGTATAATGACCATTAATTAGGGAAACACTCACTTAACGATAACTGCTCAACACTATTTACTGGTTCTAAGTATTAGCAATCTTAAGAATGCATGCGTGCCAAAGTGGAATTCTGCTCACACCTCAGTTCAGACTGCTGGCTGTGCAAGTCTGCCAAGCACATGTTAAGGTTATGATTAGGTTTACTCTTTTAAAGCAGGGGTCCTCAAACTTTTCAATTTCAAACCCCCAGTTTTGTGTGCATTAGGAGGACCACGGACCCCCATAACTCAGAGTGTACAAATGGAACCAAGTAAGGGTCCATTAGGTTCAATTTGTGCACTCTCTGAGTTACAGACATGTACATTTTGGTTATCAACAAGTAAGACGCGGGAAGCGAACGCAGCTCATACATTGCAATAAGAACAATTAGAATAAATTACGTACTTTTTTTTTTTTTTTTTTTTTTTTAAGTTTTCTACTGTGTGTGTGTGTGTGTGTGTGTGTGTGTGTGTGTGTGTGTGTGTGTGTGTTTTTGTGTGTGTGTGTGTGTGTTTTTGTGTGTTACAGCTGCGCCCTCTGGTGGCGGGCGGGTGGTGTCTCAGCGTGACACACGCACAGACAGACATGTTCTGCTGGGTTACATAGTAAATGGCTCACTGGCGTTCGCAATAAGTTAGCTGGGGATCCCCTATGAACCTCCTCAAGGACCCTCGGGGGCCCCTGGACCCATACTTTAAGAACCACTGCTTTAAAAGGAAAGATGGAGAAGCAACGTGAACTAAAACATAATAACCCAGTTTTTTCAACGACAGCTATCTTCTTATACAAAATCCTTCATTTATGACAGCAAGTACGGTATTACATGTACATGTCCTAATGTATATCAAGGCCAAATGACAATGGGCGAATTTGATCAAGTTGTACACAGTGCTAGCCTCGGTCCCAGGCTTAGTTATCTGCGAAAAGAAAAGCCTGGTCACAACGTAAGGCAGAGAAGCTTCAAGCTATCGGCGGATGTATCCTCCAGAACATCCGTCAAATGTATTTCCCCCCGATACGATATTTTTCCGACCAATCACAACACTTGTTTCATTCGTGGAGAATGTAAACTGATTTGTAAAGCATCAACGTCATTTCCTTGGGCGATACTTCCGCTAAAATCCTGCAACTTCCGCCCAAATAAATAATGGTCTTGCCCAGGGTGACACAGTGCTATCTGGTGGTTGGCACGAGTGTATGTATGGATTCAAGATTAAAGTTGCAATTAGGAATTTACATTACATTAGTTATATTTTAATGACTCAAATGTCATACGGTATGTTAATGAAATATAACTGGCAGCACAACCGCATTGAGGAAATGAGACATTTTGGACTATGGTGTCAGGAAGTAGGACACCTACTGGTTGAAAAGTAGTACTGCCTGAAGCTCGTAAAGGATAATATCTCCCCTGACCGAGCAGAGATTTGCCTCTTGGCAAACACAAAAACGATCATATAACACAAATCGGTTGTCATCGTGATACTGATAAACAGGAACTTAAATTATACTATGTAAGTGCCATTAATCCAAGCCGGAACACAATCGATTGATCGATCATTAAAATAAACACACTCTGAAATTGCACGCGTAACTTAAGTGGCCGTTTCGGTGGGCTTTTAAAAGATTCTCAAGCGAGCTCTGATCCAGAAAAATGCCGGGAACCACCGAGTTATGTATGGCAGCTTTAAAGATGACAGTACTGAGAATGGGTTTGGGTTAGAGGAGAGATAACGCGGTGGGGAGTCGACACATGGCCACGGAACATGCAGGCTCCTTTCTGTGTTCAAGGTCCTGTTTTCGCAGGGGGACGTTTTCAAAGACAGAAGTCAAAACAACACGGAGGATGGGAACAGCTGGTAAGGGCGTGTGTAATGTATCTACACAAGTCAGAGATCCATCAAGGACAAGCATCACCGCCCACCACTGGTAGGGAGTATAGTATATGTATTCGAGTACTGCTACTTACAGTAGAATTTTGAGGTACTTTTACTTTAAAGAAAGAAAAAAAGCAGGTGCACTTCCTCGGGGAACTGCCTTGGTTTAGGCAGTGCAGTGGGTACTTCACTCATAAACCAACAAAGTGGAAAAAGCAGCACAACAAAATAAAAGATGGAAGACTAGCTCAGATGCAATTTCTCATGTTTTATTGAGAATGCTGACGCGTTTCGGCAAACAGCGCCTTCTTCAGAACACAGAGTACTTTTACTTTACTTTCTGCTTTACTATTTTTGAGTGGCGCAACCACAACAAAGAAACAGCAATGTCCCTATGTCCGTCCCTATGTTTAGAGTACCAACAGGGGGCACTGTTGCACCACTCACTTCAGACGGGTCTGATTTTTCTATAATAGCCCACTTTGTACTTCTACTCTCCACTACATCTCACTCTCAGAGGCAGATATTGTACTTTTGATCCACTACGATTATTTGAAAACATTAGTTACACAAGTTACTTTGTAGTAGGGATGTCCCGATCAGGTTTTTTTGCTCCCGATCCGATTCCGATCATTTGATTTTTAGACGTCGTCTATTTGAAAGTAGCATGATCTACAAGCTCACAAAGCACCAACGATGCGCTCGCATTGTGAGCTTGAAGATATGCTATTACCGAAATAGTTAGACAATAAAGTTGTATCGTATCGTATTTGGAACTGTATGTATATATTTTGATGCCAATCCTTTTGTTCTTTTACTCAAGTAAAACTTTGATCACAGGACTTGTACTTGTAACAGAGCATTTCTATATTGTGGTATTGCTACTGTTACTTAAGTAAAACATGCTTCTTCCACCGCTGATCACCGCCCACCACACTCCTGTTCAGTGTTCACGGCCGCACACAGGAGCACGCACGCATGTACGGGCATCCCTCCACCTCGGCACACCCTGTCTAAACTAGTCCATGCCTGATCCAATCTGGTATGCACTCACTGTGAACCGCGCCAGATGATCAAGTATTTACCGACATGATCCAACGTGAAACAGGTTATGGGCAAAAATTCGTATTCAGAAAAGGAAAGCTACGATAATGATGATTAGCTAATTCTGCAGTTTCATTCACTGATGGATCATGATGCTTGAAAAGGTCACATTATTAAAGTTAAGCCTGATTTATGCCTGCAGGTTGCACGCTGGTGTTGTGCGCTGAAAACAGATGACAGTGGTTCTCAAACGTTTCCATGTCAAGGAACCCCAAATTGTGTTTGGGACCCCCATATGAAAACAGTTTGTGACAGGGACCCTCCCATACAAGATTTGTAACGTTAAAAGAAAAATCCAAATTCATCAAATTATGTTTAAGATGTTTTTAAAATAGCAGATGTACTGTATTTTGGGTTAAAGTGGTTAAACTGATTTTGATTCTATATTTCTAAACTAATTTAGCTGGGCCCCCTGGAACCTTCTCAAGGATCCCTGGGGGTCCCCGGACCCCACTTTGAAAACCACAACACTTTGCAAAGCAACGCGACAAAGGAAGTCTAAGGCCAGTCAACACCAATGCAACCCCTTTCACACGGCAACTCCTTGCAACTATTATCTCCAAATGGCACCAGTCTGCAACTGGTCAGTCCAGAGACTGACCAGAGATTGCAATTTCTTGCAACTGGTTGAAAGTTGTATTGGTGTGGACTGGCCTTGAGTGAAGCATTATTCCATAATCTTCGTCAGGTCACTTCTGGATAGACTGCTACAGGAGCTGCAGTCTGTATCTGATTGTGAACAAAAACGAACAGTCTGCAAAAAAAGGAAAAGTCTGTGCTCTGTGCCAAAACTATGCCTCTGGCGTCCTCCAAAGACTCAAATAAACAGTCTTTGAGTGGGCATATAGAGTTTCCTCAACACGGTTTTTCTTTTTTAAGTCAACAGCACTCAAAAGAAGATAAACCGAGAAGCCATAAGTCAACACAGAATGACAGAACGACATGGTTCCTCCGTCTGTCCAAACATTCACCGGAGGCCTTTCTTTTCCATGACCATGTTATACCAGAGAACCGGGCCAGTGAAGAGAGAGTTATTGGTGTCAGAGCGTTTTAAGGAGAAAGCAGATGAGGCATAAATGTATTAAGAAGTGACCTTTGCCACAAAACATCCCAGTCCTAACAACTCCCTCTTCCTGTTAAATTCCTCCCGGCTGTCTGTCTCTAATTTGTCATAAAAAAAAAAACAGCTTGCATGTCAATGACGACAAATGTAATGTTTGAAAAACAAATCTGACTTTAAACTAAAAAAAAAAGTAAGGTTTAAAATCTACTTACAGTAGATGCTAGTTTATGAAAGGAGAAGAGACTCGTAAACGTTGCTTTAGAACTAAACTGAACCTCCACACCTGTTCTGTGTGGGTCTCATTAACACATAGCTCCAAGCACAATGCTAGTTTACTGCAATAGGTTTTTATGGGAGAATCATACTGTGGTGATACGTATGATATGGAGATGCATTTATTTCCCCCAGTGTGTCTTCAAAAACATAATGTGTAATATTCTCCCTTGTGCTATCCCAGTCTACACCTAGTATGAACTAAGTGTACAGCAACATAAAAAGACAGCATGTCTTGTGTACAAATGGCTTTATTAGTTAATCAATCACAGCACATCAAAAGTTGGCTTAATGTTTAAATTTCAATTAAGGTCTCTATCATAGAATATATTTTCCAGCTGCTCTACAGTAGCTTGCAATTTGTATAATTTAACCCCGGAGGATGATACTAGATGGATGGATGTTTTATGTCATGAAATTGCCAGTCATTTTAAAGCATGCGAGCACGTGCTGAATGTGCAGCTTTTTGACGAACGAACACCCTGGAATTTGCTCACCATCTGTGGGCCAGCAGCTCCACAACTTTCGGATGAACAAGTAGAACCAGACATGATGGACTGATAGGGGCCTAGCTGGCTCACGTGGAACATAACAGAACGCATTCTTGTAGACTAGTTGCGTGTATGTCTTTGTCAGAGAGCATTGTGTTGCTGTCGGGCAGAAACCTCACTTCTCCGTTCTTTCAATGTTTTGTTTTTGACGCCCTACTTCATCACACAAGAGTGTCACACAAAAGTAGTGAAAATAGCTGATCTACAAGCTCACAATGTAGATCGTAGAGCAGCTATTTTCACTGTTTTTTGACATACTGTACTGTACAATGTTTTCAACCGATTTACTGTATTGTTTAGAATACGAACAGGACATCTTTTATAAGAGCAAGTTTAAATGAAAGATTTAAAGACATACTTAAAAGGACCATACTGGCATGTTTAGCCATTGACTATGATCCATGGTAACCTTGATGTTACCAACCATTTTCAAAGCATACCATAGTTTGTTTGATTTTCAAGGAAGCCATTAGAAGCTATTCATTTCAGTGCGGTATGGAAATCACCTTGCAGAAACTTTATAGGCCTACTCGCTGGAGATCATATTTCCAGAAATCGAACACTCGAAAGGCACAATTGTTTTTTTTTTTTTTTTTTTACAATTATTGTGAGTGTTTTTTTATCACGATAAACGCTAATAACAATTATCGTCCCATCCCTAATTCCGACTCTCACACCCAATCTGTGTGATTGGGTGTGAGAGTCTAACCATCTTATCTAATCTAACCACTTAAACCCTATACCGGAGTCCCCCAGGGGTCTATACTAGGCAGCCCTCTTTTTTCCCTCTACACTAAATATCTACAGTAGGCTCCAGAACAGGGATGCTAGGGTTCATGTGATAATTAAAACCCCTTTCTCTAGGACATTCAATCTATCAACGTCTGAGGAGTGAGAGAGGGTAAAGTAATCTCTTTAACAGAGATGGTGAGTTTGGTGAACTCGCACTCACTCCATCAAGCTGATAGCTATCGACAGGCCCCGACATGACCAGGCCCCGTCAAGTCTGCAGCACTGCTGCAGGCCTCACGTTAAAACAAACATACATTAAATGCTGTGCAAGATTCATTCCGAGAAGTTTTTCAGGAGGCTCTACATTTCTTCCCAATTTCATGAGGAAAAGCAGGCATGGTTCCAAAGTCATTCATGTAAGAACCCTGTTCCCAATCATTCCATGAGTCAGGGATTGCCCAAACTAAACGCTTCCAGATTTTCACACCCCAAGTCTCCTCTCATTTCATCTCACTTCATCTAACTTGAGCAGGGTTAGCCCACAAACAACTGCATGGCCATATGCTAAGAAGGTTCTACTAATGATTTGGTCAAATTCAATATGTGTTATAGTCTCTCAGATTGGCAACACTCTCAGAAGTTGCATTAACTGTGCACTACATCTTACAATATTGCAACCTATATGTCCAGGGCCCAGCGGCCCCCAGTACTACAGATTATATTTCAATCCCCAGTGATTGACATAAACCATGCTCAAAAGCAGATGTTTGCAGATACAGGATAATCATTTAGTTTCCATGAAGGAATGGTGGCTGCTGGTGTTCCAAGTGTTATCAATAAGATGTACAGTTGGGTGCCACCGATATTGTCCCTTATCATTTGACCCATTTAGGCCTGACCTTAAAAATTAAAAAAAATCCTTCTAAATCCTCCAGTTTTCTGAAATAAATATTTTCACGATTTTTCAAAAATAGCAGACCTACAAGCTCGTAGCGCGCCACTCGGTGGCGCGCTATGAGCTTGTAGATCTGCTATTTTCCAATAGCTAAATTATAACATAATGTTTAAAACACCAAAAGGGGTTCCCGCCCAAAATGGGTTAACTGTCCTTTTGCGCAGATCACGCAAACCTCAGCAAAAAGAAAAGGACAATATCGATGGCCTCCAACTGTACAGGAACAAAATTCAGATGCAGTTATTCTGGTAAATCATTAACCAATGTGCATGCAAATGAAAAACATGGTGTGTCACTGAGGCGTGGTGGCATCATCTTTTCATTGCTGAATTGTAATACATTGTGGCAAACCATATTAATATTACTGTGCTCTGGAATGACACCCCAGCAGAGCCAAAACAACCACGCTTTGGGATATTAAATAATGGGGAAAATTACAATAGAAAAACATTTTATTCTTTCAACGCATGCATGCACTCATTGTTGCAACATTTGTAACTTGCTCTGTTTTCCAGGATCTTGACCAGATGCAGACTTTTATTCATGCTGTCAAAGCTCCACTTCTGTCCAAATATTTAGAAAGTTCAGATAACATCTAGTAGGATGTGGTTTTGTGTCATTGTCCTACTCTGCCAAATTCTACAAGCCAGTGATCCTGTGAGTTAAACAACTTTTTTCCCCTACAATTTCTTCAAGATTTTGAAAGATTTTGAAGAAAGTCAAAACATTTTCTTTGAAAATAGCAGATCCACAAGCTAATTGGTCAACAATTTTCGAATTATTTATGAAAATAATGGCTATTGCCTACCACACCGACAGCAGGGTTAAAACTGTTAACCCGACAAATCATCAACTGCATTATTTTCAATTGTTTCACTTTAACCACTTGAACCCCGGCAAGTACAGTTGCAACTAAGGTCAGTTTCACAAAAACCAGAGGGTTTAAGTGGTTAAAACTCTGTTTAAATCACCAAATGTAACATGAGTAACCGCCTCAGGTTTCAACCATGCCACAAGAGGAGACCTGGGGGGACCTCCAAGCCACAGCAGCGATAGCTCAAGCCAGGGACGGGCATATGGGCTGGATCAGGAAACACAAGCCCCTAGTGATGTCACAGCCGAGTGACCCCGGGGTGACAGGTTTGGAGAATGTTCCTGCCGGTGGCCTCGGGCCAAAGTCAAGTATGTCGACGTTGTAGCATGTGGATTTCATTTGAACCGGTATGTTTGGTTTACTTCAGCTTACGACCCTGTCGTACATTCGGAACCCCCCCCCCCCATTCTCGGCAGGAAACGGTCTGTTTTTGTTAGCAACAAACGGGTATAAATTACTAAAATGGTGCCGTGGTCGTCAATTCATCACACACTGCCTTATTGTGGCTGCCTTTGCACACATCTGACAGGGCTATTGCTTTTAAGACAATCACCATTACTTAATGATGTTTACCTTCCTGCTAATCTACGTGAAACCATGCTGATCCGTACCCAAAGGTTGTGCAATAAACATAAAATATTTGTCTTGTGTCTGGTTAATTTTCTTCTTCTGATAAATAATGAGAAATGTCTTCTAAAAGATAACGTTTTGTGAATAATTATGTTTTCACTGTCAACCATCTAGAAATAATGTTACTGTAGAAGATCTTGCTGCATATATTGACATCATCTGGCTCTACATGTAAGTGCAATTAGGATAATAGGCTGTCGGTGAATAATGTGAATCCTGCAAGATATTGGAGGGGGTTTGTCAATTAAGGGAATATCTGATTTTAAGTGGCACATTTTGTAAAACAGCTTTCTTCACTTTACCGCCCATTAAAAAGGCTGTCATCGTGACAGGTCATCAATCTCTAAATTACTAATCCAAATCTATGAATGCTAGAGAAATGGATGAACAATGTATCAGCTATCCACTACTAGAAAGTAGAAAGAAAGATTGTATTTTTTTTTTTAATAAATAAAGGAATTAGATGACAGTGGGTTTAAGAGTACAACATATTTGAGATAAATAACAAATGAATTAACATGAGTTGCTGCTGCCAACTGCAAGCCAGAGGCGTGCTGCCAGAGGAAAAAGAAGGTAAGTTCTACCCTATAAAGCCTAAGAAATATTTTGTATTATTATTTTTGCCGTGTTGCACAATAGAAGAGCTTCATAGCTGTGGAATTTTAATGACAGAAAACATAATCCTCCAAAAAAAGAAAAGGGGGAAAAAAATGGGATTTCAACGTGACATGACATGAATCAGCCTCTATCTTCAATAAATTCAGACCTAAGCCTGATTCGTCATCATACCACGGTGTTGCTCGTCGAAAGTAGCCAATATATAAGCTCACAGCGCATTGACGTGCTGTGAACTTATAGATCAACTATTTTCAGTGAGCGACACAGTTGTACAATGGATAAAATATATATGAATAAAGATGAAGCAAAAATGGTTAAAGAAGTAAACATCAAAGTCATCATATATATATTTTGTTAACGTAGTTCTGAACGTGCTCTCAAGCCTATACACTACACTTGCTAAATAAAAGATTTCTACTTATTTAACCCTAGAACACTATATAAACACCAGTGATTTTCACCCGGACGATTATATTTTTGGAATTTTCATAATGTTGCTGATGTCTGAGGTGGGTGGGTCAGTACCTTCATGATGCTCAGTGACATCATAGAAGGTAGGTTTGTTTCCCTGCCCAAATCCCTGTTTTTTTCTACAGGTAGGTGTTTGGGTGAATTTCACCTGTGTTTAGTGAGAGTGTGCATGAGAAAAACTCCCATACACCCACATTTCTTTATTACAAAGCAGAAGTTCCCAACTTAATTTATCTTTTTTTTAGGAATATTTAAAAATAATAATATGCACGTTTTTCACCGATTTTGCCCCCCCATGAAATCAATTTTTTGTTTTTTTGTGAAAAGTCATGATGAAATATTAAAGAAGAGTACCTCAAGGTGCCATGTATTGCTGTACTTCAATATATTTTGATGAGAAATATTTTTTATGGAATATTTTACATTGGGTAAAATATACCCGTGTTTAGTGATGGTGTAACAAAAAATATGTTTAATAAATATTGACACTGTCGGGTGGAAACCCCCCAAAACTATTACTTTTCAGGATTGAAATTCAAAATAGATCTCCAAGCTCAAAATGCAAAGAGGTGTGAGGCATTTTGAGCTTGTAGATCTGCTATCGTTTTGCTAGTTTTGTGTGACACTGTAGTATTATAAAGTAGTGCATTAATATACAAAAATAAAAAATATGGTTTGGTTTCTGCCCAACAGCAACAATATGTGGGTTGTTCAGTTAGCTTTCTTTATTGAGATCTGTCATGTTGTTACTTTTGGCCAAGATATCTGCATTACAACAATTTGCATTTTTGTGCTTGCACATTTTTTACGAAGCAACAACGGTTCAAATGAACCAGCCAGCAGTGTTCTATAAACACTCCTCATTTCAGGCCTTGATTATGGACCTCATGAACTAAACAACTTTTGCTAACATTGATTAAAACCAATTATTTTTACTAGTAAAAGTAATACTTTGCCAGGAGCATAACAGAGAGCCCTATTAATGCAATGGTAAACAGATGTGCCATCCGGTGAAGTTTGACTTGGCACAAGTATGTTTTCTCTAGGGAGATTTCAAAATAAATTAAACCTAGAATATAAATGGGGAAGAATCATACTACACTATAGTCAACTGCATGGGGTGTCCTAAAGAAAATGACGAAGAAGAAGAAGTAGAAATGAAACAAGAGGAATTTGAGCATGCCTCCAAAGATGGCAGTAAACTGTGATTATTATTAAATAAGACTGCAGGGGAAGAAGTCAACTGAAGGTCAAATACTAAACACCACAATATGAACTACAAGTCAAAACTCTTGTATAAGATTTGTACACAACTGCACTGGCTTTCAGGGGTCCCTGGGGGGGGGGGGGGTCCCCAGCTAAATTATTAATAGTTAGGAAGCAAACGGACGCTTACAGGTCTGTAACTCCAACCTGTGAGAGGCCAGCGTTCCATTTATCCACTCTCAGACAAACACTATTAACATTTTAGAGTTTATACTGGATTCCCAGAGATACAAGTACTACAGTATATGAAATAGGGTCTGTGTGTAAGTGCAGTGGTTCTCAACCTGTGGGTCGGGACCACCTTGGGTCTCCACGTGAAGTAAGTAAGTAAGTCACTGTACTGCATCAAAAGTAAACAAACTAATAACTATACTATAAAAACGCAAACATTGGTCAAATTGTCAAATAATATAAGAAAGAGGACAAAATTGTGAAAATAGCAGTTGTGAGCTAGCTTATAGATCAGCTATTTTCACAATATTTATCTGTGGAAACGAGTCAAAACTCCTACAATTCCAAGTGATTGTCACGTTGCGTCCCCAGTTCAATTATGATCATTTTGGGGGGCGCCCAGACAGTTCAATTATGATTACTTTTGAGGGGTCGTGAAAAGGTTGAGAACCACTGGTCTACTACTACTACATAACCGCCCGGGGGTCCTTGAATTTGAGAAGTTTGAGAATCACTGTACTACATTATACAGTACAACCTCCCATAGTTATACGTAGAATACAAACAAGTGCTTTATTATGTGCATAACTCACCAACTAACTACGTTTACGAATTGCAAAAGGTTTCATGTGAGAGCAATAAAGTGTATGAATAAAGACCACAAACTAATCTGTGAAGTTCTGTCTCATTCTGTATGGACAACAATATTGTTCAAGGCAGTATTCCTATGTGTGCCAGTCGATTACCTCATTGAGAAACAACACAATTTCACAACATTTATGTTTCTTTAATATATATATATATATATAATATATAATAATTATATATTTTTTTACAGTGAGAAAAGCTATTTCAACATATTGATGTACTGTTGCCTGTGAATGAAATAAATAATAAAAAAGGAACAAAAAGGAACCAAAACAAAACAAAAGCAAACACAAGACAGAAGCAGAATTTCCCCTGCAGCACTTGGAGTGTTGTTGGGGTTAAGCATCCTGAATGGAATGGGCAGGGGTCATCAATATGTCCGTACACGGACACATGTGTCTGTGGCAAACACTTGGTCTTGGCCGTGGGAAGAAATACGTTTTGACCAAAATGTCAAATGAAATGTAATGTCCACCACAAAACCGGCATAATGATGACCCCTGGGAATGGGTGGTCTTGGAACCAAAGACATGAACCAACAAAGGACACAGCATACAGTACATCCTCACAGGGAGGAGGGTTGAACCTTTTACAAACACTTCACCTGAACTAATTACTGTATGTGCCACATATTATTATGTCATACTGCCATTACATGAGCAAACAAGCAGGAAGCGCGCACAGCATACCAATATGGCCACGGTGCAGAAACATGAATATGGAAGAAGAGGCCGCACGGCTCGTAGCCACGATGCAAAAGATTAATTTAATAAGAAACCAATGTTTCGAAACGAAATCAGTGTCACTGCTTACAAGGTGCTGAATTGCATTTTTAACCTAACCGCTAGAGGACAAGCTGTACGTTTGTTGCTTTGCTCTGCTATTTTTAAATGTTTTTCGAAAATACATTTTAAGCATTTGTGACAATGTCCGCCTATAACAACATGCCCAAAGTACAGGGATGCCAGGGTTAAGGTGGTTGTGGTTGGTAATGCATTTTGTCAAGGCACTGTTATGCAGAGCTGCACAGCTAACGAGTGGCTGTGTCCACCTGTCTCGTATCAAAGCTCCAGAGCGTTAGACATTATGGCAAAGACTGCAGTAGTGGTAAGGAAAACTCAGCTCCACTGGTTTATTAATTCAATATTGAATTAATAAAAATAAAGTTCTTAAAATGTAAAACGTCTTGAGTGTGTTGAGCATGAGTTAGGTGTCATAGTCTGTTGTCCAGGTCAGCCAGTCAGTCAGTCAGTCAGTCAGTCAGGCACGCAGATGCGGTTCTTAAAAATGCATAAAAAATATGTCCCGCCTGTGATAATAGGCACCATGCAATAAAGCCTTGATTGTGAATACACTTGAGAACCTTGAAGCAACATAGACTGGCAGTGTTCCCATCAACAGGAAACAACCCGGTGTGAAAAGGAAATGTTTCAATCTTCTCTGGCAAGAAGAGTTTCCTGTGTAGCAATGCTGAGAGAACGCTAGCCAAATTCCAATACCCAAAATCTCGGCCACTTGCTCACTCACACTCGCTCACTCCAGCATGGTGGTGTTACGGAGAAATTGGTGACTTGCTAAAATATGTGACAATCGTATAGACATCACACAATGTTAGTGTCCGAATGTAAATCGTTGCAGTTTGTTCATTATCAGAGTTCAACCCAGCGGTATTTAGGCCACATATAATATATTTAAAGACCTCCATGTAAGTTGTGTGAAGTCCACAAGATGGTAACATACTGTATTTCGGCAGGTCACCAATTTCACCATAATTTGCCATGCTGGAGTGACCGAGTGTGAGTGAGCGAGTGGCCGAGATTTTGGGTATTGGAATTTGGCTTAAAAGCACTTGCCTATCACCTCCTCATGAACAGGAGCACTGAGTTTTACAGGTGATGCGACTGTGAAGGCAAACTGCTCTCAGGTGACCAGTCCTATTCTGTACTGTTATGTTGATGCGGGTCCTAATTTCCTACTAATTGCCCCAAATTACTTTGGGGTACTTTGGGGCAATTAGTAGGAACCCTGAGCTGACATCAGTTTTACAGGTGATGCGAATGTGAAGGCAAACTGGTCTCAGGTGACCAGTCCTATTCTGTACTGTTATGTTGATGCTGTTGGGCAGAAACCTCGTAACAAAAAATTTCATATTTTTAAGTTATTATTATTTTTTGTAAATGAATGCCAGATTGTATGTCATAATAATATTATGACACTATCATATTATATTATTAAAGATTCAGACTTTATCTTGGGGGGGGGGGGGGGGGGGGCAAATGCCTACAATGACACAATGCACAAAATGTGGACATCAGGTTGAAAGTGTGTCTGTGGGATTTTATTTTAAGTATTTAACCAATTCAAATTATGACTAAAGAACTACAACTAATTCCACTACTTGAATCCAATGGAATGTAAGTTCTTGTTTACCCTCCATTTTGGACATACAAGGTTTCTGCCCGACACAATATACTGTATGTTCAGATCACTGTGTTGTACTACAGACGTTCTTTATACTGTATGTTCAGATCACTGTGTTGTACTCTACACAGACGTTCTTTATACTGTATGTTCAGATCACTGTGTTGTGCTCTACACAGACGTTCTTTATACTGTATGTTCAGATCACTGTGTTGTACTCTACACAGACGTTCTTTATACTGTATGTTCAGATCACTGTGTTGTACTCTACACAGACGTTCTTTATACTGTATGTTCAGATCACTGTGTTGTACTCTACACAAACGTTCTTTATACTGTATGTTCAGATCACTGTGTTGTACTCTACACAGACGTTCTTTATACTGTATGTTCAGATCACTGTGTTGTACTCTACACAAACGTTCTTTATACTGTATGTTCAGATCACTGTGTTGTACTCTACACACAATATACTGTATGTTCAGATCACTGTGTTGTACTACAGACGTTCTTTATACTGTATGTTCAGATCACTGTGTTGTACTCCACAGACGTTCTTTATACTGTATGTTCAGATCACTGTGTTGTACTCTACACAGACGTTCTTTATACTGTATGTTCAGATCACTGTGTTGTACTCTACACAGACGTTCTTTATACTGTATGTTCAGATCACTGTGTTGTACTCTACACAGACGTTCTTTATACTGTATGTTCAGATCACTGTGTTGTACTCTACACAAACGTTCTTTATACTCGCCATTTTGGACATTTGAGCAACAATATCACTGTATTCTGCAGTAAGTTAATACTGTACACATACAGGCTCATGTAACTGTATTAGTGTTGCAGTGTTAACGGAGAACTTCAGCCATATTCAACATTACCCTCATATAATTGGTCCTCACTAATGCTCATTGTAAGATGGCACCATTTCCGTCTACTCACTCTGCGTGTCATCATTTCAGAAACCTGCCTACCAGTGACATCAGTGGCGGCTATTCCAAGTTAATAAAAACTACAGCCTCTCTCTCGCTTTCTTGTTTGAATGGGCGGGAATGGTTCCATCTTATAGACGAATCTGCGGAGCCGTACCCTGTACCTGTATACTGTAGGTCAGACAGCTGTATGCAATCAATGCTGCGGTGTCAAGCTGCGCTTAATAACCCATTCTGGATGGGATGCTTGGTGTTTTAAGCATTATGTTATAGTATTGAAAAAATAGCAGATCGACAAGCTTGTAGCGCAGCACTGAGTGCCGCGCTACGAGCTTATAGATCTGCTATTATTTTTTAAATCGTGAAAATTTGGCGCACATCTTTGAATATATTCTTTCAGAGTGAACGTTTTTAACTCAAATCTTTGCTTCTGGAACAACAGATGGGGGTCGTCGGCCAATTACATTTTTACAATTACAGTTTTTGGGGTCCTTGATATGAAATAGTTTGAGAATCACTGACATAGAAACATAGGTTTTTCAGAAAAGTGTCATGATTTAGATGACATGTAGAATCTGTTCTCATTGTCTAAATGGGTTAACTTGACACCGCAGCTATGATTGCGCCCAGGGCAGCCTGTGCGGATTCGTGTATAATGAGCGTTAGTACCAGTTGGGTTGAAAACAGGTGAAGTGGTCCTTTAAGACTGACGTTTGTCAACAATGACAAATAATTCAAGTAAGTGTTACGGAATCTAAAACTGGAACAAAACGTTAAAGCTGTAACAATGAATACGCTATTGTAAACAAATAAATAATTTTCATTAAAAAAGAAATCCTTCAGAAATATCAAAACTGGCCCAAGGATGAAAGCGAAACAGCAACAAAATGACTAGAACATTCTAAGGAGGTATTTGTGTGCTTATGGACGCTGATGAAATTCATTATATCAACAAAGTGATTCTCAACCTGTGGGCCGGGGCCCACTGGTGGGCCGTGAGGAAATTGCAAGTGGGCCCTCAAATAATTGGCAAAACGCTAAGATTCAAATGATAAAATATCAATCATGTAACAGTATTTACGGTATGTATAAAAGAAAAGTATTGTATTTTTACTATAAAAAGAAAACCTTGATTAACATACCGGTAAATAATAACTTATAGTTTACTATGTTGGTTGCATTGATCCGAGCGGGAACACAAAACAATGCACATAATAATAATAATAATAGCCCCACCCATCTGACCACTTAACACTTAATGGGTGGAGCGCGAATAATTTAGAGATGTCCAAGTGGGCCCTGAACCAGATAAAGTTGAGGAGCACTGTATCAATGGCGTGAATCTCGTTTGTGTCAGAGCATAGGCATGGTCTGGGCATGGTAACGCCCCGCCTGCCTCTGATTGGCCTACCGACACTGCCCGTCTTGACTGTCCTCCGAGATGCGAGGTTACTCCGTGGTGGGAAAATAATACAAGAGAATGACAGCTTGGCACGCGCGACAGAATGCGAGAATGCAGCCTTGTAAATAACTTGTGAGTTTTATTTTTGTATAAGAGGCAAACTAATATTGTTTATGCCGTTTGCTTTGATGGAATAATTGATTGAACATGTCAAGTAGTACATGCACCCACATCAAAATCATATTACCACATGTACACCGTAATATGATTTGATTTGGGTGTGTTCTAAATAAAGTGTTTGTGTTGATTGTGTAATTTATTTGTATGTGTAAGTAAACGTTCACCTTTATATCCTTTTTAGTATAGTATTAGTTTACTATAATTAGATTAATACACGATAATCACTAACACTTTATTTAGAAGTTCACACCCAAATCAAAATCATGTGCAACATACACGTGTGTTCAATATTTTTTTCAATCAAAGCAAACGGCATAAACAATATTAGTTTGCCTCTTCCACAAAAATAAAACTTACAAGTTACAGACAGTTCTCTTGTATCATATCGTACTTGTATTATTTATTTCCCACCACGGAGTAACCTCGCATCAGACTATCCAGCATAGCTATATCCACCTCGAAGGACAGTCAAGACGGGCAGTGTCGGTAGGCCAATCAGAGGCAGGCGGGACGTTACTATATGCCTATGATCGGACGCATAGATTCACGCGTATCAATGTAGTGAAAGACTTTCAGATGAAAGCCTCAAACAGAACCTGCTATAGCATCGGCTAGACCATAAAGTCCAGCATCCGCATTCGTAGCTTGATGTTTTTGCACTGAAACTGCACTAATTCTGACACTGTTACTGTATATGAAAGTAGCACAATAAATAAATCCATTATAAGACCTAGAAATGTGTTAAAAAAGACAATCTCTATTTTCATGAGACAAATATGGCATCAATGATGTAAATATTTTGTAGCACCTTGACATGGACAAAATTAACAAAGAAACAAAACAAAAGTAAACAAAACAAAACAAAGAGTTCATATTCACTCACAACATCTAATGTTGATGCTGCCCTGCTCTGTTGTGCCTGATTTATACTTGGTTGTGAGTTTGTAGATCAGCTATTTACGGGGTGCGACACCAGGGACGTACAGAGAGTGTTAGAGGGGCAGGGGTTGAAATCCCGTAAGAGGACACTTTTGGACAAAAATAGCGGGAAAATATCTACAAGCTCACAACGCGTTGAGAGCTTTTAGATCAGCCATTTTCGGGGCACAACCCAGCACTCCTTAGCTAGTGCATGGAGATGCGGTGTACGACATGGATTTCTAAATACATTTGTTCAACACAAAATACTGTGTTCAAGTTCAGGAGACTTCGGGAAAAAAAGCAATTATCCTAGAATGCTGGCATGGAAAGGTGTGGCATTTGCATTTCTGTCACCACAGTAAATGCTGCATTCGTGGTCTGGAGAGGGCAGTTGTTTCACAGACGGGTAAAAGGGCAGGGGCTGTCTATGTGTGCACGTCCCTGTGCGACACCACCGCACAACTAAGTATAACTCACCCTTTAGTATGGCTTTCATTGGAGGCAATGTCTCGTCTTGTCTTTCTGTACATATTGATGAGTACACTGAAGTGCACCCCATGTCGTCTGTCAGGCAGAAACCTCACATCTCCATAGTTCAACCTTTTAAAAGAAAATCCTACTTCGTGCAAAATGAGTCAACATAGCTGATCGACATGTTGTGACCTTGTAGATCTGCTATTTTAACTATTTAAAAAAGGAACAATTTTGGACATACAAGGTTTCGACCTAACAGTGACAATATTTAGACCTGATTAGTGACCATAAGTAAAACTAGATATAGTCACGTTGTAGAACACGCTTGTATATTTTCCTATATTCATCGTACAGTACTGTATGTATGCTATGCACTACACTGCAAATTGAAACATAACATAATCTTGACAATTAGTTGATACTTCGCTGTAACCTTTCTATCTTCGTGCTTGTCAAACCCACATGAACGTTAGAACATTTCTTTGCTACTGGTAAAGGCACTTTGGACCGTTTAGACTGCTTAAAATTCCCCTGAAGATATAAGGCTGTTTTTAAAATTGCATTTCAGATTTAAATGTATGAATACAAAACAAAAGAAATAAGAACTCACAATATAAAAAAATACTAATGAAGTGTGTTATTTTGAAAAATATTTTCCTCTGTACAAAAACTGTGGTTATCCATGAAGAGACGAGAGGTCTGAACCAAGAGCACCAGTAAAAAATATTAAATATTATAATTCAAATATGAAAAACGTATCTACGAGAAAATTTAAAAAGAAAATCACACTGTACAAAAGATACATGTACAAAAACACAGTAACAAGTCAGTTGTTGCTGTTCAAATAAAGATCAAAATATTAAAAACTCTTATACACAAATATACACTTGTGTACTTCGGAATACAGGGTGAAGAAGACAGCAATAACAGACAATGTTTACTTCAAGCTTCACATATGAAATAAATATTTTTTTTTTCAGTTTTTTGAGTTATTCATTATTGCCTCTACAGATATGGTGTTGTCGGACGACACTGTCCCTCTAATTTATCGGTTTTAATTTGGAGCCGAAGGCTCAGATTGGGATCCATGTGTATTTTAATCCCTAAGTGGAGCAGCATTCTGTGTATTTATTCATTTTTTTCTCTCTTTTTTCCATTTCTTTCTTTTTTCTCTCCTTTGTTTCTAATCAGTACCATGACACTTTGCAGGGACCGTTTTGAGTTGGGGCCGCCACGCCTTGGTATATCCAACAGCAACGCTAGCTAGCTAAGCTAACGCTCTATTGACTTTGCTGACGTTTTTAGGGCTTAAACGCACGCACAGTTTAGCGCAAAAGGCCTGGAAGTACCGTTACTCTCCCTGTGATTTTTTCTTTTTAGGACACACACCCCGTCTACTTACGGTGATGTGGCCCCCCCAGTGAGGAGGACAAACGGATGGGGGGAGAAGGAAGTACTATCGTACCGGCTTCCATGGGCGTCGGTGCCAGGCGGCGGAGCCGGGGCAGGGCTGCAGGTTGCACTGCTCCATGTCCGGAGGCTTGTCCAGGACGTCACAGTTGTGGTCGTTGAGTCTCTGGCCGCTGGGCCGCTGGCACACCACCAGGCGTGTCTTTCTGCCGCCTCCACAGCTTTGCGTACACTGAGGAAATAACAATAATTGTTAATATAATTAGTGGTGGCATAAAGTACTCCGTAGTAAATTTTACAAGTAATGCAAAATGTGACTTGAGTAAAGGTACTAAGTATTTATATATACTTAGTAAGTATTGGCATCACAATATGTGCACTATGAAAGTTAAAGTGGTTATGTCCTGTCTGTGGGTTACAACAAATATTTAACTTAATGAAAAGTATTAACAAGAGCTTGTGACTAAACAACAAATACATGGCATCTGTTTGTTCCAATTTCTATTCCTGATGATTATGTTAATACAATTTCAATAATATACTAATTTGCTAAGTACCAAGTTAACTAATACCAACTGTATTGGATGGATGTAGCTTCCTACTCTTCCAACCTGCTGGTGATGGGTAGGACCTTTGAATTAGATTTGAAGCAGACGGCATGCCAGATTGGACACTTGATGTGCCGCCACCTTTATGGTAGCCTGGACATTATTGCAGTTGCCTCTCTCAATAGGGAGAGGGAGACAATGGACATAACACTTAGGAATTGTATAGTAGCTTAGTTGACCCTCAGTCAGTTCTCAAAGTGGGGTCTGTAAGTAAGTACATTTTATTTATAGAGCACCTTTCACAGACAATGACAGCCCTCAAAGTCCTTTACAGGTTTAAAACATATAAAACATAGCACTATAAAATAAATGAGTAAAATAAGCTGTCAGACGGCCAATCATTAAAAGGCTGCTGGCACATAAAGTTAAGTAAACGCCTGTCTGAACAGGTGGGTTTTTAATAGTCTTTTAAAATTGTCAACAGAGGGCAGGCACAAATCTTAAGGCCAGGGGAAGGTTATTCCACAGTCGGGGGGCAGTGCAGGCAAAGGCTCGGTCACCTTTGGTCTTGTGAGGGAAACAACCAGCAGGCCCTGGGCTGAGGATCTCAGTGACCTTCTGGGAACATATGGACGGAGGAGGTTGCATATGCCAGCGCTTGATTGTGAGGAGGTCTGTAGGTGATTAAAAGAATCTTAAACTGGATCCTAAAATTGATGGGAGCCAGTGCAGGGGGGCAAGGATAGGGGTCATGTGACATGTTCTCCTGGACCTAGTGAGTAGCCGGGCACTGCTTTTGAACCAGTTGTAGGCAGTTTAGAGTTATTGAGGTACAGTACGTGAAAATGAGTTACAATAGTCTGGGGACCCCCATGGGTCCTTGGGGGGGGGGGGTATACTTTGTGACACGTCGTACGTTTGGATCATGTGACCGGAAAAAAACAACTGACGCTCGCTTCTGGGGCTGCTAATCGAGTCTCCAATGCAAAGCTATGGAGACATGGTGGCATGGACCGAACGGCTGTGTTTCTCTGTCTTGTTGTCGATGGCGATTGTGGAATGTCGAATATCCGACATTAGGACAAGCGATCGTGCTATTTTAAGGCGCACGTTCGTGCAATGGGAGCTACAGTACGTTCACGATCGGGTGATTCTTCAAAGGTTAGTGAAAAACATCGGCAGGGATCGGGAGTTAAAGATTAATTTATAACGCAGTCAACGTGTAAACAACATGCTGGTCTCTGCACAAACCTTTTTCAAATGGGTCTGCGGTCAAATACGTATCAATTTGTGTGTCCTTTGAAAACCACTGCTTTAGATTACAGGGGAAGGAAGTGAAAAATTTACATTTAGATTTATGGGCCTTCAAGTGACTCCCTCTCAGAGAGAGAGAGAGAGAGAGAGAGAGAGAGAGAGAGAGAGAGAGAGAGAGATGTCATCCTAGTGTCGCTGACATAAAGCATGTATGCTCACCTCTCCCCAGATCCCATAATTCCACAGAGGACATGGTCCTGAGTCGCAGCTTTTGGACTCGGCAGGTTTGACCCTCTCGTCACAGTAGCTGTTGCTGCGCCCGTCCGCATCCTGGCAGACCACCACCCGTCTCTGGAAGCCCCCCGCACATGTACTGGAGCACTGGAGGAGGGCACAGAACACATGGCTTACACGTTGGCTCTTCGCAAATCATTCACACATACTCCATTGAAACCTCAAAGTGCGACAGGGTTTAAAAACAGTGCTGTGGATGCACTTATGTGTCAGAACTAAGGGATAGCTTGTATTCAGTCCTGAAGGAGATATTTGCATTCAAATGTGGATACAACCATAATCTCAGGACATTTAAACCAAGTAATTGTATTTTGTATACCCCCGGTTTACTATGCAATGCATTATAGGACACAGACCTCCGTAACCCTTACGGGTCCATTTGGTTCCAGTTTCACACCCTCAGGAGTTACCAGTCATTCACTGGACCCCCTTTGAGAACCACTGATTCAAACCACTTAAGTACAATATAATTCACATTATGACACATAGTGAAAATAGCCCATATAAATGCATCATGTTGTGAGATATTGACATGTATTTAAAGATTTACCCAAATGAGGGACTGGTTGAAAGTGGTTAATGTTCTCTGGTGTAGGGAGAAAATGCACACACATACAGTAGCCTACACACACGCTTGCACGTTCTCTCTCTCCCTCTCTCTCTCTCTCTCTCTCTCTCTCTGTTCACCTGACTTCAACCGAGACCTTGACCAGCTGCAAAATGCTCCTTCCACAGACAGAGCGCATGATTGTTTAAAAACAGTCTGGCAAACTGTACACTGCTCAGCCTTGGACGGAGCAACAGGTACACTCTGTGTCCAATTAAAAAAATGACAACACCCCCCCCCCCCCCCCCCCCCCCCCACACACTAATGTCTGTGGCGTGGGAGTCTGTACACTACAGTCCCACCACTATAAAGCACAGTATGGGGTGCAGGCATTTTTGTCCGACAGTCCGATTGTCCGACACCCGATCCAAACACTAACCTGACCCTAACCGCACGTGGACGGGAGATTTGTAACCGGCCACGGGTGATTTGTAACCGGCAACTCATGACAGGAGCCACGGGTGATTTGTAACTGGCCACGGGTGATTTGTAACTGGCCACGGGTGATTTGTAACTGGCCACGCATGTCAGGAGCCACGGGTGATTTGTAACCGGCCACGGGTGATTTGTAACCGGCAACGCATGTCGGGAGCGACGGTGTTGTCGGGCTAAAATAATGTTGGTATGTCGGATAAACGTCTGCACGCCCACAGTATGCAGGACACTGCCTGAATATGATTCACACTGTAGCTGTTCAAAGCTCATTACACCAAAGCCCGGTCGGTCCTGTTAAAAGCTCATTACACCATACAGTAGCAAAGCCCGGTCGGTCCAAGCGCAAAGCCCTGCAGGCACGACCTTAAATGTCCTTTTGGTCTCACTCTATCGTTTGTTCATTCCTGTATCCGTTGTTTGTTCGTTCCATCTTTCTCTAAGCTAATACATCTAGTGCACTGTAGAATCTAAAGCAGTGGTTCACAACCTGTTCTGGACCAGCAGTGCACCCTCTTGAAAATGTCTAAAGCATTGGGCATTTTCAGAGCATGTTTATTTTAGTGGTACACATCCCCTCCACATGGAGTCCACCGTAGTACGGTCTTCGCTTCCTGTCCTCATTTAATAGTCCTTGTGGGCAACCAGGAAGTGCAGCCCGCCACCACACTACAGTGTGCCTTCACTCTAAGCTGCGGTGGACCCGCGATGGAGTTGTTTTGGTCTGCACGATGTCCGGAATGGAATTATAACCCCCGGATTTTGTCTCATTTTGAGCAGAAAAAGGAGTAATAAGCATGTGCGCGTGCACGGTGGATCCGTATGTAGGCTGTACTATGTGAGTAAAAGCAAAAAAAAAAATATATATATATATATATATATATATATACACTATATATTTAGTCTTGGTTTTAGTCATCATAGCTTAGTTTTCATTTAGTTTACAGTTAGTTTTCGTCAGTGAAAAATGGTAGTCGACGAACATTTTTCGTCTTAGTTTTAGTCTACGAAATCAACACTGGTGCATACATACCGCTCCCCAGGGTCCCGTCCTCCACTGGTTGTCGGCCGAGGGCACGTTCCAGCTGCTGTGCCCGGGGTGGTGTCCGGGGTCGCGGGGGTTGGGATACCCGTAGGGCTGGTCGTTGACCCGCTGCCGCTGGTGGACGGACGGGCAGGGCGCCGCCGTGCACTCCTGCTCCGTGCCGGGCCTCTCGTCCGGGTCGCAGAAGGCCTGGTCCACGGGCTGGTGGTAGTTGGTGCAGCGCACCTGCCTGGTGGCCCCACCCCCGCCACCACACGTCACAGAACACTGGAGATATAATGAGCAAAGAGAAGAATGGCAGGTCAGCATCCCACTTACTGTACATACAGTACTGTATGTCTCGTCGCTGTCAGGCGGAAACCTTGCGTGTCCAAAACGGGTTATTTTCAGGAAAATGGGGAGGAAAAGAAGCAGAGTTCCAATGTTTGTAATGTAGTTATTATTTAGTCACAAGCTCTGTTAATAGTTTTTCGTTCAATATATACTGTAAAACCCACAAACATGGTTAAAGGGAAATACCACTCATTTTCAACATTGAACTATATAGGTGGGTGGAAATATGAAAAATGTCCCCCTCTTTAGTGTTGCCTAGAACTGGATAATAATGAGGTCACATGGCAACGTGTTGTGATTTGTGAGTTTATAGGCTGTTGTTGCTAGTTTGGTGTGACACCGTAGTACTGTATGATGAACTAGGGACATTACAATAGACACATAAAAGTTGAAATATGGAGAGATTCTGCCCGACATCAATGAAATTATAAATCGTCGCCGAATCCATAATTCGATCGGAATGCACTTATCCAAATATGGTTTTGACTACTAATTTTCTAATCCATAAACAAAAGTCAAATTCAGAATTTACACACGGTTGCCAAGTAGTGTTTTGTAAACACTGTGGTAGCTTCTCTCCCACTGCAGCTCCAGTATAAAGCACAGAACCTCCTCTAAGCTCTGATGTTATCACAGCTGGAGCTGTTCCAGTGATCAAGGCTTTAACTGTGATAGTGGATGCATTTTGTGTACTAGTAGGCCTACTAACCCTAGAATAGTATGGAGCAGCTATTCCCAATATATTATATATATGATTGAACCAATGAAAAGTATTAAAAAGCGCTTGGACAAAAACCTCCACTTGAGCTGAATGGGTTTTTTTTAATTTCCTGAAAAATCTACATTTTGGAGTTACTGTAGGTGGTGTCTTCCAGACAGCAGAGATATGTTGGTTTCATTGATCCAAGCCGGAACACAATCGATTTATTGACCATTCAAATAAACATGCTCTGAAAATGCTCTGCTCTGCCACAGAAGTACCTCCCCTAAAGAATAAAGATGTTTCACATTTCTTATGTTTTATGCTTTAACTTCAATCTTACAATGCAAGTCAAACGGTCTTTGTTTTGGGAGCACCAAAGGAGTATATAGAGTATAGACCAAGAATCTGCCGTTATAATATCAGTGTAAATTATAGCCTTTATGCAATTTAGTTTCCCCAGTACCTGCGAAAATTGTTCTTCCATGCACTGGCAAGAGAAACCCTAAATCTGTCTATTAATGATATGAGTCTTGGCTCTCGTGTTGTTGAGCTTTGGGAGAGGCTTGCTATTAACGTTCACAAATCAAGGCCAAACACTCCAGACATCACATGAATAACATATGTGCATTCAGACTGAATAGGGGTGACTTCCTCCCCCTTTACTGTATATTCTTCGAATGAAACAAAGAAACTTGAATAATCTGTGGCCAGTATGCCTTGGTGATGATTGTTTGCAAGAAGAATAGCTCCAGATGCACAGACACACAAACAGACACACACCCACCCCCAGACCGACACTCTTGTAGATGCTAGCCTCCTGCAAAGCCACACCATAAAAAACCAACACAATTGAGTTGATTACTGGAAGTCTATGAAACATAGGACAGTGGTTCTCAAAGTGGGGTTCGGGGACCCCCAGGGGTCCTTGGGGGCGGGGGTTTCAGGGGGCCCCCAGCAAAAGTAGTTAATACAGCATCACAATCATTTTTAACCACTTCATCCATGCAAACGTTGGCTATTCAAAAATAGCAGATATACAATGTCACAGTGTGTCACTTTGTGCCACGCTGCAAGCTTGTACATCTGCTGTTTTTACATCGACAATGAATGGATGATGTACGATGCCCCTCACTTCACACGGGTGTGATTTTTGAACATCATGTATTTATATTGGAAAATGTTCAATAATTTCGTCCATGGCCAAATACATATTAATTTAAGGGTCCTTGGCAGGAAAAAGGTTTGAGAACCAATGACCAAGGGAAACACGTTGTACTGATTTGCCACAGTGTCAGTCAGAATACTTACAGGAGACCACTCCCCAGCCCGCCACTGGCCACACGGGCTGAAGCACGCCGAGGATTCTGGTGGACGGGGCAGCTGGGCGCAGTACGACTCATCGGCCACTCCCCCTTGGGCGTCCCTGCAGCTGACGTATCGCGCCCGCTTCCCCTTGCCACAGGACACGGAGCACTGCAGGATGGACACAGGGAGGAAGCATGGCGTTAGTCTGAGATCAATATCATTTTCAATGTTCTGATTCGGTCTGAAGCAGAACCCATTTTGGATGGGAACCCCTTTTGGTGTTTTAAGCATTATGTTATACTTTAGCTGTTGAAAAATAGCAGATCTACGAGCTTGTAGGTCTGCTATTTTAGAAAAATCGTGAAAATGTGGCCCAAATGTTTGAATATATTCTTTCAGAGTGAACGTTTTTAACTCAAATCTTTGCTTCCGCGAGGTCCCTGGAACAATATATTTTCATATTTTGAAAATGTTTGAGCACCACTGACATAGAAGCATAGGTTTTTCAGAAAACTGTCAGGATTTAGAAGGCATTTGTAGAATCGTCCTCAGGTCTAAATGGGTTAAGTGATCAGGCGGCCGGAACCCGCGACCAGAACCAAGCGCACCGTGCACCTCGGAAATGATGAAAGTTTGTTTAGTTGTTTGGTATAAAAGTTTTGTGTCTTTTGGTATAATAATCGTTTGGTATATCCATCTTTTATTCTAACTCGTAGTGTGACTAGCAAGACTAAACTTGATAGATTTTCATTATGTGGGGAACAAAAACAATGTGACACCAACCAGAACCCACCAACGGAACCCAGGATAATTTTCCTTTTATCTAAAACGGATCACACGGCTCAGTTTTTGAATGAAAACCAGGCTTTCCTCCGTGGTGGATGTGTAGCCTCGGCCTCAGCCTTACTCATCGGGTGACGTGAGGTTAGTGTATGCAGGACATGGGATTCATATGCGCCTCAGGCCTCAGCTGTAATCAGCTGTCAGTCAAGACGAGTGTTTTCAATTAATGTAGTTTGTTCATTCAGTCAGATAATCCACGAATAGATTGAGAACATTTGTGACCAGGTCTAGCAAAATGGTCCTCATCTCGCCTATAATGAAAAGGCAGATTTTGATTTTTTTTTTTGTGATTTTCGTTTTTTTTTTCATGTCAACACAGCTTGAATGTTGAAGAAAGTTTTCATTCCAACAGATTATTGATTTGGGCAAATTAAATGTATACATTTATAAATCAAAGTAGGCTAGCCAGCTCTAGGTGTTGAAATGTTGTGAACATTCAAAGGGGATTTTCTCAGCTTTGGGTAAAACGGTACAATCATTTTAAAATGGTCATATCTCCTTCAAATTTCCATTTCATTGAATGATACATCATATGAAAGCTTACATTCTGTACTTTAATAATCTGTAAAAAACTGAAAAATTACTCTGGTCGAGATGAGGCCCTATTTGCCAGACCCGGTCACATTTGTATTAAATAAAATGTGAATACAAGTGTGAATATTATATGTCATCTTGGCCTTCAGGCTCTGCTATCAAGACAACCATTTAGGAGCAGGGAGATACATATATCTACGCTACGTATGTATATATGAAAGCATACACAAACATTATGGGCATTCTATGAGTGTGGAGAGGCCATTGCTTTCTTTTAAAGACCCTTTTAAATTTAGAATTAGGCATACGTTTTATTGTCTGTTTTAATCGTGGTGCACATTTATTTATTGTCTTTTCTTGAATGTACAGTAGGCATAATTGACCCGAGCAAATGGATTTTCCCATGTGGATAATAAAAGATATCTAATCTAAACAACGCAGCTAAAATTAGGGAACAGCTTAAGAGCCAGGTTTATTTGTTGCAATAAATGGTTTAAATCAATTAAGTGTTCCTGACTGAAATATGAACCAAAATGTCGCAATAATTCAGTTCACTTCAGTTCACATGACGTGCTGTGTACTAAAAAACAAGTGCATTCATTAATTGATGTATTCATACAATCGCAATGTGGAAAGTGCTGTGCGGTACATGTCCACAAACATCTGCTCTATAGTATACATATAGTACGCTTCCTTGAGCTTATCTTCATTATTGGGAACATGAATACATCATTTGTAACCCTGTCTCTATAGTATATTTGTACAGCACGTTTCATCTGCATTAGAGGATCAGGCCAGATTAGAAGGTCTGGGGCATAAAGCCAGACAGGCCACGTCAAGATGGTTGTTTGGTAAGACCTGTGACGGAAGTAATAAGATGGTTGTTTGGTAAGACCTGTGACGGAAGTAATAAGGGAGAGGCCCACTTTATTTCCAATATGTCTGCTGTGCACAGAGCCTATTGATAGTCTGAACCACTACATGCTCAACAGTACAACATAAACACTGCTGAGGGGATGAATACATAATGCAATCACACTGCTCCACAAGTCATATTCCACTCATCAATAACACTCTAAATTCCATAACAAAAAAACAAAAAAAAGGATGGCAGTTAGGCTTCTTAGTGCAATGTATCCATCCATCCGTCCGTCCATGTGCGTGGGTGCGTGCGTGCGTGCGTGCGTGCGTGCGTGCGTGCGTGCGTGCGTGCGTGCGTGCGTGAAGCCTGCACACTGAAGACCCACACACTGGCGCTTTCCTAATTCTGACATACGAGCTCATGTCGGCTTTCAGTCTGATACACAAGGTTCCACCTTAGAAACCGTAGACTGGTGTTTAGATGAAATGTGCTTTTCATTTGCAGCAGGCAACAATGCTAAGTGCACGAGACATAGAGGGGCCTACCAACCCCCCCCCCCCCCCCCCCCTTGACACTCTGCTCTGTATGCTTTTTTGCGTGCACATGCCCTTTCCAAGATTGTGTGTGCACATTGTGCATGCATTTTTATGCATATTGCATGTTTTCTTTTAAGCACACAAGCACAAGCACGTGTGCATATTATGCACACGTGCTTGTGATCATAATTTGTTAGTGTGCGTATGTACGTCTGAGACCATGCTAAATCATTTCTGCATGGTGCTGAACAGTATTATACCATGGAGGTCATAACGTTGGCACACAGCAACACAACTTTATGAATTTGGCACACAGTGCACGACTCTATGAAAGCTGATATGGGCCCTGCGCGTTTCGAAACACACTCATCATAACGGGAGATGTGTAACTTTACCCCATCTGTCAAGCTGTTGAAGTCAATATCCCCTACATCCTTGTTGGTGAAAGGCAGAGGCAGAAGCGAACAAACATCAGCTGCTCTGTTGTGATTGCGTCCCGATTGCCAGCCGAGCAGATTGATTTACGACAAGCAAAGGTTACAGTCAGATTTGCTGCCAAAAGGAAGATGAGAGATACATGTACTGTAGCTGTGATGAGCATCTCCACTTCTGGTTTACATTTCTCAACGAGAGGCGCCTTCATCATTCCATTTTATGCACCACACACACAGTACACAGTATCTGGAACACACTCGCAGAAAACTGCAGGTCTGCTCAGAAGCAGCGAGTGCATAATCCGACAACGGCATGAGACAAGGCACTGCCGGGGGGGGGGGGACCGGCACGTTCCGGGGGATTATGCCGCTCCACTGCCGCTCCACTGCCGCTCCATCTCGTGGCCGCCACTTCACGCAGCAAACCGTCGGAAAACTACCGGTAACAGCCGTGGCACTGGCGGGAGAAGGGCCGGCAGCTGCCGACATGCGTTGTGTCGTGCTTGCGGTTATGGTTAGGGTAAGGGCTTGGGGTTATGGTTAGGGTAAGGGCTTGGGGTTATGGTTAGGGTAAGGGCTTGGGGTTATGGTTAGGGTAAGGGCTTGGGGTAGAGTGTCGGACTGATGCCGCCGAGAAATACTGGCGCCTGCCGCGGGTGTTCCGCGGCTGATGCCATGTGTCGGGTCGTGCTTGCGGTTAGGGTTAGGTTTAGGGTTTGGGGTAGAGTGTCGGACTGATGCCGCCGAGGAACACTACTGACTGCCGCAGGTGTTCCGCAGCAGCTTCCGCTGCGGGACAATGCACTCGCTCTCTCTCGGTCTGCTACAACTCTTAGTTATTTTAAATCAAACTAAAGAAACATTACTTTACTTTATTTGTTGATTTGGACCAGACAGTGAATATTAATGAACAACACATGATGGAATGTACATACACCAGATTTCCATTGAATTGCTAATTTCCATCCGTAGGACTCCCCCATTTGCTCTTTGACTAATACTGTATATTCATGATGCACGCTTCATTTGGTATAAATAAATACAGTATAAATGTAAAGTGTCCACACCGTGGTCCAGGAGCCATATCTAAATACAGTATAAATGTAAAGTGTCCATACCGTGGTCCAGGAGCCATATCTCCACTGGGTCAGCAGCTGGCTGGAGGGGTCAGGACGAGGCGTGCTCTGCAGTGGTGACATCCAGGGACATGCTGCCACCTCACAGTCCTACACACACACACACACGCACACGCACACACACACACACACACACACACACACACACACACGTACAGTCAGTCTATAAGCAGTGATTCTCAAACAGTTTAACGTCAGTGACCCCTCAGTTTACTGTTTATCGGGCTAAGGACCCCATGTAACCCTGAGTGTACAAATGCAACCAAATGGACCCTGGTGGTCCATTTGGACCCTGAAGGACCCATCATCATCATCATGGGGGTCCATTTGGACCCTGAAGGACCCATCATCATCATCATGGGGGTCCCCTGACCAACCTCTGATCTATCACACTGTTTCTCAACACTGCGTCGGAGGACCACTAGGGGTCCAAAACATTGACTGTTACAGGTCTGAAACTTGGAACATCGTACGAATGGAACCAAGAAGGCCATTTATAAATGAACACTGAGGATTTTACAGTAGAGAGCAGTGTCCCATTGTATCAAATGGAGGACTGTGAGCTAGTGTACGTCCATCTGCATGGGGGTCCTTGAGATGAAAACGGTTGAGAATCATGTACTGTAGAGCACTAGTTCAGGAGTAGAGACCCACACATTTGTATGGGTCGCTGTATTTTTTGTTTTCTACATTTTATTTTAAATTATTGTTATTTCAAAACATTACCCAAAAAGCCAAAAAATTACAAACTAGCCTAGCCAATAATGTTATAAAAAACAGAACTGGATGCTTGCTCACTTTGGGAGGTGCATTATATCGCCTCACTGACTGTATTGTGTGTGCGTGTGTGCATGTGGACGTGTGTGCGTGTCATTTACCATTAAGCCTGTCACAGATATGTATGCACTATATCATGTTTGTCATGTAGTTTTCCACCTTACTACAACACTAATTACCCACTTCTGGTAGGAATAACATTGATCTTAAACCACTTAAAAGTCCTAATTCATACTTCATCGTATGACGACGCAGAAATAGGCGATCTACATAAAGACAGATAAACTATTTGTGCTATGTTTGAACCTTTTTGAAAGATGTTTGCTTATAATGATGCCAGGGTGAAAGTGGCTACACTTTGAGTGCGCAATTCAACAGGCTTTATTGGCATGACATTTTACAAGTGTTGCCCCCCCCCCCCCCCCCCCCCCCCTCTCTCTCTCTCTCTCTCATTAGCAGGCAACAGTGCAGCACTATCTCTCTCTCTCTGTTTCTGACACAACAGCGCCACTTTTGCCCCTACTGGTACTCATAGTCACACACATACAGTACATAGCCACATAGGTTAACACAGACATTGCTGTTCCTTGGAGTGGTTGCACCACTCAAAAATTAAAGCAGGTGGTGCAGAAAATAAAACATGGCATACTGTATGTGTGTCCTACTTGTTGTCCCTTTTCTTATGACAGGAATTGACATATTTTGCAGCAAAAACTGCACATTCTTTCTGTTCCCCCAGAAGGAGTGGTAATTTCTCCCTTTGTCATACTTTGGATTTCTGGGCAATTTGTTTAAAATTTTGGAATGAACTCCTCCCTAATATTTTGTGTAGTTTTTACATTACATTATGAAGTGTAACTCTGTCTCTACAGCTGCCTCGTCACAGTGACAGCACAGCCTCTCCTCTCTGGGCAGCCAAACACTCTCTCTCTCTCTCTCTCTCTCTCTCTCTCTCTCTCTCACACTCACTCACTCACTCACTCACTCACTCACTCACCTGGTTGTCTCGTGGTCTGGAGGCAGCGTTGCATTCCCGGTCGTCCAGTGTGGTGCCGTAGGCCCCCGACACGCACCTCACAGCCCGCATCTGGTAGCCGTGGCCACAGGTCACTGCACACTGAAACACACACGCACACACCACACACCACACACACCACACACACACGCACACGCACACGCACATGCACACGCACACACACACACAAAAGTCAAACAACAGCGATCTCAAACTATATTTAAGCATGTCAAGGTCGAAGCGGGTCTCAAAAAACCCCAGTTAAAGCCTTCAACACACGAAACACAAACACTCAACCATTTACCCCAATCCTAACCTGCGAGGGGGTCCGACCAGGATGGGGGCACAACGTGAGAGCGGAGGAAGTGCCTCTGGACAGGTTTATTTGAGCAACAAATTATGATTACACGGGCGTTAAGGAGCCGATAGACCCCGTCTATCTGATTGTACCTGCTGTAAACACGTCTGGCACCACATTACGTCTAGAAGGTACAACCAGCCAGGGATTTCCCAGAGCTTTTAGCTCCAGACACAAAAGAGAAATGTCTTTCTCTCTCCGGGGACCCAAACTAGTGAAAATAATAGCTGATCTACAAGTTACGTGTGGTTGTGAGCTTGTATATTGGCTATTTTCAATACCTACTTCTTAACATTATTATTTTTTTCTATTTTAATTATAAAAATATTAAAATGAAAATCTTTTGAAATAATAATAATACAAAATGGATATTTAATCATAACCCATAGCACTAGACTATGAATGAGACATCTGCAGAGTCTCTTCATAGCAGGAGTGAATGTATAGTGGTAAGGAGGTATAGTGGTAAGGAGGTATAGGGCTGGCTGTGTGTGTGTGTGTGTGTGTGTGTGTGTGTGTGTGTGTGTGTGTGTGTGTGTGTGTGTGTGTGTGTGTGTGTGTGTGTGTGTGTGTGTGTGTGTGTGTGGTAAGGCTTACTTGGACAGGATATGAGGGCAAAGTGAAAGCTGCACCAGGCAGCTGGAGTCAGTGCACTAACTAACCTATCAGGTTACACGCACGCACGCACACGCACACGCACACGCACACGCACACGCACACACACGCACGCACACGCACACGCACACACACACACACACGCAAACTTTCACGGGTTCACAGACACACATGCGAGTCACACATGAAACCCATGTCCTCACTCAGACCTGTGTGTGTGCGTGCGTGTGTGTGTGCATGTGTGTGTGAATTTGTCCGTAAGAATCGCACCTGTGTGTGCAGTCATGTGTGAGTATGTGTCATTACAGGTGTGTGTGCGTAAAAATTCAGAATATTCCTCTCTCGCCCGGTATCATTGAGGATGCGCTAGGACGTCTACAGACGTCCTATGGACACGTCGATTGGGACCCCTAGGACTACGGACGGAAACGGTTAAAAGGCCTTAAATGTCCTTAAATCGTCACTTCACTGTCACCTGGGGACACCCCTGGGGGTCCCGGCCCACAGGTTGAAACCACCGATCGAAGTAGTAATACAAACGTGTGTTTGTGTGCATGTGTGCATGTGTGCGTGTGTGTGTGTGTGTGTGTGTGTGTGTGTGTGTGTGTGTGTGTGTGTGTGTGTGTGTGTGGCACTCACCGCTCCCCAGACGCCCACCTGCCAGGAGGCACACTCAGGCAGCTCACAGGAGCCCACGCCGGGGGGCTTGCTGGAGGGGTCACACAGGTGCTCCGCCAGCCTCTCCTCTCCCACCCCCACACTGCACAACACCTGCCTGTGTCTCATCCCCTTCCCACAGGTCACCAGACACTGCAGAGAGAGAGGGAGAGGGAGGGGATTATAAAGATACTACATAGTCTAACTCAAGCGGATAGCAAAGTCCATAACAGAATTTTAACGATGACAGTGGGTGAAATGCTTGATGTGGGCTTTCCTTAACTTTACACCTCATCTACACTGCCAGCGATGCGAGCGAGCGAACTATGACATCTCCTTAGAATACATGTTGTTATATACATACATATACATGACTGTTCTGACGTACCGCGAACGTGCAGCGACGTCGTCCACCCCTCCTATATTCACTCGCAGAGTTTCTATTTGAGCGAGGTTTCGCGGCCTTAAACACTTTTATTGGTTGAGATCTACACGCCACTATTTATTGGTTATTTGATTGGTTCAGGCTACATCGCAATGCACTGATCGACGCTCCATATCTATTTTTCGCGTGATATGGCCGTCGGAACGCTCACTCCTTGTGCCTGTGCAGATGAGGTGTTATAGGTTAACACAGGACAACCTTTAACAGATGTTAAAGTCCAGAGCTTGTGCAGCGTCTCACCTCGCTCCACTCACTGGGGAACCACTTGGGACAGGTCTGCTCGTTGCAGGGTTCAGAGACCAGCCTCTGGTACTCGCTGCAGTCGCGGTCCAACAGCCTCCTGCCCAGGTTGTTCATGCAGTAAGACTCTCTGGTCCGACTCCCACGGCCGCACGTCTTAGAGCACTGCAGAAACAAAAACGGAACACTTAACCGGAGGCGAGCATTCCACGAAAACAGCAAGATCTACAAGCTCACACATAATGCAAAATGCCTTTCATTATTTTTTGACCTGGTTGTATCGTGTGTTCTTTTCTTTTCTTCTTACCTCTCCTACTCTCTCCAATCTCTTAAAAAAACTACAAATGATGGAGCGCACATGAAAAACATTTCACCCACTTTACCCGTGTAAGCTTATTTATGATTTGGCAATAAAAGATGATTCAGATGCATTGCAACATCGAAGATATTTGGTATTGAGGGAAAAATGAATTGCATTAAAAAGTGACGCCAAGGGGTCCTGAATCCTGAACAGGGGGTCCTGTCCCGTACACTATGTGACAAGTTGAGAGTGAGAATAAGTTGGAAACAGATCTTTAGTGAATAGCATCTTCCACACTGTACCTGTGACCAGGCACTGTACTGCCAGCTCTTCAGCAGACAGTCCCCGTGGCAGGGCTCCCTGGTCTGGGGTTTAGAGAGCTCCCCACACGTACTGGCCTCCACCCTCTCACTCTGCCTCTTCAGCTGACTGTACCTCATGCACTGGACGTCCAGGCTGCGGTACCCGGGGCCGCACTTGGCCGAACACTCGCTCTTCCCCGCCACATGCCACCTGCAGGGGGAGGTAGAGGAGGGACGGGGTGGGGCGGAGAAAGACAAAGTAAGGATCCTCTGTGTATTGTGTGTGAAAAAAACAACAACAAAAAACAGCTGAATGGAGCAAATCAGTCTGGATTCCAGGCTACAGGTATGCCACCTTCTGGAATAAATAAATAAATACATAATTAAATAAATGGGGCTACAGTTATGCACAGAGCCGATACACCTGCCAAGTGTTCTAGATAACAGCTCTTCTGGTCGACTTTACACTAAACACTATTCCTTGGTGAAGTTGGGTCCTTAAAATGCATTGTGCAGATGTACAAAGTGTGAGTGCGGTGTGGCTGTAGCGTGTGTGTGTGTGTGTGTGCATGTGCGTGTACGTGCGCACCTGAGTTCACAGTCAGTGTTGCAGGGCTCAGTGACAGCACCGGGACGAGGTAAATGTTCACAGCGTTGTTCCGACACCTCGAGCTGGTCACTCTTACGCACACACACCGCCTTGCGTCTTCGCTCGCCTACACGCGCGCACACACACACACACACACACACACACACACACACACACACACACACACACACACACACACACACACACACACACACACACACACACACACACACACACACACACACACACACACACACACAAATACACACAAACAAACACAGGCAAGGTTCGAATTAAGAGCAACATCTGGCGAGCAGCTCGCTTGCCAGCGAGATCGCATTTCCTCCCCATGTAACAAGTCCGATCAGCTTTCTGACATGCAGTCCTCTGGCACACAGAATTACGGGGCTATATACTTAGTTTGCAACCCGGTGTCGCGCACCAACAACAGCCGATCTAAAAGCAGACTGTGCGTCGCAACGTGATGCACAGTCTGCGTCTGTGTCTGCTTTTAGATCGTCTGTTTATGGTGCGCGACACTGCGGCGCAAAATAAGTATAAATCCGGCATTAGGGGGTCTCTCAGAACCCCGGATTATGGCTCTTTCCCAGGATCCGGCTAATAGCGCTGTGCGCTCTGATCCACAGGAAGGCTCGCTAGGCCGCCTCCAGAGGGGAGGTTTTACACGGCTCATCTGGGGGTTAAGGGCCAGGCTCAGGGGGTGCAGGGGCATGCCAAGGTCACCAGCGGGCCGTCAGTACAGTGTGTGTGTGTGTGAATGTGTGTGTGTGAGTGTGAGTGTGTGTGTCAGTGTCAGTGTGAGTGTGAGTGTGTGTGTGAGTGTGAGTGTGAGTGTGTGTTGTGTGTGTGTGTGTGTGTGTGTGTGTGTGTGTGTGTGTGTGTGTGTGTGTGTGTGTGTGTGCTTGTGTGTGTGTGCTGTCCTAAATAACAAACTTGCTTGCATGCTGAAAATAGCCGATCTACAAGCACACAACGTGTCGCAGCGCGACGCGTTGTTTGCTGTTTGTTTGCAAGTGTTAAATCAGCCATTACGACACCATCAAGGCCCGCCAAAATACATTTTAGTCGACTAAATCAACTGTAGATTTAGTCGACTAAAACTAGACTAACACTAAAACATTTCAGATGACTAAAAAAATGTGACTAAAACTAAATGAAGTTTTATTCCAAAGACTATGACTAAAACTAAAATCTAAAATGTGCTGCCAAAAACAACACTGGGTCTTACCCTGACACATGCGGCTGCACTCCATCCAGGGGCCCGAGGGGTCCCACACAAACTGTTCCCTGTGCTCCTCGATGGGGATGTTGAAGGAGTAGCGTACGTCCGGGTTGTACAGGTTCCCCACACACAACACCTGCATGGGAGAGAGGAACCATAGAGTAAAAAAAGGATAGAGACTGAACCCGGAGCGATATCCCCCACCCCCCGCTATTCATTTTTAGTGGAAGTTGCTCAGTGGCGTTTTGAAGCACCCGGAAGAACGCTCTACTTCCGCATTCGACCACCACATTTTGGTGGTCGAATGGGGAAGTGCAACCGGGCGCTCAATGTTAAAGCCCAGCTGCACGGGGTTTCCTCGTCATGAATCCACGGGTCCGCCTGCAGTTCACACTCCAACCACTAGGGCCAAGTGCTTCAATGCTGGAGAGCCTCACTGGGGGCTTGAGAGGAACGTGGTGAAGACTTTCACACTGTGTTCATTTTGACAGCATTTTGTTTTATAGTCATAGTATTTTCAAAAACCGGATACATACAAACAGGATACAGGATAAACACATGAAAAAGGAAGGGATGACACAAATAATTACCAGACAAATTTGAAATTGAAACACTATAAAATGTAAGCTTCTACCCTGACTCCCTCCTGATTGGATGGAACTGGCAACCCACCTGAAATTTTATTTTCTGTTTATTAAAGAGCTGGAGAGACAGGGAGACCAATGTTATTCAACAAACACTGATACAGAAATGATTACTATCACAATATAGAGCTTTTAACAAGAAACCTTTTGTTTTAGCCGAAACAATATCACTTACACTATCATTAATGCAACAGAGATGGCATTACTTCTAAAATATAACAAATACAGCAAATGTAGCATGATTTCTCACCTGGCAGGTGATGAAAGAAAGCATATTAAAGACAGTGAACAATAGAACACCTTATAGACAAACTGACACCTTGGCTGCACATTTTCTAGTTGTCACTGTAATCAGGAACTACCTGTACTTAAAACTGTGAGGATACAAAAACCCGGCATTACCGGGAGCCCTGAGGACCAGAGTTTGAAGCCATTGATCTACAGTGTAGACCAGGGCGTGTTTAAGACCAAGGACCCCTTAGCTGAGAGAGAGACGAAGCAGGGACCCCCACTATATGTATAACATTGTGTTGCAGATTAAACTTTATAGAGAATGTATACATAGCTTCATGTAGGGGAGGGCCGCCACAGTTGTAATGCGTCATGGTTGTAACATGCACGTCATCTCTTGATTGGTCAATGCCATCATGACGTCATTGTGTCAGTATATGTACAGCAATGTACTCTACATGCCCAGGAAGTTTCAAGTGTTTTCCTTCATCCTACTGGGAATTATTGAAGGAAAACTGGCTTTTCTCAAAATGCGTAAAAATGTTCACCTGTGGTCTGTGGTTCTGTGGTCTACAAATCTTTTTTTTTGAGTGGTGCAAACCACTCCAACAACCAGCTTTGTCTGTATCTATGTTTGTATGTGTGTACCTGTACGTGTGTGTACCTGTACGTGGGACCCAAAAAAATGAGCATGGTTACTATGGTCACTGACATTACGTCAGACCACAGTTGATCAGGCTATATAAGACCTTGCACCACTCAGTTCACACGGGTGTGATTTTTTTATGTTGATAAGCTAAAATTGACATGGATGTCTGCATGCTTATGTTCTTCATTAGTTTGCATCGTTTTTAGACACTATGCTGGTTAGTTCTGGTCTGTAAGCAACGCCAAAGAAGGACTTGAAAAGTGGTTCAATTGTAACACACACCATGTCATATCATAACATTATATGGAATATTTACATATTTGACATATTGGCCAATATTATGTTCAGTCTATCAATTACAGAGTGTATTCTAAATCAGTTTAGGGTTGTATAACATTGCCATTGAACTGACTCAAACGCCCAAACTGGTACACCCGGTAATATTTAATAATTCCCTTATGTTTGATACATTTTCTTATCACATCCATGGTATGACAACAATATTAAAGAGTTGCTTCAATGAAATATAATTGATTTAAGCTGAAAACGATATGTTTAATGGCATTTTCTTTGCGTTTGACTCAAACGCCCAAACTGGTACACCCAGTAATATTTAATAATTCCCTTATGGTTGATACATTTTCTTATCACATCCATGGTATGACAACCATGTTAAAGAGTTGCTTCAGTGAAATATAATTGATTTAAGCTGAAAACGATATGTTTAATGGCATTTTCTTTGCGTTGTTACATTTATGCCGCATGCCGTTACAATTAATCCCATATGCGCAACAAATGTAACACTGGAACAGCGTCCACTTTCGGTTTAATAACTCCCGACCTGTTTCATCAATTGAAAAGCTTGTGGTTTATGATAGCAGACATGTGTAGGTCCTTTGCCTGAAAATATTATGTAGATAAAAGGATCTCTGAGTAAAAGAGTGATACTTGCAAAATGTTACAACCATGGCGGCTCTCCCCTACTTGTTTGACAGCACTTTTGTTGTTAATTTGTTTACACATTAGGCTCTTAGATAGTTACACGAGTTAATTGATGTAGAACAGCTTCCCTCCCAATAACGAGTTACGTTTTCATTGTTTAATTCGCGTTGTAATACGTTTTAAGACTTTTAAGAGGGTTTCCATCGGACAGAGTGGGATAGGTGACGCGTTCGGATGACGTCACCGGAAATCAACAAACCCCCCCTGTTGAGACCCCCTGGGGGGTCGCGACCCACGGGTTGAGAACGCCTGCTTTAAGAGACCGGCTTATTTGCGCAGTTTTATAAAGTGAACTATAAGAAAACACTGACAGCAATCAGGTAAATAAACAAACTTGCAGGATTGCAGTGTCCTGTCAATTCCGGTTGTTGTTGTAACTTGTGTGTGTGTGTGTGTGTGTATGTGTGTGTGTGCTGTGCTAAATAACAAATTTGTAGGTGTTAGGTTATAGGGCATTGTATAAAAACGGCAAAATAATTAATAAAAGGTAAAAAAATAGTGCGCACAGGATTCCCCCCAGACATTCGCCCCCCCTGGGGTCAAGTTCAAGCTACGCCCATGGTGGAACCACCGGCTGCCTTAATAGTGTGTGACATTTATAGATTTTGGGGCATAAATAATATATTAGACGCTTTTAATCCAGAATTGATCGATGTCACCATGATGGGCCACATACTGAAAAAATGAGCTTTTAAAAAGGCACATTGCTGTCCAGACTGCAAAAGGGCAGACACTTGGTGTCTTTCTGTGCACGGCCCTGCATTGATGAGGAGGAACAGAACAGCTGACGCATGCCTCTCTTTACCTGCAGTACGAGCTCCTCGTCGATGCGGTCGGTGCAGTTGATGCGCTCCACCTTGGTGTCGGAGCCGCTGTACTCGATGACCGTTCCCTTGAAGGTGATCTCTCTTTTGAACATGGCCACCACAAAGTTCCCGTTCAGCAGGGAGTTGGACTGGCTGTCAGCCAACGCTGCGCGGGAAACAACAACCGGAGAGGAATGGTAAGAAGCCGCAGAAATACCACAAAGCCATCCTGAACAACAGAAAAGATGTGAGAATGTATATTGAATCCTGTGGAAGTGAAGGTGGTAACCACATGAACCCTAGCATGTGCCTATTCTGGACACGTGTTATAATAGGCGCCCATTCGGTACAAAAATAGGTGAACACATTCAATAAATACAAGCTCATATTGCCACAATACGGAGCATTGTGAGCTTGTACATCAATTATTTTCCCAGCAGAAATTTGGTGGAGATGGAAACGAGGAGTGGACCAGGCAAATAGCCAGGAATAGCACTAAATCGGTTCCCAAAATGTGTTGACAGCTTCCCTAAGCCCGCTGAAGAAGCAAAAACCTTCTCAGGGAGCACCGGACCTGGTCCTAGCCGCGGGCACCAACAAGTGGTACGGCGCTGGGATCGAGCACAGTGCCCTGGGCGATCCCGGTCAACTAAGTATATTGGCTTTAAGTTGTTAAAGAAGCATTTAGAAGTCGATATGTATTAGTCCAAGCTATAGAATATCGTTCCTGTCGGGCAGAAACCTCTTATCTCCCTGTTTTAACTGTTGTAGCAGATCTATACAAGCTCGAAACGGGGCGCGTTTGAATCCTGAAAAGTAACAGCTTTGGACATATGAGGTTTCCACCCGACAGAGATGATAAAATATATATAGTAAACAGTGATCCAATTTCAGCCTATTGTTCTGGAAAGCCCACAGTTTCAAGGAGGAGGCGTGTGCACGCACGCACGCACGCACGCACACGCGCACACGTACACGCGCGCACACACGTGTGTGTGTGTATGTGTGATGAAACACTGGTGGCACCAAATTGCAATCATTTGCAGTTAGACTGCGTGACTCCCCTGCTTAGTGCCTGACATTACAGTGCAAACAGAGGAACTCCACTGGCTGCAAATACAAATAAGTATATAAACATGCTGACACAATAGACGCATATGTAAGCAAACAAGGGGGTCCCCCTCAAGGACCCCAGCTAAATGATGGAGAGTTGGTTGCGGTGCAGCACAAGTGAGACTTCAAGGCAGCAACACATCACTCTTCCATGGGCTATAGACCGTAAGGCTATGAAGCAATTTAGCACTGGGCATAACGGGCAACGGATAAGGGACCACTAGCATGTCTGAGAGGTCATTTTGATCGTTTTTTTTAGATTTTGAAGTTTATTATCTTTGCCCACGAAGCTTTCAGAATGTTCCCCTTCCATGACCATTGATCATCCATCACCATTCTATCATCTCAGAAATGTTTGACATCTGAAACATTTTCTAAATATGAATTTAAGCACATGCTACTTGTGTCTCATTTTACTTCAGTCATGCTAGTGTTAAAGGCAATGGCATGTGGCACGGTGATTGGTTTAATTATTGTAACGCCCAAACCACACCTACAGTATGCATAATGTAACGGGTAACGGAGGTGTTTTAGGGATTTAGACAGGTGACCGAAATACCAACTTTAGGGGGGGAACACCCCTTCCCCACTGCTAAATCCCCAAATAGTGTATATAGAATGATCGAACAAAAATGGAGCCCTACATCTCTTTATATAGTGGTCCGTGGCTCATATGCCAAATAAATAATGGGCCTTGAAATGAAAAGGGTTGAAAACCACTGAAGTAGGGCATTCATTATGGAAAAGAACAACATTTGAAACATGGAGATGCAAGGTATCTTCCCGACAGTCCATAAGCATGCTGACACAATGGACGTAACGCATGTAAGTACACACACAGCAGGCTCGCATCACACGCACACATACTGTACGTGCACGCTCACACATGCACATGCACTGGCACAGCGAACAGGCCAACTATAGTACCCTTTTCCAGCCCCCCCCCCCCCACAAAAAAAGCAGAGTTCTTAGAAAATATGCAGTTAATTACAACGTCAAAGCTCCATGTTGAAACAATGTGTGTGATTAAGTCTCTAGACACAACTTTGTTTACATTCAAGTCTGCACATGACTGGAGCGAATCATCTTTAACCCCTCCACTGCCTGTGTGGCTGTGCGTGTGCGTGTGTGTGTGTGTGTGTGTGTGTGTGTGTGTGTGTGTGTGTGTGTGTGTGTGTGTGTGTGTGTGTCAGAGGCAAGACAAGGTTCTGATTGCCGTCACTGACGCCTTGGCAGTACATGGTGAGTACAAGCAGTGGAGTGGGCACCACTACACTACACTACACTACACTACACTACACTACACTACACTACACTACACTACACTACACTACACTACACTACACACACACACACACACACACGTGTGCGTGTGTGGATTGCGCGCGCACCCATGCTCATACACAGTGCGCATCCACCTAAAAACATACTTACATAAACGCACATACATGCTTTCATGAACACAGACAAAAGCACCCCCACATATACAATATGTATGTATGTGCTTGCAGTACACAAATTCACGCACACTTCCACACGCCCACAGTGTGACAACAGTGCACAAACGGCAAAATACAGAAACACACAAGAACATACTTGTTCACACACACACACACACACACACACACCGGTGGGTCCATCTCCATGTACTTTCATGTGGGCTGGCTCCACATGCCTCTAATTAGGCCGTAGCGCTGCCTCATTCATCTTGCTGTGGGACTGACAGTACGTTTGCTTTCCTAACACAGCAGCCTCGTCTGACGCCCACCCGCCCTTCTCTCCAACGTTTCCCGCACACACACGCACACACACACACAGACACACACACACACACACACACACACACACACACACACACACACACACACACACACACACACACACACACACACACACACACACACACACACACACACACACACACACACACACACACACACACACACTCTCTGAACCGGTACAAATGTAACCGGCGGTCTAGCTGGCACCGGCTCCGGGTTTTAACGCTAAATACACATTTTATTTTACAACGGTGTTGTGCAAAAATAGCAAATAATAGCCGATCTACACAAGCTCAAAATTTATGGTGATGTGACATGTCACGTGCACGTTCTTGTAGATCGCCGATATTAGCTTTTTCTTTCTCTCTTTTTTTCACTCCACAAATTCAGTTGAACCAAATTACATTCATGAGCACCGCTCTACATGAGCACCGCTACATGAGCACCGCTACATGAGCACCGCTCTACATGAGCACCGCTACATGAGCACCGCTCTACATGAGCACCGCTACATGAGCACCGCTCTACATGAGCACCGCTACATGAGCACCGTTCTACATGAGCACCGCTACATGAGCACCGCTCTACATGAGCACCGCTCTACATGAGCACCGCTACATGAGCACCGCTCTACATGAGCACCGCTCTACATGAGCACCGCTCTACATAAGCACCGCTACATGAGCACCGCTACATGAGCACCGCTCTACATGAGCACCGCTCTACATGAGCACCGCTCTACATGAGCACCGCTACATGAGCACCGCTACATGAGCACCGCTCTACATGAGCACCGCTACATGAGCACCGCTCTACATGAGCACCGCTACATGAGCACCGCTCTACATGAGCACCGCTCTACATGAGCACCGCTCTACATGAGCACCGCTCTACATGAGCACCGCTCTACATGAGCACCGCTACATGAGCACCGCTCTACATGAGCACCGCTACATGAGCACCGCTCTACATGAGCACCGCTCTACATGAGCACCGCTACATGAGCACCGCTCTACATGAGGACCGCTCTACATGAGCACCGCTCTACATGAGCACCGCTACATGAGCACCGCTCTACATGAGCACCGCTACATGAGCACCGCTCTACATGAGCACCGCTACATGAGCACCGCTCTACATGAGCACCGCTCTACATGAGCACCGCTACATGAGCACCGCTCTACATGAGGACCGCTCTACATGAGCACCGCTCTACATGAGCACCGCTCTACATGAGCACCGCTCTACATGAGCACCGCTACATGAGCACCGCTACATGAGCACCGCTACATGAGCACCGCTCTACATGAGCACCGCTCTACATGAGCACCGCTACATGAGCACCGCTACATGAGCACCACTCTACATGAGCACCGCTACATGAGCACCGCTCTACATGAGCACCGCTCTACATGAGCACCGCTCTACAAAAGCACCGCTCTACAAAAGCTGAACTATTTTTTAATTAAGGCGGCAAGAAGTGCACTCTGGAAAATAAAAAGAACACTGGAACACCCCGAGTGCTCCGCCCCAAAATGTGATGCTCAGCGCGCACACACACACACACACACACACACACACGCACACGCACACGCATACGGACACACACGCACACGGACGCAGATGTGCAGGGCACTATTCATGCAGCACTTACCGAGGTAGTTATCGTCCTCCGGCTTCCCAGAGTAGCTGACCTGTTTGATATCGATGTTGGTGGCCCCCGCCGGGATGCGAACCACCGTGTTGTAACCTGGGAGAGGGTGGGAGAGGGACGGAGACAGACAGATGGACAGACGGGACAGAGACAGACAGACAGGTCAGAGACAGAGGGACAGAAAATGGGAGAAAGACGGAACTTCACAAAGACGGCAAAATAAACAAAGTGAAAAAGAAAATTATGAAGAATTTGAAATATGGAGATACAAGGTTTCTTCTCCGACAGGGACAGCGATAATAGCTTCAATGTGCAAAACCGCAGTCAGTACCCAGTCAGGGAAGTCCGGTTGTAGCCTTTAGGGATTTGAATGTCACACATGGGAAAATAAAGAAAAAGTCCCCCCCCCCCCCCCACCCCCTACCCCAAAAAAAGCGTTGTAGCCCTCTCGAATAACCTGCAAAGAAGGCCTTGTTTTACTCTTAAGAGGCCCACACGTCAAATGATATGTAATTATTCCCCTCGACCTGCCTTTGGCCTATAATTACTGCACTGGGTCTGCTGTCCTATGATAAACTGACACGGGGGGAGGGCGAGAGAGAGAGAAACAGGAGAGAGAGACAGAGGTGTGTGTGTGTGTGTGGGGGGGGGGGGGGGGGGGGGGGGGGCATGTAGGATGTTGAGACACGGAAATGGAGATGGCGTTTAGAAGGAGGCTATAGGAAGAGGAGTGGAAGGGTTCATTTCTGCCCCCTCCCCTGATGTCCTTCGGTTATAGGGATTAGGATGATGCCCAGAAAGCATTGCGATTTCAACTACAATCCTCATCCATCCATCCATCCATCTTAAACCGCTTATCCAGAGTCGGGTCACAGTAGCAACAGCTCCAGCAGAGAGCTCCAGACTTCCCTCTCCAAAGCAACTTTAGTAACTTTATCCGAGCCATACTGCAATACCTGCAACACCCCTGCTGCTCCGATTCTCTGGCTGATCTCCTGCTCCGTACTCCCCTCACTCGTGAACAAGACCCCAAAATACTTAAACTCCTTCACCTGGGGCAAAGTGTCATTCCCAACTTGGACTGCACAATTATTATTCCCAATGATATTCCTTTGTTAAAAGTATAATAGTTAATTTCGCGCGTGTTTGTTTGGTAACAGGAGTCTCCGATTCTCTCCTGCTCTTTAGTAAACTGAAAATGCACTTTCAGCTCGGGATACCGATTTTATCCGACCAGGAGAGAGAACAAAATACAGATTAAACAAGTGAAATTGGAAGTGATGGCACTATAAGAAAGGGGGCAGACAAAATACCATGAACACTTTAACATTTGAAGATGATAAAATGGGTATTCTCCTGATTGGCTGAAATGTGTCATTTCTTTTCCTGGTGGAAAAAGCAGACTGGTGTCTTTAGTTTCCTTTGAGATTGTGTGAGATTAGAAAGAGTAGAGGTGGGAGGGGATAGGGAGTAGAGGTGGGAGGGGATAGGGAGTAGAGGTGGGAGGGGATAGGGAGTAGGGGTGGGAGGGGATAGGGAGTAGGGGTGGGAGGGGATAGGGAGTAGAGGTGGGAGGGGATAGGGAGTAGAGGTGGGATAGGGAGTAGAGGTGGGAGGGGATAGGGAGTAGAGGTGGGAGGGGATAGGGAGTAGAGATAAGGTCCAGCAAGGACATCAATCATGTGTGTTACGTTTATGTATGGAGAAAACATCTGTGCTTTCTGAAGTTCTGGGAGAGCTGAGTGACTATAGTTAGTAACCACTTAAACCCTCTTAGTGAAACGGACCTGAGTTGCAACTGTAGAGTTCTACTATAAAGTACTATAAAGAAATGTGTTTAGCAAAAAGTGGCCTCATGATGGCCTCTAGGGAGTTCATACACAGATCTGTGCAGTTATAGGTGAAATCATGAATTGGAAGTTATAGCGCCACCATGAGGCTGATTTGAATTATTTTTAAGTGGCATTTCTTCCTCTGCCATAGTGGGAATGTGCGTGCATAATTTCACAGAAATTGCACGCTGTGTTCAAGATTTGAGGCATTTTGTTCAAAATGGACCAATCCTGCAAAATTTGAAAGGCAATCTTAGCCAATTGGGATGGAATATGGGAAAGCGGACAGATCCATGTTGATCAGAGGACTATGGAGAGTGTATACCGATTTGTGTGATGTAATGTGTACGTGTAATGTACAGAAATGTGTTTTGCCAAAATCGGCCTCATGGTGGCCCTATAACTGGCAGGTGCAAAACAATGCAGGGCAAAGGTTTTTCCTTGGCCTCTGAAGTGCGCCTACAAAGTTGTACATATAGGTAAGAACATGAATTGGCCTGTTATAGCACCATAATGAGGCTGATTTGAGGCATTTTGTTCAAAATGGACCAATCCTGCAAACTTTGGAAGGCAGTCTTAGCCAATGTGCATGGAATATGGGGAAGCGGACAGGTCCGTGTTGATCACATTACTATAGAGATAGTGTATACCGATTTGCGTGATGTATGGATACAATGTATACGAGTATTATAAATAAATGTGTTAAGCAGAAATCTGCCTCATGGTGGCGCTATAACATGCCATTGTGGAAAAATTGGGGCAGAGGTTAATCGTTGGCATCCAGGGAGTGTGTATGCACAGTTTGGCATCGACCGGGCGAACGGTGGCGGAGATTAGCTGGCACAGACGGACGGACGGATGGACGGAGTGCTAAACATACTCTCCACATGCCTTCGGCCTGGTGGAGACAATGAGAAAGAGAGAGGGAAGAGATTGGCGTGGAAAGGATGTTCAGTCAGTGTGTGAGCCACTCGGGGGCAGCAGCACTTATGAAGTTTTGATTTTGCATCAGCCAATGGCAGTTCTCAGCACACACATACACGCTTGCAAGCGCAAAAGCACGCATGTATGCATGCACGCACGCACCCATCCGCCCACACCCACCCATAAACTTAATTTGGAGTAACTTTACACGACCCACAAGTCAACCGCAATCAACAAAAAATGTGTAGCTTCCAACTACAGAACATGTCCGACAGCATATCGTCTGTCGAGTGGAAACCTCAGTCCAAAACTGTCACTTTCCAGGATTCAAAATGACAAAATAGCAGATCTACAAGCTCGAAACGTGCCGCGAAAAATATCTGCTACTTTTGATTAGATTTTTTTTTACGCTGTAGTATGATCAAGTAATTAAAAAAACAAACATAAAAATAGAGGTTTCTGCCCGATAGCAACGATATTCTACACTGTCTATATATGACATGACCGAGAACAATAATTCCTCACGAGTCTGAGAGACACACAGTCCTGTTCACTTATGTGGGACTATAAAAGCCACCACTGCATGTCTCTAGTGTGCTGCTTTTTTTTTCTTCCCCAAGTTCCATGTCAAATCAGCCACTAAACCAGTGCGGACAGGATAAGCACATAAGTACACAGGGACGTATGAACTGTGGAAACCGCCAACACGATCAGCCCCCCCCCCCCTTCCCTCCCTCCATGGGGAAGCCACACGGTCTCTCCACAGGAACAGAGCCAGGGCCCCCCTGCATGGTGTAGCCCAGGCTTAGTCGCTGACCACACACACACACACACACACACACACACACACACACACACACACACACACACACACACACACACACACACACACACACACACACACACACACACACACACACACACACACACACACACACACACACACACACACACACACACACACACACACACACACACACACACACACACACACACACACACACAGCCACCACTGACGAATGAACAGCAAACTAACTACTTGGGAAGTGGGGGGGGGGGGGGGGAAACAAAATACATAAACCATGTTTCCAGTCTAGGATTGCTGAGGTTTACCTCAAAAAGGCTCGACTCCACCACTGGGAGGGGGAGGGGGGGGGGGGGGGGGGTTACACTTAGAGCCACTACAGTAGCGAGTAAAGCTTACCCTAGCGGAGGCCCTGCTAGCATGGTGATTGACTTCATAGCGATAAACAAGGTCCCTCTGTGTCACAGAGCCCGACAGATGCCAGATTTTGGGGACCGATGTCGATCTATCTTGACTTGACAGTCCTAGACAAGTGGTTTCTCAAACTTTTATATTTCAAGGTCCCTGTGGCAATGGGGTAAAGTCTCACCTTTATTATTTAAGTTGTAAATCATGTTTGACATGTTACCACAGTGCTTCCTACTGCTGACCAGTGGGGAAGGACCCGATTGTAGCATGAGGCTGCCTTTTATAGTGCCTGACTCCATTGTAGGGAGCATGCTCATTGCTCAGTCCATCCCACTGGATCAGACCAACTGTAGGTTTTTGTAAATATGTGAATTATTGTGGATAATGTGTAATGATTTAAATGTGAATTATACAAGGGTTAAATGTGATTATGTGTTAAAGTAGTTATTGTCTCTGGACATGGGGCTGTTATAATTGTGGAATCAATTAGGGTTGGTATGGTCCAGTGGGAGGGGCCTAGCCTATATTTAAGAAGGGGGACCTGCCACTGTTCGGCAGTCGATGTAGGGCTGTAGACCAGGAGGGCCAACCTATTCAGCCATTGTAAATAGTGTGTTGTACTGTTTTTGGGACACCATTTTGTCACTTTGACACTTTGACACTTGAAAGGTGAATGAATAAAACAGTTTGTTTTTGCTTGCTGGCTTGCTATTTTGAGTATCCTGCTAATTTGAACATTTTTGAGGTTTTGAGAACTGTGTCATGTGCCTTTGAGCACATACTACCCTCACTCAAGGTCCATTTGGGACTCCCCTCAAAGAACCAGCGACGGCTCCAGAAAATCGTGACTGGGGGGACAATGGGCGGGCTGGCTATTTAGAGGGATGGGGCTAATGAATGTCGGTTTACATAGAAGTAGAAGTCAGTCAATTGGGCTTGTGGGGGAGGGGGGGCTTAGGGGCGACTAAGCCTCCACCAGAGGGGGCTAAAGCCCCCCCTAGCCGTCCCTGCAAAGAACCCTGAGTGTCCCTCAAGACCCCCTTTGAGAACCACTGTCCTAGACCACCATCCACCAATGCTTTGGCTGATATTTTACAATTTTCATAATACAACAGGTCGTTTCGAGGAAGCAATCTGATTGGTTGAAGTATAGCCATCTAACCGTGCTTAATGCCTGCTGATCTCCCAGGGCGGCGCAGACTTAGTTACCAGTATATAATGAAATTGAGTTGACGTTAGAGTAACTGTTGAATTATCGCAATATTACACTCGATGGTCGTACTTTACAGTCATTAATGGCACTTAAAATAGCTTAAATTTAGGCTTTAGCAGACTCTCTTATCCAGAGTGACTTACAATAAGCAAGGTAAACCCATACATCAAACGCAGACACACGGGCCCTGTCTTGCGCGCTGCCTTATCCATTACGCCTAATCTTATTAGGCCTTATTTTGAAAACGTTTAAAAATAGAGAAAATAACCTGGCATACCGGTACCTACATCGGCGTGGTGTGAGCTTGTAGATGTGCTATGTTAACAATTTACAAATGTTTTCAAAATAAATTAAGAGAAAGTCCCACAGGTAAACCAAGAACCTTGCATCAGTCTAACCAATATACTATAAAAATATTTAAGAAGAAGCTGTACACTGAAACTATAGGTCATAGCATCTGTCTAGTTTTGGTTTATTTTTGGTTTATTTCACCACCCATGCCCTATTCAAACGTGTGTGTGTGTGTGTGTGTGTGTGTGTGTGTGTGTGTGTGTGTGTGTGTGTGTGTGTGTGTGTGTGTGTGTGTGTGTGTGTGTGTGTGTGTGTGTGTGTGTGTAGTTTTTCGGGCCTAAAATGACAGGCCCTGAACAGGGTTGAAAGTGGTCAAAAGAATATGGGTAGACAGTGCTAAAAATGTCTATATCATTGCTGTCAGGCAAAAACCTTTTATTGAATTGTTACAGTTTTTTTTCCGTAAATGTATGTTCTACAAGAGTGTCACACAAAAGTAGTGAAAATTGCATATCTATAAACTCACAACGCGCCGCAATGCGACACGCTGTGAGCTTGTAGATCTGCCACTTTCACTATTTTAATTCAAACAAAATAACAATTAAAAAGGAACAGTTGTCGTGGTCATACAAGGGTTTTTCCAGCCGACACCAACAATGACAAACTGAAGGACATCATTTTGTCCTTCAGTTTCTGGGAGGGACTGGCTCCATAAACCACATAGGAGAGTGTTTGTGTTGTTCCGTCTCATTTACTTCAGGGGTAAAACCCCGCTCTTTATTTTGATGCTAACCCTAGTGCGCGAGTAAGCTAAAAAGTAAACCAAATTAGAGACAGATCCACACAGAATCAAGTGAGAACACTTATTTGTTATCACTCGGAGAGCTCCCAGCGCAGTAACCAGGGATTTACTGAGGCTTGTACAACTGTTTACAATGGCCAGTTAATTGGCTGGTTTCACTGGGAGAGGATTTAGAGACACAGGTTTTCAAAGTGGGGTCGGCGGCCCCCAGCGGGGGCTGCCAGGGGGGAGAGGGGGGGGGGGGGGAGTGGTTGGAAAGGAGAGGGGGGTACGTGGACACACATAACAACTGTATAGATACATTATATACAGTACACAATTCCAATGAAATCAATGATGATTTTTGTCAATTTGGCATTTTCAAAATTCTTCCAAAATGACGAAAACAGCAGATCTACAAGCTCACAATGCGTTGAAATGTTACATATAGTGGGCTTGTGGATTGGCAGTTTTTTATTTGTATTGTTACTGTATTGTATTGTATTGTATTTTTCTTTTCTTTTTTTGCCATTTCACAATAGGGTTATATGAGAGAGAGAGAGAGAGAGAGAGAGAGAGGAGAGAAAAACAGACAAAACAAACAGAAACGGACAGAAACGGCTTGATGGAAGCGCAGTTAGAAACGTAGTTTACAAAAACTGCGTTTCTAACAACAGGGAAATGTAGACAGAGGAGAAGGCAAAGATAGATGGAGCAGACAGATAGAGCCAGAGCCAGTTGAAAGATAAACCGTTGAAAAAGAGAAACAGACACTAAGTGCAAAGATATGAAGACTAGAGGCCACGGAGAGCTGGAAGCAGAGAGGGCTATCCTGCTTGCACTGGGCTCCGCTCCCACTCAACGTTCTCTCTCATTAGCCAAAGCCAGTTTCTCAGGACTGGGGTCAGTGCCTGTTCAACATAATGCAGTCCTCTCCTCAACGCCCCTCTTGCCAAAGCCAAGAAAACGAAGCCGTAAAGCATTTCGTTGCTGTTGGGCAGAAACCTCTTATCTCCATACTGTATATAAAGTATATATTATTTTTTTCTCTAAAGTAATGTCCTACTTGATTATACAGCGTCACACAAGATAATCAAAAGTAGCAGATCAAGAAGCTCGCTTTGAGCTTGTTGATCTGATACTTTTGCTGTCATTGAATTTGATCCTGAACTCTATGTATTGCCGCTATTGCCAAAACTTCAACATAAAATCTGCACACCAGAATGATGCTCCTCTTGCGTGTAATGTTTAACATTTGGAGCCGGGAGGCTCTTCCTCAGACCAATTAAGTCTGAGGATGTGCGTGTGCAGATTTTATTGTTATCTTATGTTGTAATTTAACGCCATATACACATACTGTAGATACAAGAGTGTCGCACAAGAATAGCAGATCTACAAGCTGACAACGCCTCGGGATGCGAGGGGTTGTGAGCTTGTAGCCAGGCTTTTTTCACTATTTTATTATTATTATGTTTTTAAATAATAATAAAAAAGGAACTGTTTTGGACTTACAAGGTTTCACACCCGACGCTACGCTAATACCTTCATCGACTCAGACTCAAAGAGGATTGGAGGCACAATGGACCGCTGGCACATGAAGCGACAGCGTACTAAAGTGGAGGGGTTTAGAAAACGGGGCCGACAATGATGTCAGCTCTGTCACTTTGCTCCCTGGAAAGAACTGAAGAGCGGGGAGCGGAGCGGAGTGTTTGCAGGTTTCTAGGGTTTTTAAGGGAAGACACACTTTCCGTGCGTCCTTAATTTGGCAGAGGGCTTATTGCATTTTAAATGCATCCCAACATGACTTCTTCAAGCCCTATTTTTGTTCATCACTGTATATAGGGTTGGCATCCAGAACCGGAGGAACCAAATCCAGCAATGCGAGGAACCCAAATTGGTTCCATCACATTTGGAACCGGATCACACTGTTAAAGCTGGCATGTGGAGTGGACTTCACGTCTGCTATACCAGGGGTTCTCAACCCGTGGGTCGCGAAATAATTTTGAGACACGGCCAAAGCCTTTCCGGGGGTCCCCAGCCAAAAACGTTGAGAACCCCTGTGCTATACAATTACAATACCGCCGGTTCTCAAACTTGTTTTTCATTTCAAGAACCACCATAACTCTGACAGTTGACACATTCTGTTCACACACCAATGGACTCGTCCATGGACTTGTCCATTTGGTTGCAGAGGGAATCGATAAGGAACCGGAATCATACAAAATCTTAAAGGTTCCAAACCCTACATTAGGCAATTTCCCAAATGTCAGCTTTGCAGCTGATGCATGTGTGCTTACTGCGTATTGCATGCGTCTCAGCCCTCATAAGCAAAAGCTGTTGACATACAGTATGTGCACAGGCAACACCGTCTCCGTATGCACTGAGCTACATTCTGTGTAACCTAAGCGAGGGCAGACCTTACCGTACTCTGCGTCATTGAAGGTCCCTGCCAGGGTCTTACACGAGGAGTTGTCCCCGCCGCACACGCCACACTTGTCATTCCTGGCCTTGGAGTTGAGAACGTGGTCACAGCCGGCCTGCTGCATATTCAGACATGGAGAAAGTTGTGATATGGATTTTGTCCAGTGTATATTCAAATATACACTGGACAATATATATATATATATATATATATTTGTTGAGAATATATACAATTTATTTGTTATGCTACGTTGATGATTTGAACAAATTACCAGGACTGGTTTGTGTTGTGCTTTTAGTCATAGTGTACACAAGGTACAGTAACACTTCTGACTAATACAAGTATTCAACCAATCAATCATTCATTTGAAATTAGTTTTAGTTGACTAAATATCATACGGTTTTAGTAGGCTAAATCTACAGTTGATTGAGTGTGTGAGACTGTGTGTTTGTTGTGTGTCTAGATACCCGACAAAGGCCTTGAACACAGATGTCGTAAGTTTCTGGGCCACATGGCGTGCCGTCGATGACGCGGTCCTTCAGCTGGTAGTAGGCCATGGTACCCACAACCCGACAGAAGAGCTTACATCGATCCTTCATTAGAACTGCATGGGAAACAGAAACAAACAGAAACAGAGGAGACAAACTGAATCAAAGCTCACAAGAGTGACCATATATGGTCACGCCTTGTGACATCATGCCTCCATATATGGTCACACCTCGTGACATCATGCCTCGTGACACGTCACGCCACCATATATGGCCATCTCCATACATGAAGATCACAACACTGACCTCATCTAACCATTGATAGCCATACATGGAGAAGACTGGATCATCACCTAGATCTGCATATATGGAGCTGGCCAGCAACTCTACATCTGACTTCAAACCACAAACGCTTAGATCTCCATATATGGAGCTGACCTGTTCTGACATTCCATATGTTGATCTGACCTCATCAAACCCTGTACACTCAAGACATGCTCCATATATGGCCAGTACAGAATTCTTTCCATATGTTAATCTGACCCCCCATGCCAAAGCGCCAGTGCTCGCCCAGCAGTCTGCCGTCTGCTGCCACCCAGGCGGATGCGTGCACACGTTCAGGACATCGTACTGGTAAATAATAAGAGAGGGGAGTATTCAACCTAGTCTTTACTTGGCTCTGGCTTAGTGGAAAAGAAAACGACCGCAAATGTATTTACATTTTTGGCAATGGGATCCGCAGTACATCGAGCTAGATTAACCCAAATTATATCAGTTATTTGGAGAAATCACTCTCTATTTGACAGGGCACTGATGATCACTCTCTATTTGACAGGGCACTGATGATCACTCTCTATTTGACAGGGCACTGATGCCGGCGTGCTGTCTTGTTTGCTTGTACAGCATGAAACTGGATGAATGAATGGTTCACAGAGGGACGACTGGCACGCTGCTGCCGCCCGGCCAGAATCTCGTGGTCTTTGCCAGATGGCAATCTGTAGTGTAGCTCTAAGCAAACCATCCCAGTAAGGAATGGGATACTTTGTAGAGCAGGGCGCTCGGCCAGGGGACTGATATGTGTGGGTGGGGCCGCGTGCTCTCTGCAGACACCCCACCCCAACCCCCCCCACCCCTATCATGGCCATGACTCAGTGAAATAAATAGCTTCTGTCAAACAACATCCCATTCCCACGTCGAAGGGGAAGAGAATTTGTCAAAGCCGGACAAAAATGTTGGAATGGGGAGACCTGTGGAATCTTTATAGTTTTATCTTGTGTCTTTACATTGATGATAATAAGCCATTTGGCACAATTGTGCATTCCTTTTCGCACAGATTTGAAATAAGGAAGCATGATAGAGGGAATCAGCGTTGGGGCAACCGCTGAAGGGGATTATGAAGTGCCCGGCCGGTAAACCGCTTTCGGTGAAAACGTCCTCTCAGTTCAGGGTTGTTTAATCTGGAATGATCTACCTTTGTCCATAAGAGATTGTACTTCAATTCCATCCTTTAAATTCAATCAAAAAAATCTAATGGTTACTCGACAACCAAACCTGAGACCATGTAGTGCACCTTGACAGTGTATCCTGTGTTACTTCAAAGCAATACTGCACTTTATGCACAAGTTACTTTAATTACAAATTTGTATTTCCCTATAAAAATGCTGCTAAACCACGTAGATGCACTTTATACCTTTGTACATTGTTCTTGTATGTATGTTTGTATGCTTTGTTTCCAAGTGTAATGTGCTTCATTGTCTGCCTGTTTTGTTTTCATGGTTTGTGCGGGGATTGTGGGTGTAAATTAGCTTCGCTAAATACGGTGTATACGTTGCATTCATATGAAATGTCCATTAATATGCAATATGTCCAAATGAACAAATAACGTAAAGTAAAGTAAAGATATGATTTATATAATATCTACATTGAGAAATTAAGACTATTTATGAATAGTGAATAGTGTAATGGCTGAATGTCATAATGCTTCAAGTTTCCTCTGGGAGTTCCTCCACTCCCCTGCATGGATTTGATATCTCTAGGAAAGTGTGGGCATGAACTACAGAACAGATATCAATTATAATTAACCACGTACAGTGTATACAGTATGTACTTCATTGACCAGTGTGCCCCAGTCCTCCTCCTTTTTTATCAGTACACGAAACCTCTTCGCCAGAAATAGCCAATCTACACAGCTCACAATGCGTTGCATTGCGATGCGTTGTGCACTTATCTGCTAGTTTGGCTAAATGTTACCCCAGAATAGGGGCACTAGGGTTGATGTGGTTAAACATATAGACACAGAACTTTGATCTCAGTGGGATGCATGGTTAATTATTACAGTGTACTGTATCAAGTACTGTATGCATTCCCCCCAAACTGGATCACTGTATTCAAAGCCAAAGTAACTGCATGGTTGGATGCAAATAGTGGCTATACCACAAGCTATTCCATGCATTCTAATGACATGTTGCAGGACAGCGCACTTCCGACCTAAACAACGCTTATTCTTTTGTTTTTAAAGGAAAAAAGAAACAAACAAATTACTTTAACCCATTTAGACCTGAGGATGATTCTAAAAACTCCTTCTAAACCCATAACATTTTTCTGAATGAAAAAGACATATCATGTGATAAATGACATCGGAATGGCATAGACTGACATAGTCGCCGATACCGATACCAGCGGTTTATGCAGCTTTTCCGATACTGGCATTGGAACAACTCTAGATTGCAGTGTGTGTGTGTGTGTGTGTGTGTGTGTGTGTGTGTGTGTGTGTGTGTGTGTGTGTGTGTGTGTGTGTGTGTGTGTGTGTGTGTGTGTGTACTCACTGCCACTGTACTTGGGGACCCAGCGGACGGTGGGAGGTAGACCATTGATGTTGAAGTGCTTCCCGTCGAAGTGGGAACACTGCTCCTCGCGGAAGTCCTTCTGGCCTCGCGGACACGGCTCCGTGTTGCACGAGCGGAACTTCATCCTGCGCCCCACGCAAAACTTACCGCTGTTCCTTGGCCTGGAAAGTAGAAATCATGGCAAATATATATAAATATATATAAATATAATATATATTATGGAACAAAGCTAAATACAATGTCAATGACTGAAACGTTTTGGTCAAGTGTTTGAGTAGACCTTCAATGAGATTGAATGGAAGGCAGAGAAATACACAATAATACATATATTTGGCAATCTATTTGGCATACTAAAATATCTAAAACCATGAACGAACCCCCTCCCCCACACACACACACACACACACACACACACACACACACACACACACACGTGCGTGCGACCATGCGCGCACTCTAATTCCTAAACAATTAGCACAATATGCACAATTAAGATGTGTAGGTATTATTGTTCTGAATGATTGTTCTTGCTGTTCTATATACTGTATAGACAACCAGTTGAATAAATTGGAGATTGAAGCTTTAACCGTAGTTATTCTGAACCTTCTGAGCAGAAATTTGACAGGTTATGATTCCTTGATGAGTTCAATCCGAAGGTTTGTTTTAACGTTTAACTTTAGCTTTTCAGCACTTTCAGTGGAAGGAAAGGAAATGTGATTGAGAGGCAGCAAGTTAGCTTTGATTGAAGCTCATTGAATCTGACTCACAGGGCTTGCAACTCACACAGGTTTTATGTATCGCTCTTGTTCACGTGCAGCAGCGCTAGTGTTGTGGACCGTTGTTGCTTGTTTAGTCTCATTAGATTCTTACTCAAGGTGTGTTATGGGTTTGGATCGTTACCAGACGGCTTTGTTATGTCTGACTCTGAGACTCTGAGATTCTTCCCAACGTTGTCATGTCCGTTTAGCATAAGCGCGACTTTGGGCTTGTTTTTTCTGTAAAATCACTTGTAAATATTAAGTCATATCGCTAATCCCCCCCCCCCCCCCCTGTGTGTGTGTGTGTGTGTGTGTGTGTGTGTGTGTGTGTGTGTGTGTGTGCGTGCGTGTGTGCGTGCGTGCGTGCGTGCGTGCGTGCGTGCGTGCGTGCGTGCGTGCGTGCGTGCATGCGTGCGTGCGTGCGTGTGTGTGTGTAGCCTATGTGCGTGCGTGCGTGTGAGATCACGCGTCCTGGTCGCTTCTTTTTGTTGCTTTGTTTTCGTAGAACCTGTCAGTTTGTTTCTCTCACAACAATCTGTCAATCTGGCTTGTTTCTTACTCGGGCTTGTTGCAGTCTCTGGCGGTGCTCCGGGTGCCTCCACCACAGGAGCGGGAGCAGACGCTGTATGGCCCCCAGGGGCCCCACTCCCCGTGCACGGGCCGCAGGTCCAGCTCCTTGTTCACGCACATGCCGTGTTTGCAGTACTGCCAAGGAACAAGGAATTATACAAAGTATGAAATCAAATCAACTGTGCTGCCTCACATGAATAGTTTCTGACTGTTTGGAATCATTACGTCCATGTTTGTTTCACAAGTTAATGTATTGGGTCAAATTACTATGAAAACACATCTAATTCAAATCCCCGTCGCTCACCCCAGGCAAGCCCCCATGGTCATCGTGACATCAGCCCCCTGGTCACCCCAGGCAAGCCCCCAGGTGCCCAGCTCACTGTGACATCATCATGACATCAAGGACCATATAACATAGCTCGAACCAGTGCTGGTTGTCTGCCAGCCAGCCAACTGAGTACGTATCACCATGACGATGCCAGCAGTGTATATCCATATATGAGGTTTCTACACTAGTCTGATGTCAGCGCTGGATATCACTGATGTCACAATACATGGAGCTATAGGTTGTCTCCATATATGGAGCTCTAGGTGAAATAACGAAGGCTTCAAATGTCAGCTTCAATTAACTTTATTGACATCATCAACCAGTAGGCTAAGTGTTCTAATACCAGTTACGACATTTCTCCATGGAAGAGTAGGGAGACCATCTCCAACCACTGCAGATGTGCTAGTGAAATTGGAGTACAGTTGGGTGCCACCGATATTGTCCCTTATCATTTGACCCATTTAGGCCTGACCTCAACATTTTAAAAAATCCTTCTAAATCCTCCAGTTTTCTGAAATAAATATTTTCACGATTTTTCAAAAATAGCAGACCTACAAGCTCGTAGCGCGCCACTCGGTGGCGCGCTATGAGCTTGTAGATCTGCTATTTTTCAATAGCTAAATTATAACATAATGTTTAAAACACCAAAAGGGGTTCCCGCCCAAAATGGGTTAACTGTCCTTTTGCGCAGATCACGCAAACCTCAGCAAAAAGAAAAGGACAATATCGATGGCCTCCAACTGTACTCTACCATACAGATTGGTTAAAATGGCATTTTATTCATTAACATAAGACTCTGAGATTATCAAATGCAAATCTTATTTTCTTACTGAGCCACTGCAGGTGAATTTCTCCTGAGATGTACCTGATTTTAACTTGTCTTGCTTTCGTTTGGAGTCCATTGTTTGTGCAAGCATTTGAAATTACAAAAAAGAACCCCAAAGGATACTTATCATGAATAAAAATGTTACATATTATTTTATACATTGTGATGGCACATGAAATGTATACCTCCTGGAATTTAGCCTCCACGTCAATCATTCATAAATCCCAAAAATGTGTTAGGCCATTGACCACAAAATATGCGCATAAGAATATTAGTATAACGTTGCTGTCAGGCAGAAACCTCGTACCTCCATATTTCAACTTTGCGTGTCGCATAAAAGTAGTGAAAATAGCCGATCTACAAGCTTGTAGATCATGTTTTTTTTTTAAATAACCTTTTTGGACATACTAGGTTTCCGCCTGTCAGTGACGAGAAATGGGGAGGGGGGGTGCGATGTGACAGCGTAATCAAACGAGGTGCAACGCGCCGACGAACCCCTTGCCAAGGAGCGCTATAACAAAGCAAAGCAACCGGCGGAGCCATTTCCCCTTTTGGTGTGTAACCGAATCCCCTCCTCGGTGGCTAAGATAGCAGAGGGTCCTGTTCAGCGAAAGAATGCGGGACAAGACGGCGTCTGTCTGGGTGCTGTGGACGGGGAACACAGGCAGGGCACGAGGCACCGGCGGCACCGCGATAAGAAGAAAACTCCAGGAAACCCTAGAGTTGTGATAACAAAGGCCCAACACAAAGCTTACTGGGCCTGACTTCAGGAGCATATATTATTATAACCTGTATGACCTGAAGACATGCAGGATGCTGCCTTAAGGATGCAGGGGGTCTTTCTTTAATGGCTCATAGAGGTTGCAAGGTGTGTGTGTGTGTGTGTGTGTGTGTGTGTGTGTGTGTGTGTGTGTGTGTGTGTGTGTGTGTGTGTGTGTGTGTGTGTGTGTGTGTGTGTGTGTGTGTGTTAAGGGGGGGGGGGGACATCAGGGGGCGCCAGTGGGGCCAAATGGAAAGGAAAATGAAAAAAGAAATACAAATAAATAATAATAAGGGTAATAATAATAATAATAATAATAATAATAATAATAATAATAATAATAATAATAATAATAATAATAATAATAATAATGTGGTCATTTTCAATCTGGCATCCCTGTTTTAGGCATTGTTAATGTGCTAAAAGTTCAAAAATAGCGCTTAGGAGCTTAGGCGGGCTTTTCTTTTCTTTGTAAATGTATGCAGCGTGTTGTGATCTTGTAGATCGGCTAAATTCACTATTTTTAAATGTTTTTTTTGTTTAAATAGGAACCATTTTGGTCATACAAGGTTTCCACCCGACTCGTTCCAAAGGGACCCCTGCCTAGTCTACTATGAGACATTAGAATCTGCCACTTCGGAGCAACACGGTGAGCTCTCCGCGTTTTTGCATGCCCACTCCCCCTGTCGAACACAGAGCGCAACAGTTGCAAAAGGACCTCGACGTGGATTTTCCACAATTACACTGTTAAACTACAGTAGAAAAAGTGGTCTCCACCAGGAGGATAGGAGTGTTTGTGATATAGTGTATACCGATAATGTAAAGAAATTTATTTTTAAAACATCGGTCTCATGGTGGCGCTATAATTATATATTTATAATTATATCATTTTTCCTCGGCGTAGTTTAGTATGTGCATGTTCTAAACGGGTCAGTCATGCACACTTTAGATGTCAATCGTAGCCAATCAGGATGGAATATGAAAAATGTAACAGATCTGTTGAATATAGAGATAGTGTATACCGATTTGTGTGATGTATGGTTAAAATGTGTACGAGTAAGGTTAGTCGTTGGCATCCAGTGTGCAGAGCTTGGCATCAGATCGGGCCAACGGTGCCGGAGATTAGCTCTATATAAACGGATGGACACACGGACAGACGGAGTGCAAAACATACTCTCTCTCCATGCCTTCGGCCTGGTGGAGACAAAAACCAGGGAGCAATTAACAATCAATCAAAATCCATCTCAACGTCACCAGGGAAGACGAGAAAGAAAGCCAAAGTTGGCCAGTTGTGTACTGTATGTGAGCCTCGGGCGCACACCTGCAAAGTATGCACACACGCACAAGCAACACAGCTCTCTAGCTAGCACTGCCTGTATGTGTGCAACTGCAAAACATTAGAACGTGTAATGATGGAGTGTAAAGTCTACGCACAGCGACAGACAGGTGTTAACCGCTGGAGGCTCACAGGACTAAACAACCTACAAACTGTTCCACCATAACCTCCCCAGACATGGCCTTGAGTAATGACCCGGCCATTTTACTCTTTTCCTCCCTTTTCCCAACTGCATAGAAATTTCCCCAAAAAAGTCAGAGAACAGCCTTAGTTGATGAATTTAAAGTGCAATTCATATAACAAGGCATGAATAAGGAATGTGCTAAAACAAACCACCTCACATGAGTGGATGGAAATGGTTTCCACACTGCGATAAAGGGGAAATAGGTGCTGGCCCCTTTTTTGCGGGTGATTAAAAAAGTTAAAGCTACACTCCGGGACTTCTTTTAATGACTAAAAGGATATATCAGTGGTTCTCAACCTTTTCTGGATCAGGGACCACTTGCAAATCGTGAAAGCATTCGGCGTTCGCGGCCCACCCATCTGACCTCTCAACGCGGCGGCCTGTATTTTCAGAGCATGTTGATTTCAATGATCAATGTATCGATTGTGTTACACCTTGGATCAATGGATCAAACGTAGTATACTTATAAGTTCTAATTTGTTGGTATAAATGTTTTACTATTAAATGATATATCATCATTCAAATCGTAGTGTTTTTGGGGGGCCCACAGGTTGAGAACGAGTGACTTAGGCGCACCTATTGGCTGACGAATTGGTACACTGGATCCTCAAACCAAAACCTTTGCTGCAGTCTGGTCGACGTGTGTGATTACCTCTCACAAAACCTTCGGATTGTAGCTTTTAAGAGTCAAAGAAATTAAAAGAAAAGAAAAACTACGGGAAACTGGCATGAGAAACATTCTGAGGCAATTGTCAGAGACATGGGGAAGTGGGCAGTTTGGGGCAGATTGACTCCTAGCTTAGATAAATACACCATTGCTACTGAGTGCCCTAAAAATAAAGACCTCCCCCCCTCCCCCCGCCCACACACACACACACTTCAGCTCAGGGACTGTCAGCCAAGCCCCCCCCCCCCCCCCCCCCCTCCCTTCCCATGGGAGATTGTGAGGGCCGAGACTGGTAGACCACCGCAGCGCAGCCAGCCGGTGGGACCTGAGGAGCTGTCAAACACGAGGCGGACTGGCTGTCACACAGGGACCAAAGACCCTGTAAGCCTTTAAGGCATTACACCCCCGACCCCCCCCCACCCCCCCAGTCCCCCCCCCCCCACTCGCCACTGGCTCCATGTGTTTACAGCCATTTTGTTTGGCTTGAAAAGGTGATGCAGGTGAAAAGAAGAAAGGAAGAAAGACCCAACCAACCAACGAACCAACGGAGGGGGAAAAGGAAGGGGAAGAAACATCTGTGAGGGATCGGGGTGGGTGTGTGAGCGCGTGCGTGTGCGCGCGTGTGTGTGTGCGCGCGTGCGTGCATGTGCGTGTGCGTGTGTGTGCGCACGTGCGTGCGTGCGTGCGTGTGCGCGCACGTGTGTGTGCGCACATGCGTGCGTGCGTGCGCACGTGCGTGCGTGCGTGCGTGCGTGGGTGCGCACGTGCGTGCGTGCGTGCGTGCGTGCGTGCGTGGGTGCGTGCGTGCGTGCGTGTGTGTGTGTGTGTGTGTGTGTGTGTGTGCACGTGCGCGCGCGTGTGTGTGCGCAGAGGGGGCATGCTTGCTCAGGGTCTGGAGGCATCTGGAGGCCACGCTCAATTCCAATTAGCCCCTCATCTGTCCGAGGAGGACAAATACGGCCTGAGGAAATGCTGATGTGAAAGGCAAGCCCCGTGGAAGTCTCTGGGCAGCACAGCACCGCACCCATGGATCTCTGGGCAGCACAGCACCGCACCGATGGATCTCTGGGCAGCACATCACAGCACCCATGGATCTCTGGGCAGCACAGCACAGCACCCATGGATCTCTGGGCAGCACAGCACAGCACCCATGGATCTCTGGGCAGCACAGCACCGCACCCATGGATCTCTGGGCAGCACAGCACCGCACCCATGGATCTCTGGGCAGCACAGCACCGCACCCATGGATCTCTGGGCAGCACAGCACCGCACCGATGGATCTCTGGGCAGCACAGCACCGCACCCATGGATCTCTGGGCAGCACAGAGCCGCACCCATGGATCTTACAGAAGTCTCTGGGCAGCACAGCACCGCACCCATGGATCTGTGGAAGTCTCTGGGCAGCACAGCACCGCACCCATGGATCTCTGGGCAGCACAGAACCGCACCCATGGATCTTACAGAAGTCTTTGGGCAGCACAGCACCGCACCCATGGATCTGTGGAAGTCTCTGGGCAGCACAGCACCGCACCGATGGATCTTACAGAGGGAAGTCTCTGGGCAGCACAGCACCGCACCGATGGATCTTACAAAGGTTGTCAGATTGTGTGCCCTCAATTGGGAGCGCGGTGAGACATTTAAGGGTCTTGTGAGAAAAACCTATCCAGCTGTTGCTCGCATGTGTTTCAAATTAGGAATTTCACACATGCATGCATGTGTGCGTGCACACACACAGACACACATTCTTGCTGACTCATCGACACATTCAAACACACGCGCGTGCGCACACGCACGCACACACATTCAGCACACACGTAAAAACATACTGTATATACAAAGTATACTCCCAAAGTATACGCATACGGTACATGTAATATATATTCTTATGTTTTTGGGGTCGCTCAGGTGGCGCAGTGGTAAAGTATACCTGCCCACCACGCGGAGTCTGGGCGTTCGAATCCAACCGCGGCGTATCTGGCTTTGTCAAGCTTTGTCTGTACGAACACAATTGGTCCGTGTTCGGGGAGGGTGTCGCTGGCAGGTGAGCCAGTAGGCTATGTGTGTGGCAGTATGGGGAGGAATTAATTGACATCAAGACTACATTGAGGATAAAAAAAGGATGAAAAGCAACAAACAAACCAAGGAGTAGGGAGTTGTAACCCAGTAGCACCCTTACAGTGGTTAGAAGGAGTAGGGTGTTGTAAGTTAACCCAGTACCATCCATACAGTGCTTAGAAGGGGTAGGTTGTTGTAAGTTAACCCAGTACCATCCATACAGTGCTTAGAAGGGGTATGTTGTTGTAAGTTAACCCAGTACCATCCATACAGTGCTTAGAAGGGGTAGGTTGTTGTAAGTTAACCCAGTACCATCCATACAGTGGTTAGAAGGCGTAGGGTGTTGTAAGTTAACCCAGTACAATCCATACAGTGGTTAGAAGGAGTAGGGTGTTGTAAGTTAACCCAGTACCATCCATACAGTGCTTAGAAGGGGTAGGTTGTTGTAAGTTAACCCAGTACCATCCATACAGTGCTTAGAAGGGGTAGGTTGTTGTAAGCACAGCAGCATCTGCTCCCAGGTCATCAGCTGGCTGCTCTGGAAGTTTTAGCGCCCTGTAATTGGCAGGAAGCTACACAGGGAACCTGTGAACCTAAGCCATACATCACTGCAGGAATGAGAGGGCAGGGGATTGATTTTTTCTTTTTTTTAAGGCCCTCTCCGGCTCTTTCATTTTGACACGTACGTTTCCAAAAGGCATCATCTTTCATGTCCCTGGTCGTTCTCGCAGCTCCAGATTTGGTGTTCGCTTTGGCCACGAGACTGATATAGGGTCTAGACCCCCCATTTCCAGAGAGATCTCCTTTAAGATGCCCCTTTATAGATCTCCTTTCAAGTCTAAATTTCTGCAGACTGAGACCCACTAGAAGAGTCCTTTCTCATAGACTCCCATTACAGAACAAATCCCTTTCTAGAATAGCCTATACAAATATATCTGGTGCTACTCATGATATTCACACTATACATGTTTCTAATAATGTTGACGGCATAATTACGAAGGGTTCAGGGTTTACCTTACAACAGACAGACAGAGAGAGAGAGACAGGGGTTACCGGTGCAGAGAGAGACTTAACGGAGCCAAAGTTTGAGATTGTTTACAGAGCTCTGCATGGGAGGGCTGCCGCTGGAAACAAGTGCAGCTATAACTGAACCCGAAGTACACAGACTCATCTTTCAGCCCAAGCATGCATATTTCCTCTGTTCAACGCAGACTTCCATGCACTCTTTCCTCATGTTTCAAGGGTAGGACAGCGAGAGGAAGAGAAGGGGAGGGGAGGGGTGGGGTGGGGTGGGGGGCATAACAGAGCATGATGAAATCCAAGTCACTCCTTTCTTCTAACCTTCCCTTCCCTCCTCTCACTCTTCTCTCTTCTCCTCCTCCATTCCATCCTGTCCTATCCCTTGCTTGTCTCTTTGTCGAAGCGGAGTGGAAAAGCTGTCATTACCATGAATGAGTGGTTTGGCATCCATCAGGTGTGTCATTCACACCTACTTTACTTTTGAGAGACACCTATAACCTTTGGTCTCTTCCTCTCTCATTTTACGTCCACAAACACACGCCTATATGCTCTTTCAACAGCCTCCACTACGGTACGCTGCAGTACAATACAGGTGTTAGGATACGGATAACTGAAAAACAAAGGGATATTGTACTTACAGTACACGGTAAAATGCAGGGTGTTAACCACGTGAACCATAGCGTCCCACGGCTGGGCATGTCATAAAAGGTGATTATTCGATCGCAGGTGAACACTCACACTCACAACGTGGCGCAATGGGATGCATTGTGAGCTTGCAGAGCAACAATTTTCACGTGTGACGTTAAAGGCTTTAAGTGATAAACCACTTATCCCAGCATCCATTTTATGGAGGGGACATTAGCCAAAAATAGCCAATATACAAGCTGCATCTCAAGTCCGTTTATCTAAGAACAGAGGGTTTGAGTACTTCATTTAACTCTGAGAGTGCACAAATGGACGCCTTCAGGTCCAAGTGTTTTACAGTGCACCCTTCACTATTTGGCGCCGTGCAAAAAGACGTGCACACCCATCTCTGCCCCAACGGGGATCTGACAGCGCCATGAGCATTGAAAGCTCCACTCACTAGCCACCGGACACAGTTAATTCCACCGGCAGAACGGCATGAATGCTAAAACAACAATCCTCTTGTTAGCCCAAATCCACGGATATGTCTGCGATGACGGCTAATCAAAGTGGCTAACATCCTGCAAAACATCCAGAGATTAGAGTGACACCGATACCGCTCTCACAATCCTCCTCCAGAGCTACGGAACAGACACACTGTACACACACACACACACACACACACACACACACACACACACACACACACACACACACACACACACACACACACACACACACACACACACACACACACTTTACTATACTTGTAAGGACGTGAACATTTTAGGATGAAGAAATTAGACTACTATCTACAATTTTATGAATGGAAAATAAATAAAGCAGAAAATAGCAGATCAGCTATTTTCGGTGTACGACACTGGTACACAAGAATATAGTATATCGTTTCTTTGTATGACTAAATATGTAATCCTAATTTCATGACCTGAATCACTTCCTAAGTGTAAGCCTAACACCCATATCCTTTTTTAACCATAAAACAACCACTTCTCTTGTGAGGAACTGTCCTCACAATGTCTTATTTATAAAAGTGTAATATACTTGTGGGGACATGTGGCCCTCACAAGTATAGTGATACGCGCAAGCAAGCAAGCACACACACACACACACACACACACACACACACACACACACACACACACACACACACACACACACACACACACACACACACACACACACACACACACACACACACACACTACTAATACCAGCATCGTACGACTAGTCTGTCAGACTGCCAGGAGGACTGAGCCAACCCTTGCCGCCTTGGCCAACAAACTCCCATGCTGCCCCTGGCTTGGCTTTCCAGAGACCTCACTATCTCACTGCGATTGGCTGAAACCAGAGCATGTCGCCACTCTGCTCCCATGGAAATACAAGGAAAAAGGTTACTTCCCGTTTCATCCCTCACTTATGCTGACGAGACAACATCCCGGGAACTCTGAAAGTCCTTCCCATTTTCAGTGCTTTTACTTATACTTACTTCTTGAAGTCACGGTGTATACAGGCTACGCGCGTGACATCGTTGTACCCGAAAGTTATGCAGGAATCCCTACACTGAGTGGCAAAAAACTACTTTCTGGCCTTGACAGCCAACGGAAAAATCCAATTTGATTGTATTACAAGAACAACATTGCAGCTATACGGGGGGGGGGGAACTATTGCATTTCCGATTGAATCATGTAAAACAAACTAGGGAAGGGGAAAATAGATTTCAACAGAACCTTCCCTTGGAGAACACATTCTCAAGTCAGTCATGCTCAAAGTGGGGTCTGCCACACGGGACTCCCAGGGGTCCTTGATGGGGTTCCACGGGGGGCCCCCAGCTAAATGGTTGATAGTTTTAGGAACCAAATGGGACCCTTAACGGGCCTGTAACGGGAGTGTGCAAGAGGTTCACTGTATTTGGAGTGTGGGGGAGGGGGGGGGGGGGGGGCTTGGTCTAATGCATACAAAAACCGGGGGGTCCTTGAAATGAATAAAAAAAACTGTGAGAACTACAGTTCAAAGCCATGCAGACTTCCACGAAAGAACACACTCCACAAAATCGAGTGTGACGAGAACATTCACAACAAAGCATTTGGGGGTTTATTCAAGTTCAGCAGCTACTATTAGTCTCTCCACCACCACCCCCACCCACCAACACCCACCACCCCCTGACCCCTCCCCCCTCACTCTCGCTGCCACCCACAGAGCACTGTCCTCTCTTCAAAGGGAGCGCCTGTGGATGCAGCTCCTGACTTTGGCTTGACAGCCCCTGATTGACCATGCTGGCTGGCCCCTAATCCACGTGCACGCACGCACGCACGCACGCACGCACGCACGCACGCACGCACGCACGCACGCACGCACGCACACGCACACGCACACGCACACGCACACGCACACACACACACACACACACACAATTTATGATTGCCATTTTGTTTACAATTTTAGGGACATTTCAACTGTAAAACCAAGTTGAAAAAAACAGTGATAAATCAGGCATAACTATCTCTAATCCATAAACCTAACATCTAAATGTATAATCCGTTAAACCTTTTTTCCCCCCCATAACACAAACATTGTTCTTGTGAGGACCAGGAAAACGGTCTATTTTTCATAATCTACCATACTTGTGGGGACATTTGGACCTCACTTATAGTGAGGTCAAACTTATGGTAATACAACAAACACACATACACTCGCACATGCACACACGCACGCACCAACACACAAAACCAACACACAAAACCAACGCACGGACAAAGTGTACACAACCCATTCAGTACACACATAAACACGCATAGAACACACACACATCACCCCTCAACACATGGGTAGGGTCCTTTTGAAGTCAGAAGAGCAAAGGGGGATGGGATAGGTTGCGCGCGTGGGGGGGGGGGGGGTAAAGGAGAAGAAAAGGGGAGGAGAAGAGCGGAGGGGGCAAGGGGCGCTAGATGGTGGCGGTATTTATAGACAACAAGTGATGGGATGCCCTCGTTAGTGCACGGCCCACTGGGCCAGATGACAGACGCGCCGCCGAGAAGGTCATGTGACCGCATTACTCCCTCCAGCACCCCCGCGAGAGTGAGACACACACACACAACGATACACACACACACACACAAAGATATCCCGCATGCACAACAGCGGCGAGAGGAAACGAATGTGTGAACTTGATGATCGGGTCCCTGGCACAAAATATCTGGGGTCCGGGCAGTCCACGCCACGGACAAATACATATATATTTGTGAATATGAAAAGGTTTGAGAACAACTGCTTTTAAAGAACACCAAGAAGCAAGCCCAAATAATGATATACACTTCAGCCCAAAGTTGCTTCTAATATGCAGACTTGCTGGGGCCAGTGTAGGGTCGAGGGACAGCAGTCAGGAACTGAGGAACGAGAGGGCATAAGAGGGGAACCCTGAACCCAGCGGCGAGCGGTGCCCTACTTCTGACCAGTTGTATACAAACAAACCTGTTCTAGGGGGGAGGGGTTTACAGCTTCTCATTCAGACCAAACCCTCCGTGTGAGCGAGTGTCCCTCGTCTTGGACGGTCACACAGCTCTGTTTATGAAAGGTTACCTGAAGCCACGGTTTCCGTCACAGGAGCGAAAAAGATACAAGTGACATTTGATGTTTTCATTTCAAACTATAAGGCTTATTTTTATGTTTTATTTATTTTTAAATAGCAGATCTACAAGCTCACAACGCGTCTAGCTTGTAATACGGCTATTGTTACAATTCGGATTATGACAAAGTGTATTATGGTTAAGTGGTTAAGTGGTTAAGGGAGCACTTCAACAATTTTCAACCTTATTTTAATCAATTCCATGTAGTTGGCCCTTACTAATGATCATCACTAATTGACCTATAGCTAAGCCCCTCCCCAAACTACTATGGTCCAATTACAGCTAAGCATAAGGGTTAGACAAACCTCTCCACCAATAATTTTCCTATATGATAAAACATTGTTTGAAAAAAGAAATGCCACGCACATATTTTCCCACTGCATATGGAAGGCCTTGTTGGCGGATTTGGAAGAGATTTTGAAGGTCTGGTTCCAAAAATGAACCAGTAATTAATGTGTAAAATCCATGATATTTACATTGGAATGAATGAGCCTGGCTGGAAAGTGTCCAAGTGGGAGAGGTCTTAGCTATAGGTGTATTCTGTCTAATTCCTCTGCTTCTCATGGGGGGGATATTGACAGTTCAGGAACATGCCTACCAATGACTCAATTGATGGGGATTCCAAGCTAACAGCAAGAAAAAAAATCTTTGAAATAGTGGAATGTTATCATGAGCATCAGTGGGGACAAAGGCAGGTTGAAAATGGGTGAAGTGGTCGTTTAAGTTGTACGTTGTTGAAAAGTATGTATGCTTTTAAGGATAGATGCCGCTGGCACCGCCCTTTCATGGTATGAAGTAACATGGCAGGGCTTTGAACGAAAGACAAACTGACACGTATACAGCACTGCTGCCTGCCTGGGTTCCTCTGCTCTACAGCGTGTTGTGTACGTAGGTTCCATGCCACTAATCCGCCCCCCTCCCAGCGCGGGACACACCTCAGAGCCATGAGCCTGACCCTCACATACCCCCCCCACCCACCCGGACCCAAACCACATGACTTGTAGCAGGAGAGAGGTAGTGGAGCGAGTTCACAGGGAGAGGAGGTGAGAGAAGGTGTGATAAATAGAGCAGATTAAAATGTTGTTGAAAGGGGAGAGAGAGAGAGAGAGAGAGAGAGAGAGAGAGAGAGAGAGAGAGAGAGAGATTAATTAAAAACAGACAGACAACTCTTACATTTGCATATTATATATTTATGTTACTCTACTCATGTTGGCTATGTAAACGTATGTTTCCCCATGCCAAATAAAGCCCTGATGAATTAAATGAAATGTATTTGCATGGAATTTAATTGAATTGAATCGAAATGAATCGAGAACAAAACTGTGGAAGCTTGAGCTTGTAAACAAACAGCAACACAGACAGATAAACAGACTAAATATGACGTAAAGTAAAACGAAACAGGATAGGGTATAGAGAGAGGGGGGGGGGGGGGGTGTCTGACCTGACAGAGAGCACACGCACATGCACACAAAGATATCACTCATGCACTCATGCACGTAGACACAGGGATAGCTTTGGTCCTGCGCAGCGTGGCCACATGAAAGGCCTCTGTATGGGGCAGGTGAGGTGCCCGTACTGGGTCCCCCCCTCTTTCAACTCTCTTCACTTCAAAAGAGTCCCCTGAATATGGATGACACTGAGCCCCCAGCACCATAAACAAAGGTGGTGCCACTACACACACACGCGCGCGCATGTATGCGCACAGACACACTCACACACACGCACGCACATGCACACACACACACACACACACACACACACACACACACACACACACACACACACACACACACACACACACACACACACACACACACACACACACACACACACACACACACACACACACACACACACACACAGGGAGGGGAGTTGCTTTGTTCGAGTTACATAAAGCAACAGTGGCACATAAATGTCTCATGTAGAGCGTGTGGTTTTGCCATGAATGCAAAAGAGCTGTCAAAGGGTTCTTTAAAGCTACAGCCCGTAAGTTTGATGTCCTCACCTGACAGAGACACAGACAGCTGTGACAACCTCCCGACTAACAATGTGTCCAATCCAACGTGCCCATGTCTACGTCACATGTAGGTCAAACAGCAGGTGGCCTACAGTACCCGACACTCCGCGGCCTATACCGACCAACGCACCCTCTAGTCTTCTAGGCAATGCGCAAATCTGCGTTGTGACTGTGAGGCAGCGGTTTCTATTTGTCTGACATCAGTGCATGTTGTCCATCCGTCCACCCACCCATTAGGCAATATTAATATAGGATAGGCTTAGCATTCTACCAGATTGGTTAAAATAACATTATATTCATTAAAATAAGTCCCAGATTGTACTTTTAACAGGTTTTACCCATATATAGCTGTAATATTCAATACTCATTTTTATTCATGTTCCATAAAGTGCATTTTTCATTCTACATTCATTTCTGTCCATTCCTCACCTAATGTATCTCAGTCTAATGTAGCCGAAGTTTTCAAACCCTTGCTATGGTGTATGACTTCCCATCCCTCCCCCCCACCCACACAGGCCAGTTAATGAGACACAGGGTGGTATGGGAGCTGTTATCCTGGGACAGGGTCCTGTACCCTGTTGTTGTGCTTGGATTAAGATGTTAGCTATCCACTGTTAACGGCTCGTCCCTGGAGAGACACAGAGCTGTTCCCAGACCCACGGTGGTCAAGTGACCCGGGGAGTCAGACCAAGGGCATACGTAGAAAGACGACATGATTAGGGGTTTTACACCAGTGATTTTCAAACAAGGACTCCCAATTTGATACATTTTAGGCAGCAGACCCTCTTCTGAAAGGATTGTGTGACCTTAAGAGAAGATTTGTCAAGAAGAGTTTTTTTTTAAATTATTATTATTATTTTAAATAAATAAATAAATAAATACATAGTATTTAAACTCCTGGATGAGTTCCTTGAGGGGGTTCCATCCAGGGGTACCCGGCCGGTACCCCTGGCCCACACCCACACACACACACACGTCCATTCTCACTCACTTTCTCCTTTCCTGTCTCTCTCTCATACATTACGTACACCCCCCCCCCCCCCCCCCCCCTCCTGTCCTGTGAAACCTTAAGGCAGCCGCGGTCCCAGCCCCTGGGCTCTGTTACAGCCTGACCACTGACCCACTCACCTGTCTTTTAAGGAGGTTTTAGGGTCACAGGTTCACAACAAGGTGACTCAACTGTGAACGGCGGGCGGCATCCTCTTTCAAAAGCGTCCGTGCCTTCACCTTGCCCCCCTCAAGACTCTCCCTCGTCTCTCTCTCTCTCTCTCTCTCTCTCTCTCTCTCTCTCTCTCTCTCAGTCTGACTCTGTCTTGCTCCTGCATTCCCTCTCCCTTTGCCTCTCTCTCTCTCTCTCTCTCTCTCTCTCTCTCTCTCGTCTCTCTCTTCCCCTAACCTCGACACACATCCATACCATGCCAACCACTAGCACTTAATTACCATAGCATCTCAAAGCGAGGAGAACATGAAGGCTAATGGGATAGACGGGGGCCCCCACAACAAGGCCGAGGCTAAAAGCTTCAGGTTTCCTAACCAGGGCCATCACCTGACCACATTTACATGGGCTGCCTTAGACCAGAATGCAGCTGGAGAGTAAATGCATGTTAAGTTATTCCTCTCTGCTGGGAGTTAGAAGTGAATTGGGGAAGCAGCAGGCCTGAAAGGACCACACTTTCTTCTCTACACGGTGAGAAGACGTCCCGGTTTGGCTGGGGATTGTCCCCGTTTCAAGCTGGGCGTCCCAAGTATCTGGAAAATATTCAAATGTCGCGGTTTTCAACATTCTTTCCCAAATTGTCCTGGTGTTCACCACGATTAAAATAATCACACTTGTTCTGAGTGCTTACAGAGAGAGAGATTATCACGTTCTGTTCCGTTCTGTTGAAATGTGCAGAAGCACTAAAATAATTCTTCCCCACACTGAAAACACCAGGTGAAAATTAAAAAACGTCAAAAAGTTGCAAAAATCGACACCTTCATTTCCACAAGCATTTGTGTCTGCTGCACACATTGAGCCCAGGATACTGTGGATCTGACAAAGTTAGTTCATTCTGTCCTTTACCTTTGCGTTGCCCAAAGTTGCCCAAAGTTCATAATAAAGTGTATACTTATAGTGTACATAAAGCATAAAGTACACTATAAAGTGCCTAGCTGAGATGGCAAAAATAATGACAAAATACTTGACATTACTTCCTTGAGAATGAGATTATGGACACCAGTTGTACTGTACATTATAACTTACCATTCCATGACCACAGTCAGTCCCATCGGCGAGGGGCATGTGCTGCGTGCGACATCCTTTATGGTCCCCCTCTGCACTCGTGCACCACAACCTTTTGCATTGTTTCTGCGGAAAAAAGTCAAAATGTTAAGTGCTGGCTGGCAGTCACGTAGTCCCACCATGATATAATCTTAATGTCACCTCACAAAACACTCCTCAAGGAAAATCATTTGACAATTTTACATCAGAGCATAAATATCCTGTGCTGACAGGATCTCGTACCGCAGTGAAATGAGTGTGTAACTGGTTTTATGGACAGTGCAGCCACAAGAAAAGCAGACATTAACTTTTACAACCACCTGGGTGCCCGTTACCGGCTCTCTGGGAGATTAAGCCACACCATGACTATAGTGCAGTGGCAGACAAAGTGTATACTCAACAAGTAAATGCTCAAGAGATCTTTAGAAATCTTCAGAAGATTGTGAGCTCTAAAAGTGCTACAAATTCACACCGCGTTTCATGCTTGTAGATCGTCTATTTTGACCATATTTGAATAAAGAACATAAAATGATGTGGTTAGCAGCTCTACACTACATTTGAAACAGGGCATATGTGGTTAGCAGATCTGCAAGCTCCCTTGTAGATCAGCCATTTTCACTATTTCTGAATTAGGGCTTAAAGGTCCTTGCACACTGCTGCGTTTTTCGGAGTAGGTCCGAAAACTGTGGGAAAAATGGCGCACCCGAAATTCGCTCTGATATTCTGGTCCGCAAACGCAGCAGTTTGTAAACAGCTATTTTGTTGTTGTTGTTTCAGTCCCAAGAGTCACTTCCTAGAAATGTTGTGCAGTGAAAAGTACAATATTGCTATTTGGAAACAAAGGAAAATGTGCTCAAGTCAATACAGTACTGTAGTAAATGTACTTAGTTATTGTCCACCACTGCTCTGGAGGTCTCTAGCCACCAGCCACGTACCAGTCAGATGAGCAACGCTCCTCAGACCGCACCAGCGGGACCAGAGAGTTTTCTTAACCTGCACCCTTTGAGGATGTTCAATCTCCTCTGTGGCTCGTTAAAAGCTTCACACAGCAAATTGACTCGTGAAACGCCGCCCCCTCCCCAAGCAGTAGATCACACATTCTGCTTATTAAAAAAGCAGAAAGCATGCTTTGTTGTGTGTATGACTTCATCATGTAATAGCCTCGCTGTGGAAAGGGAAAAAAGCACCTGAGAGAGGGGGGTCATGACGCTATGGTCTGTGGTGCTCCCATTCGAGACATGGTTACCGGTGAGTCATTTGAGATGTCTAAACACGTCGTTTTAAACTATACGCCGTAGAACAATCATGTCGTCCAGATGGTGCAAAAGACGATAAATTTAACCCACCCTCAGGAATAGAGGAGGTTGACATTACCGAGGCACACTGAATCAGAATCACTACTCAAAATGATCTAAAAGTGTTGCTTTATACAAAAAAATACGCTGTGCTTTCTATCAGGGCAGAGCAATTGTTTAGTTTTTTTTGTGCATCCAACCATCTGTGAAACAGAATGCAGTGTCAACCTACAATGTAGGGTTAGGGTTCTTCTACCTACCATGTAGGGTTCTTCAACTAGGGTTAGGGTTCTTCAACCTACCATGTAGGGTTCTTTAACTAGGGTTAGGGTTCTTTTACCTACCATGTAGGGGCACACTTGGGATCCCGGTCCAAACATGAGTTCACACTGTCTGTTGGCGTTGTAGATCTGACCGGGGTAGAGGCTGGGCATGTCGTAGGTTCTCCCCGAAGGCGAAGGTTCGTCCAGCAGACATTCTCCGTATCCGGTGCTAGAGAAGGAAATGAAGCAAAGTGTTTCTTTGTAAAAGGTTTTCGTTATATTTTATGGGAAGAAATCCAACGATAATTCATTGTCGGCCATACCAGCCACAGTCATTTTGTATTTTAAAACAAAATACCAAACACCAGAGGGGTTAACCACTCTATACTAGTTTAACTACTCTACTTTGTTACCGGGGGTCGCCCAGGGATCCATCAATACTTCCCTCATTTCTTCCCTCTACACCAAGCTCTTTGCCCGATCTACAAGCTTGTAGATCATCTATTTTTGTCCAATGTTCGCCCCACCAGAATAGAAAAGCAACGGTTTCATGTGGTTAAAGTCAAATTAACTGTCAACAACCCTGGCTTATGCATGTGAAACAAGAAAGGAAAGAACAAAGCAACACACGAGCAAGTACAACGTATACACACACACGCAATCCACATAATGCGACACTCATAATGTGCGCTCACACACACACGCACTGTGCACGCACAACCCCAAAGAAGCTCCAGTGTGTGTAATTTCTCCAAATATACCCAGCGATTTTCCTACACCCTCCTTAATCATAAAAATACCTGTATGGACCATTATGTCACCATGTGTCTCCCAACAAGAACCATGGTAAACATCTCTGTGTCACTGACTCATGCCTGATCATCCTCAGATGTGTCTTCCCCTGTGGTCTGTAAAGTTATCTACAGCATTGGTTCTCAAAGTGGTGTCCGAGGACACCCAGGGGTCCTTGGGGCTCCAGCAAAATGTGCTATAGCCTAATACAGCATCACAATCATTTTACCACTTCATCCATGTATATGTTGGCTATTCAAAAAATAGATGAGCAATCTCACAGCGCATCACTTTGTGCTGTGCTGCAAGCTTGTATATCTTCTATTTTTCAGATGGGGGTCTGTGGTCAAATACATAGCATTTTGGGGAACAGCCAGACTGAGACAGACAGACACACACACACACACACACACACACACACACACACACACACACACACACACACACACACACACACACACACACACACACACACACACACACACACACACACACACACACACACACACACACACACACACACACACACACACACACACACACACACACACACGTTGTCACACTGAAATGGGAGTCAGCAGGCTCTGTGGAATGACTAATGCAGCATTATTCTTTTCTTTCAAGAATGCTGACCACATGTCTGCTTAAAGTGAAATGAAAAATACGTAATAAAAAAAATACGAGCATATCCGTGGTCCTAACAATAGTTTCCAAAACAATGGGAACATTTCCATGTTTGTGTATTTTTATATCAAAAGTCCATAAAAAGCCAATTTGAAGTACTTCCTTTGAATGAAAATGTGCTGCGTGATGACGTACCGCTACCCTTATGATGATGAATTAATCTTGATTTCATTCACCTGTTTGATTCCCATACCTGCACGTTCCTCCAAACACAGCTGATTGTGATTACAGTACTACTCTCATTCAAGATGACATCCAGACATTTTAAACGTAATCAGAGACACTTTGTTGCAGAAAACGCTTTTCTGGCCATGTGTGGAAAAGCTGAAAGAGAGATGAAGCAGGATGTGGAATTCATGTGAATGTGTATTTTCACATGTTTAACCATTTAAACCCTCAATACTTAGACAACTTGTTGAACTTTGTCTCTGTACTTGGTCTGCTCTTTTTCTTTTACACCAAACATATTTGCCAAAAATATCGATCTACAAGCTTACAATGTAGATCGGATATTTTCGGCCCCCAGACCATCTTTTGAAGACCCATGCAGATGTTCCATCCAGCAGATCTGGGCCTAGCGCCACCACTGCAGTGTAATGACCGATTGTATGGCGGACCACACCCTGCCCCCCCACCCCACCCCAACATAGACAACAAAAGCACAGCTGGACTGGATGTACGTACCTATAGGCTTGCATTTTGCTAGGTCTCCCAGGCTTGAAAATACAGACCCCCCCAAAGCCCTGCCAAACACTATTAGAGCAAAGACATCCGCCCTCCATGGATATATACCCTTCCCCTCCCTATCGTGTTGTTTATTTTCACGGTGCAGTGGAAACGGAGACATGAGACGCATGTATAGATGTGTAATTTCCGCAACATGTCTTGTTGCTCTTACAAATTTTCCTGGGGAGTGCGTAGATGAAAACACCTGCTCTATACAGCTGATGTAACAAGGCCAGTAATTACAATTCATCTTTTTAGTGTTTGTTTTACATTTTTCCTTTCCTTTCCTTTCCTTTCCTTTCCTTTCCTTTCCTTTCCTTTCCTTTCCCACAATGTAAGGAACCTTTGTGTCGTGCCAACACAGAACAGCCAAGCCGCTCAGTGCATGCGACTATGTTAACAATTACCAGCAGGTCCGGCTACGGTCGATGAAAGCTATGAAGTGTCCTGTCAAAGAACCAGAAAAGACGGTCGCATATTGGGAACGTCTTTCATCAGTTGGTCATCTGTCTAATCAGCGTCCTGGACCCTAAATGGATACGATTATTAAAGCCAGGACAGACAGACAGACAGACAGAGACTCACAGGAGGAGAGAATGTGGTCTTTTTGATTTACCCCACCCCCCCCTCCCCTACTTAAGTGGATATAGACGAGACAGTGGATCCATGTTCCCACTCGGCGCTGAAAAATGTTCCACAGATGGCAACCATTGGCAGCCTTCTAAAGGGAGTTTACTTTAAGAACAAAGATAGTTGTCTCTGTGTCTTTGTCCTATGAGACTGGACATTAATAGGTTCCATGACCATGAAGAGTGCGCTATTCGTGCTCATGTATCACAGTTTGGCAATCAGGACGGAACCCGATTCCTCAAAAAGTTCAGGACCTAAATGGAAACAAGACCGCAAGGACTTTTGCCGGTGATCCCTTTGGACGTGTTTGACCGTACTCTGTACGGTTTACATTTCTGCCAATAAAGTATTCAATCAATCAACCAATTCTCCGTAACGGAGCAAAACCCTCACACTGTGAGCTTGTAGATCAGCTATTTCTGGAGCGAGACACGATGCATGACCACGCATAAATCAGACTTTTAGTTTGGCGAGATTCAGTGTGGAAAGTAAATTTACTTTGAGGTATTTGTACTTTTAAATGTTTGTTTTTTTGCGGCTTTCGCCTTTTTATTTTATATTTTTATAGAGAGACAGACAGTAGGCTGACAGGAAATGGGGGAGAGAGATGGGGGAGTGACATGCAGTAAAGGCCATCGGGATCGGGAGTCGAACCTGCGGCACACGGCCAGACTACCGGCCAAGGTACCTGGACCACTGAGCCATTGCTGTATCATGGTCAATGACACATCCCATTGCTGTATCATGGTGAATGACACAGCCCATTGCTGTATCATGGTCAATGACACAGCCATTGCTGTATCATGGTCAATGACACAGCCATTGCTGTATCATGGTGAATGACACAGCCATTGCTGTATCATGGTGAATGACACAGCCATTGCTGTATCATGGTGAATGACACAGCCCATTGCTGTATCATGGTCAATGACACAGCCATTGCTGTATCATGGTCAATGACACAGCCATTGCTGTATCATGGTCAATGACACAGCCATTGCTGTATCATGGTCAATGACACAGCCCATTGCTGTATCATGGTCAATGACACAGCCATTGCTGTATCATGGTCAATGACACAGCCATTGCTGTATCATGGTGAATGACACAGCCATTGCTGTATCATGGTGAATGACACAGCCATTGCTGTATCATGGTCAATGACACAGCCCACTGCTGTATCATTGCTTGATCAAATAATTGTGGCAGGTCGACGTGGTTTGCCCCAGACCGCATGCACCCATTACTGCACACCCACATAAAGGAAGAATAATGACACAGTGGTCTGGGTGAATTCTACCACGCATCTGACTAGAACCATTGTGATTTTTATCAAGAAGGGGAGTGGGGGGGGGTAAAGAAGCTGCTTTCACACTGAAATATTTTAGATGGTCATTACATTCTGCTGTTTCGTGTGGTTAAAGGCTAATTCTCAAAGTGTGCGTCTAGCCATTGAACTGGAAAATGATAGGGTTTTGGCTACTTTTAATGATTATGTGGTTTTTGGGGCACTCAATGTACACAGCAATTTGTGGGTGGCAATGGGCAAAGATTTGCATTAGATCTTTTTGTATTAGGGTTTTGTGGCTTAACTAAACTGGAAGGGAGCCAAACGGTGGAATGAATGGTTACTTTATTATGTGGCTAGCTATTCACACATAATAACAGCGTATAGCACAGTACCGGGACACCATTCATCAGCTCTCAGGTGGGGACGCTATGAGAGGCCCGGGTGACATTATTGCATCGATGGTGAAATGAGAGTAGGGTGGAGGAGGAGGAGAGAAAAGGCTTCTGAAACAAGGGAGGGTGTTTTGGTGGTGCATGAACCCCCCCCCCCCATCTGTAAATGGACCAGCGAGCGGTGCATGTTGGAGTGCTCTCCAGGGAGAAGCGGGGTAGTGAAAACACGGACGTACTTCTTGACCCGTTCAGCCCGCTAACAAGGAGCGGTGGGAGAGAGAGGAGAGCATGATGGGATCAGGGTTCTCTACTGTTTGGCTGCTGCTTGACAGCCCTGGCTACGCTCTCCAAGAACAGTTCCCACCAACACCGCTCCAAAAAGAACCCAGTGCTCCCTCCATCTCTCTCTCTCTCCTCTCTCGTGCTGTTTATAAATATTGCCACTGTTTAGAGAGAATTCTTCTCACCGCCACTTCCATTCCTCACTACTGCTCTCTAAGCAGCATGCAACCACCCCCCCACCACCACCACCACACACACACACACACACACACACACACACACACACACACACACACACACACACACACACACACACACACACACACACACACACACACACACACACACACACACACTCACCGAGCGCATTGACCTCACACGGCCGATGTTGACAGCCCCACGGATGTGGACAGCTCCAAATAATGAATAGATTCATGGGGGGAATTCTCTTCGTGCTCAGCTGAAACGTTCCAAAATTCATCCCAAAACATTGAGCTCATCAGGCCAGTTCCAGACACTTGTGGCTGAGCCGTAACCTTGAAGCCGCATGTGAGGCTGTCGCCTAGCACCCGCTGTCCCAAGATGCATCTGGTCAACAAGGCGGCCTTTTGTGGAGAGGCCTCCGACAATCAACGGGGGGGGGGGGGGGGGGGGGGTTTGAGATCAAAGGGTCATGTCCAGGGAAGATCTAATTATAACTGACATTTCCCATCTTAAAGGGAAGCCCTTTACCGGGGTCAGTGGTGGGAGACGTTGAATGAGCTTGTTGCCCCGCGTTACAGGTTTTGCTGGGGAAAGCGCGCCGGCTACTAAGTGTAAGTGACTGTTTGTGCAGCATCTCGAGAGCGGGGGAGGGAGGGAGGGAGGGGTGGTATCTGGCTGAGCAGAGGATCAATCGCTCAGGTCAGCTGAGGAAGACCCCCGGATTCAAACAGGAAATGCTGTCTCAACACCAGGCAATAACAAGTCAACACAGTTTACATTGTGCTGACCTACATACTTGCGCTCTGGGAGAGGTAGTGGCAAGCTAGCTAGATAGCTAGCTAGCTAGCACGCTCAGCAAGAAGGGTTATGTCACACCAGCGAAACACAAAGGGAACAAAAAGAAAAACTCTTATAGGAAGGGTGTACCGTAGAGCAGCCATTCCAAACATGACCCCAAATAAGTGGCAAAACACTACGATTTTAATAACTAATACAAAAATGAAATGAGGGGTGCCCACTGTATTTATATCAGTCTTACGTCGTGATTTAGTGCCCTAAACAAACATTAAGTCCATAGACTTGGCTGTCAAAAAAATTACATCATAACTGCCCTAAACAAGCATTAAAGTCCATAGACTTGCTGGCGACAGGTTATTTTTAATTAGGCTCCTCCATAGACGTTTGATGTTCATTCGGAAAGCCATGCATTGCCCCTCAAAAATGTCATGGTATTTATTTCAGGGTTTTAAACCCTGACAAAATGTGTTTTCATAATGATACCAATATATAAGAACATAAAGTATACTACGTTGCATGGTTCTATTGATCCAAGCCGGAACACAGTCGATAGATTGATCATTAAAATAAGCATGCTCAATGTCTGTGCTGCCGCCTGTAGTGCTGCTGCTTCCTGTATTGCTGCTCACCCTCCACCACCGCAGTTAAGTTACCACCTGTTGTTTATGGCCTAGATGTGATTTGGAGGGCCACTATTGGTAGGAGAGATGTACCGTAGCACGCAGATCCAGTCATCGGCAAAACCAAATAAATTGCATTAGGTCATTTCAATTGTAATTCATTTCTCGGGTTGTGCTGACTTGAATGAATGATGATGACCTGAAGCAGGTATACTGTACTTACTGTACAGGTACACCTGAAGCAGGTATACTGTACTGTTGGAATGTGAACTGTGTACTGTGTACTGTACTTACTCCAGGAACTCGGTGATGTACTTGCGGCTACATTTGGACCACGACCAAGGACTGGTGTCGTAGTTGAGGGTGGGCGCCATGACGTGGTACTGGTGCTTTATGCCCGCCTCCCGGCACTTGGGGTTGTCGTCATGGGGCATGTTGAACCTAAAAAACAGGGAAAGGGGGACGGGACGGGGTCAGGGGGGATAGCGGGAAGAGAGAGAACACACACAAAGCGATTATGGACTGCTTAATGGATCAGCCGTACTGAGGAGGATAAATGTCAGGTTTATAATCTTCACCCCACGCCACCCCTGTGGGCTGCGTTGCACACACACTTGCACAGGACCCCCCCCCCCCCCCCCCCCCCCATACACCTCCCACACACACACACGCACACGCAACCACGCACACGAACCCCCCCTACACCACCACGCGCACGCGTACACGCGCACACACACACACACACACACACACACACACACACACACACACACACACACACACACACACACACACACACACACATGTGTATGAAACAGTGGGATAATTAGACTAATGGATTGAGTTGGTTACTTCAGAAGATATATCAAAACATCAGAAGAAGTTTTTTAGCTGCTGCCTTACATTGCATCTCTCTTCCTCTCATACACTCGCGTGTTCGTTCCATTCGCATTACACTTGTTCGTGCGTGTGTGCGTTGGTTCGTTCCATTTGTACACTCACAGTTACAGGCCCCAGGTGGTACCTATAGTCCCAACGTTGTTTCAATAAGAAACTCCAGTTGTCTGGAAGGAAGGGCTCCTTTGTGGCCCTCCAGCCCGCCATAAGGCTCACATGCTAGTGAGAACCACCTCTGGCTCACCTCGGACAGGTCAAGGGTCACGTCTCACATTCTCAAAGGGCTTAATGTTTTGTTGAGACAGAGGGAGGGAGGAGGGGCTTAATGTTGAGACAGTGGGAGGGGGGAGGGGCTTAATGTTGAGACAGGGAGGGAGGAGGGGCTTAATGTTGAGACAGAGGGAGGAGGGGCTTAATGTTGAGACAGTGGGAGGGAGGAGGGGCTTAATGTTGAGACAGAGGGAGGAGGGGCTTAATGTTGAGACAGAGGGAGGGGCTTAATGTTGAGACAGAGGGAGGGAGGAGGGGCTTAATGTTGAGACAGAGGGAGGAGGGAGGGGCTTAATGTTGAGACGGAGGGAGGGAGGAGGGGCTTAATGTTGAGACAGAGGGAGGAGGGAGGGGCTTAATGTTGAGACAGAGGGAGGGAGGAGGGGCTTAATGTTGAGACAGAGGGAGGGAGGAGGGGCTTAATGTTGAGACAGAGGGAGGGGAAAAATGTTGAGACAGAGAGAGGAGGGAGGGGCTTAATGTTGAGACAGAGGGAGGGGCAAAATGTTGAGACAGAGGGAGGGAGGAGGGGCTTAATGTTGAGACAGAGGGAGGGGCAAAATGTTGAGACAGAGGGAGGGAGGAGGGGCTTAATGTTGAGACAGAGGAAGGGGCAAAATGGTGAGACAGAGAGAGGAGGGAGGGGCTTAATGTTGAGATCAGGTCAATGAGTTGCATTGGTGTGGTTTACCTTAAAACCGTTTTGTCTCAATGCAACTTAGTATAAAGAAGCACTCGACTCAACCAATGCTAACCATAACATACCATGCATGTCCTCCTTCTCTCCTCTATCCCCAGATGAGGTCCTGAAACTAGTCACATCCACTAGACCTACCACCTGTCCTCTCGACCCCGCCCCGTCTCCAATCTTCCAGACCATCGCACCTGACCTGCTCCCCTTCATCACTTCCATTATCAACACCTCAGTAACCTCAGGCTGCGTCCCATCTGCCTTCAAGTCAGCCAGGGTATCACCACTCCTCAAAAAAACAACTCTTGACCCCTCAGATGTCAAGAACTACAGACCGGTATCACTCCTTTCCTTTCTTTCCAAAACCCTTGAACGTGTTGTCTCTAACCAGCTTTCTCTCCATCTCTCAGAGAACAACCTGCTGGATCCCAACCAGTCAGGATTCAAGAAGGCACACTCCACGGAAACTGCACTCCTCGCAGTCACAGAAGCACTACATGCTGCCCAGGCTGCTTCCCACTCTGCAGTCCTGATTCTCCTAGACCTATCGGCGGCATTTGACACAGTGAACCACCAGCTGCTCCTAGGCACCCTAGCTGATCTAGGCATAGGCGGGACGGCGCTGAAGTGGTTCTCCTCCTACCTCTCTGACCGGACTTACCAGGTTTCTTGGAAAGGTTTGCTATCACCCCCCCGCACCCTCCAAACTGGGGTCCCACAGGGATCTGTACTTGGTCCCCTCCTCTTCTCACTGTACACTAAATCCCTTGGCACCATCATCTCTGCTCACAATATATCCTATCACTGCTATGCCGATGACACACAACTGTTTCTATCCTTCCCCCCCTCTGCCACCCAGGTAGAAGAGCGCATCACTGCATGCCTGGCTGACATCTCACAGTGGATGTCTTCCAACCACCTTAAGCTGAACCCAGACAAGACTGAGCTTCTGTTCTTCCCAGCTAAGTCCTGCCCTATGCGGGAGCTAACTATCTCCGTAGACAACGCCCTGGTAAAGTCTGTCCCGACAGCCAGGAACCTTGGTGTTGTCCTGGACAGTCAGCTCTCGTTCAAAACACACATCACAGCTGTCACTAGATCCTGTAGGTTTACACTCTACAACATACGACGAATTAGACCGTTCCTCACCCAGGAGTCAGCCCAGCTCCTAATCCAGACAACAGTCTTGTCAAAACTTGACTATTGCAACTCCCTCCTTACTGGCCTACCGGCATGTGCACTTAAGCCCCTCCAACTGATCCAAAATGCCGCAGCACGCTTGGTCTTCAACCAACCTAAATTCTCACACGTCTCCCCCCTTCTCCGCTCGCTCCATTGGCTCCCGGTCGCTGCCCGCACAGAATACAAAACTCTGATGCTGGCATTCAAAGCAACCAAAGGCATGGCCCCCCCATATCTCACAAGTATGATCGTACCCTACAAACCCTCCCGCTCACTCAGATCAGCCAACGCAGGGAAGCTGGAGGTACCTTCACTAAAAACGCCGGGACAACGCTCCACACGTCCCAAACTCTTCTCCCTTCTGGCTCCAAAACTATGGAATGCACTTCCCATTGCAGTCAGAACTGCAGCCTCACTCCCAATCTTCCGCCGTAGTCTGAAAACCCACCTCTTCAGACTCCACCATGGCCCGTAGCACTTGCCCTAGCCTAGCCCCTTAGATAGCACATTATGTAGACTTAGATAGTATTTTAAACAGACTTATAGCTTGTTATGTAGACAGCTCTAGAATTGCACTTTATGTAGTCATAGCACTTTATAGTACACATGTATAATATATTATATAGTATAGTATGTATAGTTTACATAGATACTCCACTGTTACGTTCTTAGTTTACGCATGATTCATGATAACTACTTTTTATACATGTGATGTATGCCATGCTTTTTGTTATTGCTTAATGTAAGTCGCTCTGGATTAAGAGCGTCTGCTAAATGCCTAAATTGTAAATTGTAAATTGTATAAATTAGCCATAAATCCTAACCCTAACCTGTCCTGAATCTTTTCAGGACAGGTTTAACTCCCAACATCTTTTTTCTTTCTTCTTTTATTAGGGGCACTAGCCCCTCCAACGTCTGGCTTTCGGGAATTATGTCATATGGCAGCCAAATATAATTTTAATTATGTTAAAAAATCATCATACATCATGCCATTCTGGCCAATCAGAATTTGCGTCCTCACTTTTTTTTCAATGTTTGTGTTTACGCAATGTTTGTGTTTGCACAAACACTCAAAGCTGGCCATTCATTATCAATGGCATTCAATGTTTGTGTTAGGACAATGTTTCTCAAAAAACATCACCCCACGTGACATAAGTCTATGGACTTTCTAATGTTTGTTTAGAACACTTTAAACAAACAGAGTACAGCCAAGTCTATGGACTTTCTAATGTTTCTAATGAGTGCTAAACAAACAGAGAATGATGTTTGTTTAAAGAGAATTGAGGCGCCCCTCACTGCACACGTCTCATATTTGGCATTGACAATGAAAGGAGAAATTAGGTCAAATGTCCGCCAAATATGTAAATTTGTGGCAACACAAACATTAAATGCCATTGACAATGAAGGGAAAATGTACGTCATATGTCGACGAACAAATCAGCTAACCAATCACATAAATTCAGTTGTTCATGAGATGATGTATAATGATAAGAGCGCCCCTCACTTCACACAGGTGTGATGTTTAACCATAAAACAACATTTATCTTGTGAGGAGTGAGGACCATGGTCTATTTCTCAAATTCTACTATACTCGCGTGGACATTTGGCCCACACAAGTACAGTAATACAAGCAAGCACACACACACACGCACACACACACAGAGAGCTGCATGGTGTTGTTTTGGTGCTTCCAGCAGGATGTGGGCTGCGGTTGAAGGGTCGAACCGGGCCACCACACAAACAAGGCCCAGTGTGGATGGCAAGGGGCCCACACTGCCCGGGCTATAACTATTCACCCATGGCCTAATGGAGCTGGACTCTGCTGCAGGGCCAGTAATGAGCTCCACACACACACACACACACACACACACACACACACACACACACACACACACACACACACACACACACACACACACACACACACACACACACACACACACACACACACACACACACACACACACACACACACACACACACACACACACACACACACACACACACACACACACACACACACACACACGGTCAAAACATCAGCATCACATCCAATAACATTCAGAATTACTGTCGTTTATAAACTTGGGGCATAATCCAGATAGGGGTCCACTCACGTGTCCACTGTCCACCACATTCACTTCTGATGGATTTTGATTCTGTATATGGCCCTATTTCTTCCTATTTGGATCACTTTATGGGTCTTTACTTGAAGTTTTCAGGAGATGGGCTAATGCACATCAATAGCAGGGTGGAGAGGGCAGCGTGAATCACAAGGGTTGTTCGTTGTTTCGTTTGCATCATCTCTAAAATGCTACGTTTGACAGCTTTGCTCTCAAAACACTCCTGCTGCACTTCGCCTTCTCAACAATACAACTGTAAGCACAGGGGTGGAGACATATTTCTCTGTCGAAAATACCCATAAATAACCGGACAAGCGATATAATAACAGAGAGATGTTTCACCACAATGAGATCCCCATCGTGTGCCACTGTGCAGATGGGCTGCACATGAACACAAACGTCAGCCAGCGGTGGATTCTGATGAGAGATAGATGAGAAACATCACGGCTCTCACACCACTGGGACTCGACTGGGAGCAACGCCTCAATAACTAACACACTTCACCCCTGAGACTGAAGTGGGAGCACGCCCCCATACACTGAAGATTAATAAAGTTGACACTTCTTTACATCGTCTGAGGATTAGCTCCCCCAGATCTCCCTCCAGATTTATTGCCTTTTGACAGAGACACCCCATAGAGACCTCATCCATCCCCGCCAGCCAGACTGCTTTCAGAGTCATGTGGAGTCAAGACACTGGATTGCAAATAATTGATTTATATGTCGGAATCTGCTCGAGTCCTAAGAAAGACATTTGTCATCCGTTTTACAATCCAGAGTGGCCCTAATGAGTCATAATGACATCTCAAAATGTCAATTATGACAATTATTTGGGATCTGGTAATATTTTGAAGAGTAGGCATCATTCGAATGTCACCAAACACATCATGGAACTTCATGAGGCCTTATGGAGTGCTATGGTGTGACTCCACCCTGCTTGAGAAAACACCCACGTCGGCTATTAGTAACCACACGTCTTCACAGTCATCTGAGAAAGGCCTCTCGTACATTACTCTGAAATCTTTTCCGTTAATCCACAGCGTTCTCGAGTGGTTCCCGCGCTACCTGACACTGGCTTGCCCAGAGTGCTAAGCACTCTCCAGAGCTTTTGTGCTTGTGAGCGCGGCAATTAACCAAAGCTGAGAGGCAGAGCCCCAGCTGCTCCGGCGATGGCATAAACATCCACATGAGAGGCAGGATGGAGGGAAGAAGATGAGGAGGAAGAGAGGAGAGAAAGAGAGGGGAGAATGGAAGGAGGGAGGAGAGATGTGTGGTGTGGAGGTACTAACTATGCTATAGGAGATCAAAAGGGAGGGTAGGAATAAGACATGTCAGAAAAGAAGTTAAAATAGCAGGAGGGAGGAGAAAAAAGGAGGTGGAGAAAGGTAGATAAGGAAGAGAGAAAAATTAGAAAGTGTGGGAAAAGAAAGGGAGGATGTATTTCCCTCTTTAGACACACAGGTCCTTCTGTGCACCTACTGTGATCTAGTCTGACTGTCTGTCACATTCTATTTTCTCTCTCTGCCTCTGTATGTCTCTCTCTCTCTGTGTGTCTCGCTCACTCTCACTCTGTCTTTCTCTCTCTCACTCACTCACTCGATTCAATTCAATGGAGTTTTATTGGCATGAGAAGTGTGCCAGTGTTCACAAGCAAAAAAGGAACAAAACAATCAAAACAAAACAACGTATGTAAAAATATATTGAATATTGGACTCTCTCTCTCCTCTCTCTCTCTCTCTCTCTCCCCGCTGTGGAGGAATGTGTGAGTGGAACAGTGGAGGCAGCAGAATAGCTCTCATTCTTATCCAGTGGCTCACACACTGGGCGACACTGGAGCCCATTTAACAGCCATGGCACCACTGGGCAGAGCAGAGCAAACCGGAAAGTCAAAGCTGTCACTCGCTTTCACATTCACACACTTCTGAGTCAACAAAGGAGGAATGAAAGAAACAAATAGAAAAGGAGGAGGAGGGAGAGGAGGCCATAACTCCATCTGTATGGATGCTTCACCATGATGGATCGCGTACCATAATGGAATGGAAAATATAGTGCGAAAAGATAAAGTTCTTTCCTTCTTGTGTGTGTCGTGGAATGGTCAAGCTTAAAATGGTAGCGTTCAGCTGGTAGTGTTCAGTTGGAAGCAAGCCCCTGGGGCTTTGTGTTATCCTTTTAGCATAACTTTTGACTGTACTGTTAACAAACATGTTGTTAAAGTATTCAATCAATCAATCAATCAATCAATCAATCAATCAATCAATCAATCCAGCATGGAGACCCTTAACCAGTTGAACCCCAGCATCCCTACTCTGGGGAGAACATTCACCACAAATGCATAAATATGCATAAATATGCATAAATATGCATCTGCTGCTGAGCAAATCAAACAAAGCTATGGGGAAAATGAACCAGAACAGGAAACGGGTACATGCTAACCTTGTGGAAGTGGAAATACGCGACTACAGCAAGCCCACCGAACCACGGTAGCTCGGTGAAGCTGCCTTCGCCTGCTGGTCAAATCTGGTATTGTAATAGGCCTACTTCTGCCATTAAAACGCTATTGCGGGTGGCAGTGCTTCTACCGTTTGAAACCCTAGTGCGCCTGTTCGGTGCTCAAGTCTTCCACATTTGAATCAATTCAAGGAAAATGTGGAAGTTGCTGTGTAGAGTGTTCTTCCGGATGCTTTGTGCGTTGGTGAGCAACTTTTCGCTCTCTATTATAACTCTATGGACTAACAGTCCAGTACTGTACACCAGTGGCTCTCATAGTGGTGTCCTAATATACAGCATCACTATCATTTTAACCAACATATACAGATGTATATGTTGGCTATTCAGATCTACAAGCTTGTACTGTACAGTTAACACATCTGCTATTTTTTTGTAGGTTTCCTGACAAATATTGATAATCTTCTTTGGCTCCCTGGCAGTGGCACAAAAGCAGATGGGTGGCCATAGGCCTATCCTTTAGGGGGTCCTTGAATTGAAAAAGTCCACTGCCGTACACAATAGTGTATGCAATGCAGGAATGGACTTCGCATTGACAAAATCTGAAATAAGCCCACGATGTCACCCTGGTGACAAAGCAGCTCATTCAGAGCCTTCATGTGTTTTGTTTTGTTTTGTTGTGTTTTTTCGTTCACACATAATGGTGACATTTGGCTGTTGTGGAAACACTCTTTGGCCAAGCATACATGTTATGATAACACAGGTATTACACGCTGATTACTCTGTATATCGTATGTCACTGCTTCCATGGGTCTGTCTTCACACGCTTTGGGGTTTTGGTATTGGAATTTTGGAAGTAATGGTTGGGGGGAATGGGGGATGGAAACCCATGCAGTCAGTCAGTCAGTCAGTCAGTCAATCAGTCAGTCAGTCAGTCAGTCAGTCAGTCAGTCAGTCAGTCAGTCAGCCCCTGAATACTAAGCAGAACGCTCAGTCTTGTGCCTGTCTCTATGCGTACTGTATACTACGTACTGAACAACCCTAACCACCTCTAAAAGAGCTGCACCTCTGACTTCTACACGGTACCTCTGTACATCATTGCCGCAAAACCCAGATGCACCTGGACAAGGTACAGTACAGTAAAGGCATTAAGGCTGGCGTGTTATTAAAAACTCCCATTTCTCAATTTATTATGTTTTGCACCTGCGTCTGCTAGGAGCAGGCTTGATAAGAGGGCTTTTGTTGGGTTTGGGGAGGGGGGCGGTGGGTTAACGCAGCAAGAGAGGGTATGGTGGGTTTTAATGGGAATAGAGTACCAAAGTCCTGATGTCACTCGTTCATCCCCTGGGTCACGCAAGTCATTTATCTATGTAGAATTACATTGGGTCATCTTCAGAATCGTCTCATATAAGAATTGCGGTCCAAAAATGAACCAATCGTGCCGGCAATGTTGTCAGGGAGGTGGCTTTTGTATCGTTTACGATCTTCAGACACTCATATTTGATACTGTTAGTTTTCTCGCAGTCAGTTGATTCTTCATATCCATATGGCCCGGGATCATTTGTTTATTTTTGGAACACGGTTCTTATATGACGTGATATTAAACACACATCTATGGGAATTCAGAAAAAACAAACAAAAGTGTGACCCAAGAAGGATGCATATACATGCATATTACGTCAGACTTCGGTGCTCTGTAGAGCGAGCCGGTGGGTTAACAGAGGAAAAGAAGTGGACTGTGTGTTCCAATCAGGGATTAAAGAAAAACAACAAATCTCACGACTGTCCCAATCTGTGATTTGTGAGACATAGCATGAAAGGTGTACTCCACACAATGCATGTGTTTCCCCAAACAATTAGCACAATTATGTATGATGTTTAGGTTATCATTATCATTCTAAACGTACATGTGTTCCATGCTGTTCCACATACAGCCAACCAGTTGATGAAATTGCATATTTGAGGCTTTAACCTTTGCATTTATATGAAATAGTCTTTTATGGAAGATGCTTCTGAACATCAATTTATAAGAACATGTATTCCATTATAATACGCTTTAATCTTATAAAAAATGACTGAAATCAGTCAGGGCGACTGAGAGCTTTAATTCACGGTTGCAGTACTTACACATGGCCCAGCTCATGGGCAATGGTGAAGGAGGCGCTGAGTCCATTTTCCTCGCTGATGGAGCAACTCCGATACGGGTCGCACATGGTCCCCAGCTCGGCGAGCCCTGTGAGAAGACACACGCGCACACAGTTGGTTAAAAAAGAAACCCTGTCGGATAAGACTGCTAAAAGTTAGTAAACCATCAAGATTTCTATTCCGTAATAGAGATTAGTGCCGCCGCCGCCACCGCCTCCACTCTCCCTCCTCCTTTCCGCCAGGCGGTTCTTTCGCTATAATATTATTAGCTGACAACGTGCCATAAACTCATTACTGTTGGGATTATGAGCTGCAGCGCTTAACAGGGTGGAAAGAAAGTTAATTCACAAGAACTGGAGGTGGAGACTTTCATGAACGATGAAAAGAAAGGGAGTGGGAAAAAAAAGCCTTACTATACCTAATGTGTCACATTTGTCTTTCGCCCGGCAGATGTCTTCCCTGCAAAACAAAGTGACAACACTGTCAATACAACGATCCGCAGGTGTGTTTGTGTCTCCCATGATGTACTTCCACTCCACTTCCACTGCCACTTGAATCCCAGAATGCCTGTTCTGGGGGGAACATTTTCCAAAAATAGCAGATCTACAATTCTACAAGCTCAAAACGCCTCAGCTATTTTTGGTGAAGAGATTTGGTGTAGAGAGAAAAACGTACAGTTGTTGTAACTCAAGTCTGTTTCACTAAAAGACTAGAGGGTGTTCCCTTCTTTTTACATTATTAACAAAACAATATATGTTTTACCGATCATTTCCCTCAATACCAGCAGTTATCAGCTACTGGAGTAGTATGGTAGTGTTCACCTGCAGAAACACACAGCGTTCTTGCTGTGTTTTGGTATTTTCACTGTTTGTTTGGGTTGCCCAAACATATCCCCGTCTAATAGGGCTTTCACTTGTTGCCTAGTTATTTGTACATTTAAAAACTGTGTACATTGGTGACTATAACTAGTCAACTAGTACCAGCAAGGCCGACTAGTGGATTTACTAGTCGACTAGTTGAATAGTTGACTAGTTGCTTTTCTACCAAAACAAACAGTGAAAACACCAAAATACAGCGAGAGGGCTGTGTTTCTGCAGGAAAGAAAGACCACCACACTACTCCAGGGGCTGATGACTGCTGGTATAGGGGAAATGATGAGTACAAAAGAATGTCAACATTTAAGTTATTCTGGTCATGGCCTTTGGGGGGAGGTGTACTGTATCTGAAGATGAGGATTGCAGTGTCATGGTGGGGGCGTACCTGGTGATGAGGATTGCAGTGTCATGGTGGGGGCGTACCTGGTGATGAGGAGTGCAGTGTCATGGTGAGTCGGGTGGCTGTCTTCCGGGGCGTTTTGTGTCTGCTGCCAGACGCAGAAGTTGTGGAGGGTGGTGGCGGCGTTGAAGTTCACTGTGGGCCCTTCCTGTGTCCAGGGGGACAGAAACGTGACAGCGAAAAATGTGACCGGAAAGGAAGGAGTCTCAGGAAATAAAATCAAAGAAGTAGTCTGAGCGGTGCATTCCCAACACAAGGTAAAACATCTTTCACTTTGGTAGCGCTGGTCAGCCATTGGTAAATGTGAGGCGAACGTCACTTCACTTGGATTATCCAACTGGAGAGAAAATACAGAGGCAACGGAACACTTTGTTCGCGTTGCCCTGTTGATGCCACTTGACGCAATGTACGCACTGTACGCAATCGTGCCGTTGGAACAAATATTTTGCTTTGTGAACACACCTTCACAATATGGTAATTTAGTGTTATACTATAACAAAGCTAAGCACAGCGAGCCACCTCAACCTTAACTCATTTGCAGGTTGCTAACTAACCGGCTACTGTATACCTTTTTTTCTTTTCTTTTTTACAAAGAGAACCTCAAGACTGACAAGGCAGCCAGTGTCCTCTTAAAATAGGCCTCACAGAGAAAAGGCCAGGCCAGGGACACCTGCACTGACGTCAGTGTTGTGTGTGCGCGTGCGTGTACTGTATGCGTGCATGTGTGAAGTTGTGGGACTCACCTGTTCATTGTGGATGACGATTAGCTTGACAATCACAACGTTGATGAGATTGCCGACGCTGGGGTCCCTGTACACCGCTGCAACCTGTAACAACACAAACACACAGACAAGAAATGCACACCTCCACTAATCTAAACAAAAGCACAGGGGGTGAGGGATGGAGGGAGGGAGGGAGAGAGAGAGAGAGAAAGAGAGGGGGGGCTAGGATAATTGGTAACTCAGTACTTGGAATGAGAGCGCAGGCCTCGCCTGTGCACCACAGGGCATAATCGAAATAGCAACAGCTCATTGGAGAAAAAGAGAGAAAAATTATATCTTCATTCCTTCTGGGTAAGTTTAATCAACAGGGATTAAGCACAATTACGGTTCCCCATATGCACCTTCGGAAAGAGAGGGAAAATAATAATACGGAAATAAAAGCCTGACCCCGCAACTAATGTGACATTTCTGCAAAAGCTGGAACTGGGCGCCCCACTGTGAGGACAAGAGCCTCCCCTTTGTATATTTTCTTCCCCTCCCTCTCTCGTTTCTCTCGCTCACCCCTGTCGCGGTCGGTCAGCGGGCTCCTGGGGCCATGCATGCACAGCCCTCTGACAGGAACTCATTAGCCCACTATAAACATTTAGCTTGTCTTTAGCCTGGAGGGGAGACGAGGCGCAACGATCGCTCGCTCACTCGCTCTGGAAAAGCCAGGCCTGGGAGGATACGGGACACTGGAGGGATGCAGCGCAACGGACCGGGGAAGCGGGGGATTTTCCGGGGGCTTTATGGAGCAAAGCACCTACTCTTCAGTGTACTACTTCAAAAGAGTGAGAAACACCGGCAGGGAGCTCCACTGATCTCATTCCCCCAGATTTGGCACAAACATGCCGATGAATTAATTCTACTGTTATGCCACCAAAATGTGTAACGCCCTACAGCAGCCATCAAAAAGAGAGCGCCGAAGTCCTGACGTCACTCGCTCATCCCCTGGTTCACGGAAGTTTTTCTCTATGGAGAATAACATGGGGTCATCTTAAAATCATCTCATATAAGAATTATGGTCCAAAAATAAACAAACTGTCTTGGCAATATTGTTGGGGAGGTGTATCTGTATCGTTTATGACAGTCATATATGATACAGTCTGTTTCTAGCGAAAATTTAACTCATTCAGGAGCAGTAATATTAGCGTTTTCTCTCAGTTGACATTAGCGTTTTCTCTCAGTTGACATTAGCGTTTTCTCTCAGTTGATTATTCATATCCACATGAGTGAAACGGCCCTATGGAGATTATAATTCAAATAAAAAGTGAACCCATGGATTTAGCGCCCTCTACCGATATTGACGTCCGACTTCGGTGCTAGTGTAGTGACCTCCTACACTCCTTCAAAACTGCGCCTGTCTGCAATTTGCAACTGGACCTAGACAAGTCTTCTAGCTTGCCAAAATAAATTACCCCCCTATAAATATACTTTTATTTCTCCTAGTATTGATGAGAGCCTTATGTGCCATAAGGCACAAAGTGGATAGGTAACAGGTAACAGAATTGATGATTTATTGTAGTATTGTATAAATTGCATGTCTCATTGCTTATGTCTTGATGAATTGAATACGATAGCACCACAATGGATAACACAAAAATTATCCTTTTTAGCATTATTAGCTGTCCCTTAATAAAACATTCAATCAAAACCCGACCCGCACCCCAATGTGTGATGTGGGGTTCAGTTGTAATTGAAGGGAGGTGCCACAGTCACACCCACATAACCAAGTCACGGTTGAATCCTCAGTGTCCATGTAACTCAGAGAGTGTACAAATGGAACCAAATTAACCCGTAAGGGTCCAGGGAAGCCAAAGTCTTGGGGTTCCGGGGGGAGTATGGTTGCAAAGCTGAAACTTAAAGGAATTGACGGAAGGGCACCACCAGGAGTGGAGCCTGTTGCTTAATTTGACTCAACACGGGGAAGCTCTCCTCTCATGTACACAATGTACCCGTAAGGGTCCATTTGGTTCAATTTGTACACGCTCTGAGTTGCAAATGGATAAATTAACACTGAACACTAAGCTCTAAAAGCCTGCAGAGCTTACACACACACACACACAAGTACAAACATTTCTCTTGCACCTTTTTCTTCGTTAGTCTCTCTCTCTCTCTCTCTCTCTCTGGCGTAAAAACAAAGTGACATCATCATATTTGGAGAAGTGACAGACCCCGCTATTAACCCGACCGAGAGACCACCAGACGTACTGGCACGGCGGTTCATGCTGTCACCATAGCAACCAGGGATCAGGCTTGGCTGATTTCCCTGTCCTGTCCTGCGTCTGGCCGAGTGGTTTGCACCGAGCCCAAAGCTGATTGACTCAACAGTGTGTCTGTCTGTCTGTCTGTGCGTGCGTGCGTGCGTGCGTGCGTGCGTGCGTGCGTGCGTGCGTGCGTGCGTGCGTGCGTGCGTGCGTGTCAGCATGGGAAATCAAGTGGCACACTCACTGTAGCTTATCAACCTTCCTTAAGGATAACAGTGCAATGACAATCATTACTCCTCTATAGGTTAATGAGTGCTGTGAGTATTCAGTCTGCAGACAGACAGACAGACAGACAGACAGACAGACAGACAGACAGACAGACAGACAGACAGACAGACAGACAGACAGACAGACAGACAGACAGACAGACAGACAGACAGACAGACAGACAGACAGACAGACAGACAGACAGACAGACAGACAGACAGACAGACAGGGCCAGTGCAGCCCACAGCCTCTCGTGTGCACAGGACAGATCAAACAACTGTGATATCGTTGCTGTCAGGCACAAACCTTTTATCTAGATATTTGTATGCTTTTTCTTCCACAAATGTAGGCCCTATTTCGTCACACAACAGTAGCATAGCCGATCTATGAGCTCGATCCACAAGTGCTTTGAACTTGTAGATCTGTTATTTCTTTTGTGCTATTTTTGCATTTATATTCAGAAAAATAACAGTTTTGGATTCCACCCGACAGCAACAATATCGTACTTCCCTCTAGGCCAGTGGTTTGTTTTCACACTGTTTTGTACCCAAGGCTGGGCACAAAAGGTGGGTGGGCCATGTGCATTTTCAGAGCCTGTTATTATCAATCAATTGATTGTGTCAATGGAACTAACGTAGTATAAGTTCCTACCTACAGTAGCAGCATCACAATGAAAACAACAACAATGACTTCTGATCAGCCACAGTTTTGAATCATTGCTACACAGTATAATAAGTGTAGTTTTCACAAACTCCCACGGCACACCTGGACTTGGGTACTTTGGGAACCACTGCTCCAGGGAGGCCCCTATTAGAGCCCATGCTGACGGTGGGAAGCGCAGCCTCCTCAGAAAGTGGGCTTGATTACAAGTCAACTCTCCAGGATCACATGCAGGCTTCGTAAAGGTCAGAGTTCAAGTATACACATATGAAATCACATTCAGATGCGTGTGTCTGTGCTTCTTCCACTGGACCGTCAAGCAAACGTCACGCTTTACAACTGCACAGACTTAAGTACTTTTACTTAAGTACTGTACTTAAGTACAATTTTGAGGTATTTGTACTTTAGTGAGTATTTCCAATTTCCAGTACTTTTACTTCTACTCCACTACATCTCGTAGCCAAATATTGTACTTTTACTTCACTACAATCATTTGAAAACTTTAGTTACTAGTTACTTTGGAGATTTTAATTTTGATTAGAAAACATACATTTACCTATACATTTCGGCCATTTGAAAATAGCAGATCTACAAGCTCACAATGTGTCGCAACGTGGCGCATTTTCAATTCCGTACTTTTACTTGTAACAAAGTAGTTCTAAATTGCAGTATTGGTACTTTTACTTAAGTAAAACAAAATTGAGTACTTTGTCCACCAATGCTTGTCAGCCAGTAGCTGTCCTACTGCCCCGACAGCAGGGTCTGAATGTATAGGGAGACCACCCCCAATCACTGCAGATGGAGTAGTTATACTGATTGGTTAAAACCCAATGCTACTCATAATTCTTTTTGATTCTACGAATGCCTCCTAAATCAGTAGTCCTGAATAGCGGAAAATCGAAACTGACTTTAAAAACAAAACAAAAAAAACAAAATTCATTATTCTTTCAAGGTAAGAATGAAATGATTTTAAAGGGAACAATATTTTACTTACTACTGACATGATTGTTAGGATGTAGTGCTCGAGGTTGTGTCCGTGGTGGCGTGTCATCTTGGCGTCGGCCGTCACCATCAGCTCGACGTAGCGCGGGTAGGACAGGAAGCGCTTGCGGCGGCTCGGGGATCTGGGGCGAGTAGCGTCGCTGGAGTTGGTTCCGCGGTGACTGTGATCGTCTATGGCTGCTCCCACGTGGTCCATCTCCTCTGCCATAGCTCTGTCGCTCCCCAAGGTCACTGGCCTGGTGTTAGGCTCATCTGCTTTGGGAAATAAAGGAGATGCATAAGGGGTCTTCGACGTGCTTCAGGCCAAGGACACACACACACACACACACACAGACACAGACACAGACACACACACACACACACACACACACACACACACACACTTTCATAGATTTCATAGATAGGGCTTAGGGCTCCATTTTCGTTCGAATGAAGGACAGGTGCTGTGTAAATAAGGAAGCTAATGTGCTTGTGTTCTTTGTTGCAGTGAGAGGCTGGGTCCAGACAGAGGTGAGAGGCTGGGTCCAGACAGAGGTGAGAGGCTGGGTCCAGACAGAGGCTGGGTCCAGACAGAGCAGTGAGAGGCTGGGTCCAGACAGAGCAGTGAGAGGCTGGGTCCAGACAGAGCAGTGAGAGGCTGGGTCCAGACAGAGCAGTGAGAGACTGGGTCCAGACAGAGACTGGGTCCAGACAGAGACTGGGTCCAGACAGAGGTGAGAGGCTGGGTCCAGACAGAGGTGAGAGGCTGGGTCCAGACAGAGGTGAGAGGCTGGGTCCAGACAGAGGTGAGAGGCTGGGTCCAGACAGAGGTGAGAGGCTGGGTCCAGACAGAGGTGAGAGGCTGGGTCCAGACAGAGGTGAGAGGCTGGGTCCAGACAGAGGTGAGAGGCTGGGTCCAGACAGAGGTGAGAGGCTGGGTCCAGACAGAGGTGAGAGGCTGGGTCCAGACAGAGGTGAGAGGCTGGGTCCAGACAGAGGTGAGAGGCTGGGTCCAGACAGAGGTGAGAGGCTGGGTCCAGACAGAGGTGAGAGGCTGGGTCCAGACAGAGGTGAGAGGCTGGGTCCAGACAGAGGCTGGGTCCAGACAGAGGTGAGAGGCTGGGTCCAGACAGAGGCTGGGTCCAGACAGAGCAGTGAGAGGCTGGGTCCAGACAGAGGTGAGAGGCTGGGTCCAGACAGAGGCTGGGTCCAGACAGAGCAGTGAGAGGCTGGGTCCAGACAGAGACTGGGTCCAGACAGAGACTGGGTCCAGACAGAGCCTGGGTCCAGACAGAGCCACACACAAGTCCTCAGCCTGTTACTGGTTGTATGTTTAATGTCCCACGGTGACTGTTTATTTAATGTTGTTGCATTTATGTTAATGGGACCTCGGTGACCCATTGTTATTCTGTTTCGGCTCCAGTTGTTGCTCTAGAACATGTATTTGATGCCGTTTGCTCTGACCGATTTCAATAGGGCTTCCCACTACTGTGCAATGCTCGGGCCCTAATAACTTTATTTATATAGCACATTTCAAAGCATGGTTTGCAAAAAAGGAAAAGCAGGTAAGGAAAAGCAAGTAAAAAGTATCACAAAGTAACACACACACACACACACACACACACACACACACACACACACACACACACACACACACACACACACACACACACACACACACACACACACACACACACACACACACACACACACACACACACACACACACACACACACACACTCACCTACACAGACCTACACAGTAAAAGGCAGTTCTCTCGGCTTAGCTGCATTCCAGTGACATAACACAAGAGTGCTGGACTTTGGCGAAAAAGCCAACATAAATTGTCGTGTCATTCCAACGCTTAGGAAAACAGTTGTACCGAGTGACACGGGGTCACTGGCAAAGCTTTGAGGCTAAGGGTTTGCAGGCCAGGCAAGCCACCGCATTCCCTAATGGCTGAACACAGCCTACAACACCAGTAGTTCTCAAACCTTTTCGTGTCAAGGACCACCAAAATGGTATGTATTTGGCCGTGGACTCCCCCATCTGAAAATGTTTCGTGCCAGAAGAGAAGATTATGTTAAAAAAAATCTAAGCACACAGCGCTAACTACACGCTACTGCTGTGGACCTTCTGGGACCCTACCAAGGACCCCTGGGGGTCACCGGACCCCACTCTGAGAACCACTGGCCTACACAAACTGAGAAAATCCCACAATGACGTTTTACTAACTATGCCCCCTGGTCACTGACCCCCACCCCACCCCATGTGTGCGTACTCCAAGTGGGAACCTCCCACTGCGACCACCGACAGTATATTACACAAAGTTAAAGGGAATGTATGCCATTTGCACCCGAAATGCAACAAATCAAAAGTTCAATATGCCTCAAGGCCGATACTTTTCTATTTCCAGGTCGTGGGTGAATGCCTTTAACAACATTCTGAAGAAGATGAAGGAAGAAGAGAGTAATGTGCAACGCCTGGGCCGCTAGCGCGGCTTCCAGACCTTTTTCTCTCTCTTTCAGGTGGACCTCAGCTGAGCTGCACGTGTCGAGTAAACCTGGCTGAGCAATGAGAGGAAGATTCCTTTTACCTTGACAGGGTTACAGGGAAGAAAAGAAGACTGCAAGGAAGAGAGAAGACAGAGCGACTCATTCTATAGGAACAGAGAAAGACAAGAAAAGCGCCCCGAGGACAACCTGTAAAGGTGAAGGGAGCGGAGGACTTAATTACATGTGTTTATGTTGTCTGTGCGCACCGATGTTTCCTGAGATTGCAGGCTGAAAGAGACCTTTTGGAAAGAGGAGCCTTGGGTAGGAATGGGGGGGTGGGGAGACATGGGAGAGGAAAGGGGTTTAGCGGAGACCTTCTATACTTTCCACTCAGGCGAGCTCCAAGCCGCCCTCAAGAAAAAGGTCATATTGTTTAGTAGACACAGCTGCAGGGAAGTCTATTCCTGCCTGAGCAGCCCGAGTCGAATCTCACGGAGGATGTTCTCTGTTGAGAAATAACCTCATCAGCAACATCACAAACGTGTCCTCGGAAAATAAAAGAACTTCAGCCAAAGACTAACATTGCAATAGCAGCATGGGCCAGATTTGCCGGGTAACTTTACATTGAATAAGCCCATGAGCACTGTAGACATCAGTACATAAGCATGCAGAGCGGTATGCTGTCCAGATCTGTGCTGATTTACAGCCAGGACTTGTAATATTTGCTGCTGTCTCACAGCTGCACGGGGGAAGACAGATTTCACCAGCTACCAAACCCTGCGTCCAATAAGGGGAGATGAGAGAAGAGGGAAAAAAGCCACGGTACAATAGAATGCAATTAAAGAATAAACAAATTCTGAAAGAATATATTCAAGTAAATTCCATGGGTATTCATGCATTAAATCACTATGTACACCAAGTCTCTTGGTGGATGTCAGTCTTTCAACGGTTGGTTATGCCACACTGCAATTACAGACTGGAGCTTTAAGACCTTCAGATGCCCCGGCACAACCTTTAGGCTACAACATCTTGGAAGTGGTCCCATTTTCGGAGCAGGAAAAGCTGACAGATGGAACAGGCATTAGTTCAGAGGTATAAAAGGTGATGGCACAGAGACAACAAGTGTGAAAGGAAAATAAATGAAAATACTTCCACAGTTTAGGAGACAGGCATACTTGAGTTAAGTCTGTCATCGCACAAAACATCCCCTCCTCGCCTTTGGATAACCCATTCATCCTGAAATGTCCCCATTGTCTCCGGAACTCTCAATCTTTCCAGAGTCAGACAGAGAGAGATTGTGTGTGACTGTTAGGCCAGAGGGGGGGGAATAGGAAGGCGACAAGGAAAACTTGACGAGTGCTGCGAGATTGTTGAAGCGAGGGTGGAACGTGACTCGCTGCCACCATGGCACATGAGCGCTGCTGCTCCTGCCGCCTTGAGGCCCTGCCCCTGTGCCAGCTATACCCGTGTTAGCGCCAAGCCCGGTCCGTGCCCATGCACACAGCCCAGGCCACACGAAGGGGCTTGGATTTTCAGAGAAAGAAAGAAAAAAAATCTCTCTTTGGGGCCAAAGAACCACTCTAAACCCCTGAAACAGACTCATCACTGCAGACAGTCCGACATCAAAGGGATTATCAAAGCATAGAAAGGGCTCTGATTCATCGACTTAAGTGTTAAGACCCACAAAAGGAGGGTGGAAGTTGAAAAAGAGGAGGAGGATGAGGTGGAAATATGGCCACTGTAATAATAGCCTTTAAATCAGCTCAGATTAGCCAAACGCAACCTTTACCCAAATCGCCTTAGGTTCAAATCCCCGCCTTTCAGTGAGGAGTACCCTGCTACTTACACCATGAAAAGACAATGCTAACCGCTTATCGAGATCCCTGGCAAGAGCCTCCAGAGGCTCCAATACATTCACAACAGCGCAGCTAGGATCCTGATGAGAGTACCTTAAAGGACTCATCGCCCCTAAACCCGCCACCCAAAGCCTGCGCTCTTCTAACACCCAGCTTCTCCCCGTCCCTCACACCAATCTCCACACCATGGGCGACTGGGCCTTCTGCTACACAGCCCCATGTCTCTGGAACTCCCTTCCCTTGCACTTGAGAGCGCCACAGTCTACTGATGCTTTTAAAAATCCAAAAGCATTCCTATAACATTTGTTGTCCTCTTACTTGGTTTTAACCTGATCCTTTTAGTTTAGCCAGGCTGCGGGTACCACAAAATTGATTGTTGCTTATGTTATTTTTACTTTTTATTTCTTGCCATGCTTTTAACTCTGTAAGCACTTTGAGATTTGAAAGAATGTAAAGTGCTATATAAATAAAATGCATTATTATTATTATTATTATTATTATCATTATGACCAGCTGTGCACACATGGATATAACATCAATGGGCACTGTCACATAAGATGTCATTCAGTATTTACATTCTGGAGCAATAGTACACAACCATGCCAACATCAAATGCATTTTAAAGAGAGTGCCGTGATTTTTGTTTCTCCAGTTTTTCACGTGTTTATGAGGTGACAGTACTTCATTAGACCCCTTGGTGTGGTTGTTATGGGCAATGATGTCTTTGTCTTTGTATTTAGGGTTTCTTCCTGGAGGCTGAAACCTTGACAGTCAAACAGCTGTGGGTGCGGCTTCAGTTCAGGTGTATCACCAGTTCACCACCCATCACCATCCACCAGGCAAACCAGGCATACTTAATGCGTGTCCACATAAAAACGACATTTTAATAAATTCTTCCTCCTTATATAATAATAATACCCGATGGTCATGTTTTAGGGTGGAAAAAAAATCTAACTTGCAAAATGTTAATGCGCAGGGGTCAATAAAATGCTGGTCCAAGTTAGCTAAGAGCAGTGAAGCATAACAGAGGACACTAAAATGAGCTATGCATCGCACATGTATAGAGGTTAGTAACCTCTATAAATGTGGCATTTTGCTTGGCACCACTTTATATGCAGCTGAATAACACCAAAACTAGTTTTTCTGGTCCAGTGCCTGCCAGACTTGCAAACATGCTGAGGCTTACATTATGATTTAATAAAACAAACTAATATAAATTATGTTTATATCCCCTGCTCAATGAGAGATGTTATTGCTCACCGACAACCAGCAATCAGCAAACACAAGATCTTTGAACAGCCCCCAAGATTTAGTTGGCCCAGTATGTATTCCTGTTTATACAATCAATCATTGGTTGAAGACATCATGCATTTGTCATTTTCCATATAGATTAAAGAGTTTATTTACCCCTTAAACGCTACAGTATATACAGTATGTAATATAATGAATGTGGTTAATCCTTGACTTCCAGTGCTCTCATTCTGGCCTTCCCTTCTCTGTCAAATGTATCAGTGCCAAACACAGCCCAAAAACAATGGAGAACGTGCATTGCATTGTAAAGCTAATTAACATTCTTTTACAATATCCCGCTGAGAGTTAAAATGTCCTCTCCTCAGGGTGCCAATTAAATAAGACAGTGTACCTTACATTGAGCATAGGTGATGCTTGGGTCCTTTGCGAGGTCAGAGAGTGCTTATGGTACTTTAATGGACCCTACGATACAGTTGAGTGGAAAACATGCGCTGTCCCCCGCAGACACAAGCACAATTAAGCAGAATTCTGTGGCCAGACAAAGAGGATAACGGGCTGCTAATGTTGATGCTGAAGAAGGTTTTTTGAAGTGGCATGACATTTGACCCCATGGGAAGATGGTGGGGCTTTGTACACTTGCAGTGGCTGGGTTGTTATTTTGAGTCCAGAGGCTGGCTAAAAACAGCTGGGGTGGAGGGGGTGGAGCCCCAGGTCACTTCAGGGGAATGCAACAATATGTGTGGTATTGATGAGAGAGGAATTATACAATTACACAAGCACATTATCTGTATGATTGTAAAGAACAATCAAGAAATAGTAATAAGTATTCCACAACTTGATCATGTAGTCTCCTGATAAAGCAGCACATGGCATCACAAACCTATCTATATGCACTAACCTATCTGCGGTATATGCACAAACATATCTGAAAATGCACACGCATATCTACCTTAAATTTACATAACAGTTATGATCCAAATTGAGACACACTATTCAAAGCAAAATGCCCTAGTTATGAAATAATTGCACAAAAACTGCTTTACATTTTACAGTGTAGACTGTAGAGGGTAAGCCAAGTCCTTGACTGGTGAAAACTACAAAATAGTCTGCATTTCTATATCTAGAAATGCAGACATTGTAAGGCAGTGAAAGGTGCCTTACCCATTCTCTCTCTCTCTCTCTCTCTCTCTCTCTCTCTCACACACACACGCACGCACGCACGCACGCACGCACGCACGCACGCACGCACGCACGCACGCACGCACACGCATAACCGCTTTCTTCTCATTTTTGAATGACAGCAATATACTTTATTCACGTTCGAGTGAGGGACTCACTTGCCATGATACACTGGTCTACATGCTGTGGCATTGCAATGCAAAGTGTTGTAAGCTTACATATCTGTTTTTTACGAGCGACGATGCAGTTGAACTTTCTCGTTCAACTCACTACGGTGAGGTGCGCTCCACGCTGGTGTTAAATGGGCCGTGGAACAATCCAAATGGGGCATACATGAAGTCGCTTTTGGTGAGATGCATCATTTAATAAACCAAGGGCCCTATCTTGCATCAGAGACACAAAATCGGTAATTTGGGGATTTAGCAATATAGGAGTCGGCACAATGTAAAGTGGGTTGCGTGGCCGCAAGAGACCGTTTACGGATAGTGGAGGGTTCTAAACCCGCTATATGCGGGTAAGGCATGGCATACGTTAGGGCACCAAGACTTTACACACCCATTCGTGAATCACAATTAAGCCCTTTACTTAAAATAATTATACACTATACATTCAAATATCATAGGAGATTTACGGACAGCTTTGTGAACGGGGCCCAGTCTTGCTAAAAGGCACTTTGGGTTTCAGTCGCTCAAATGCTGCATTTCAGTGATATTTAATGATAAACCTACTTATTGGGTGGTGTTTTATGTATACTAGCCCTTACCCGTTGTGAGATATTGCCCCCCCCCCTTGTGGCCGCAGGGGGTACTGCACCCTGGGTGCGTTTCGCATTTTTAATTCATTAATAAATTCATTATTAATTTATAATTTGTTAAATTGGAAAAAGGGCTTCGTTAAGACCTCCATATTATTATGGTCAATGCCTGTGTGAAAAGTGGGAGCGATTGGTGCAGGCGGTGAGGAGATACGGCGGTGTTTCTGACAGACGGACATTCAGACAGACATTGACTAAATTATAGTATGATGATGATGATGATGATGATATAGTATGATGGTGATGATGATGATTATAGTATGATGATGATGATGATTATAGTATGATGATGATGATGATTATAGTATGATGATGATGATGATTATAGTATGATGATGATGATGATGATGATGATGATGATGATGATGATGATGATGATATAGTATGATGATGATGATATAGTATGATGATGATGATGATTATAGTATGATGATGATGATGATTATAGTATGATGATGATGATGATTATAGTATGATGATGTATGCATGTATCAATATAAGGCCACCTTTGTTTTCATACAAAGTACCAAACCAGAGAGGACCAGAAGAGTTTGTACACTAGTAGTATACATTTAGAAATTGAAATGTGCAGACATCGACAAAGCAAGCCTGCAGCTTTGAATCACACATTGCCAGATGATGGATGGCCAAATACTCTGGGTGATGACACTGATGATCCAGGAGCCAGCTCTTAGCAACCCTGCTGTCTGTCGCTATCTCTCACCTCTGGCTGTCACCCATGCCTCTGTGACAGTCCCTGTCACTTAATTCACCCAAACTATACCAGTCAGCCCCCCTGTTCTGTCTGTCTGTCTGTCTGTCTGTCTGTCTGTCTGTCTAGACTGCCCAGACAGTATAACAGAAAATAGCCCCGGCTGGTATTTGTTACGGGAACAACACAAAACACACTGGGTTCAGCGTGGCTGAAGTTTCAGGTCAGGAGGACAAATGAATGCTATTACCGTTGTGTGTAAAGCTGCCCAGGCCCTGCCTCACCCTGCCCTGTCCTGCCCGGTCCTGTCCAAGGATGTCTGTTATGCTCCAGTCAGATGACAAAATGGAACAGTTGTATATTTAGCTGCTTGTATAATTTGGTGGGCACGCAGTGTTATGAAGTCCATGTAATAATGAGGACTATGTCATGCACCATGGCTGAAAAAAGACCTTCATGAGTATTTTAAATCGATTTGCCATCTGACAGCCCAAAACGATACTCAAAACAACTGTATGATGGTGAAATATAAAACACCCAACTAACTTTGCGCAACCAGTTATTATCAGTAATGTTGTTCAAGTCTAAAGCAGTCGACTGTTCTAAATTGACCCTTACATTTCACACACCGATGTCGGCGGAAACCATGCAAGGCACTAACCAGCACATCAGGAGCAATTATGGGTTCAGAGTCTTGCTCAAGGACACTTCGACACTAACTATCATGGGGGAGCCGGGTTCGAACTGGCAACGTTGCGATTACCATCCAGCCACTGTAACCCTGAGCCACCGCCGCCCCAGTGTGTTCCTTAAAGGGACACTTCACCCCTTTTGCAACCAGATCTTATTTGAATGATGTTTGGGGGACAAGAAACACTTTCCTGGTGTTTTTATGTGGGTAATATGTTTTTAGATATTTTACTATTTCAAAGTGTCCACGATGTCATGAACACTGGGCTCACTTCCTTCCTGGACTACAATTCCCATAATGCTTTGGTGCACTGCTCCTCCTTGTGGATACGGGGAGGGCTGTCTTACTGAGACAACATGTAGTCCAGGAGGTAAGTGAGCCCAGTGTCCATGACATCATGGACAATTGGAAATACTAAAATATCTAAAAACACTGACATTACCCACATAAAAACCCCAGGAAAGTGTTTCTTGTCTCCCAAACATCATTAAAATAAGATCTGGTTGCAAAAGGGGTGAAGTGTCCTTATAATGTACACCACCCACCATTACACCCTCCTCCCACTTGAAACTCCTCACAGTCAGGTGGAGAAAAAAATAATCCACGGCTGCCGACTGACTCCATGTGTATTGGAGCTTGGAGGAGACATGTGGTTGTCGACTCGACTCTACACCCTCAGGCTAGCAAGTGTGGGGCTGGCAGCAACTGAGACCATGCAGGCAGTTGTAGGTCATTGTTCGAGAGGGAATTAGTATGAAACAACAAAACATTTATTTAGGGGAAAAAATAAGAAGAAGATTTTTTTTTTTTCATGTTGGCTTATATATTCAGAGCCAAGTGGTGGATGAGAAGAAGGCTACTTCAGAGATGCAGGTGTAGAGGATTTAATAAAAGAAAGGCTGGCAGTGGCAGGCTTGGGAAGAGAACAGGCTGGGGCCGCTGCCAGGCCTGTGAGTGAGGCCATCGGGCAGGCAGGCAGGCAGGCAGCACATGCAGCGCAGGCCCAGATTGTACTGCTGTGCTGCCTCACACACACATGAAACAAGAAGCTCCACTCTATCTGTCTCCTGCTCTGCTCGCTCAGCGATTTCCCACCAAACAATCAGAGGGACATTTCATCCGACCGCAGGGCCAGGAGATGACACGCATTCTCAGACACACCGATAAGCCCGGAGCTGTGCAGTGTGCACGTGCATATGTTGCAAGTGTGCGTGTTGCGTGTTGCGTGTGTGTGTGCGCGTGCGTGCCCCACACACACACACACACACACACACACACACACACACACACACACACACACACACACACACACACACACACACACACAGAGAGAGATGAAGTATCATTCAGTGCATGCACACAAAATACACAAAGCTAACTTTTTTTTTTGCTTAGCAACAAAAGATGCTTCCTGGAACAGGGGGTGTTGGGGGAGGGTGTTGTTTGGTCCGTCCAGGGGGGCAGAGAGGGGGGGCCTAAGCCTTGTGGAGCCAACTGACATCCCGATGCCCCAACACCACCCCGAGCCAGACCCCAAAGGTGAGAGAGGTTGTCTGAACGATCAGCACCCATCCATCACACCCCTACCCAGCTACCTCTCCTCCTGACCCCGCTCAAGAGCCGGCGTTAAGAGGCAGACAAAAGGCTTAAAGCACACATAGTGTCCCGACCCTGATCTCGCAAACAAACCAGCATAGCGAGCCCAGAAAGCAAGCACCTCTCTAGGGGGGGAAAACGCTCAAGGTCATCCCCCCCCCCCCCACCACCACCACCACCACCACCCCCCCACCCAGTCCAATGAGTGACTCCAAACAAAGAGGGAAGTGAGGTCACAGTCAACAAGTGCCTCCATTCACATACATGAAAGCGCAAAGGGGGGAGTGGGCAGTGATTCAAGTCGGCTAGTTCAAAACCCCGGGCGGAGGAGGGGCATTTTTCCATGTAAATGAACCCATTGACCAAAGACCTGATGCTAGCATTTGGACTGCCATGTATACATACACACACACACACACACACACAGTGGCAACTCCTATATAGTGATTATGTTCGGGAGTCTCAGGGGATGAGGGGCACGGATGCAATGCCGCTTCCACGGACCACCACATCAAAGCTGTTGTCAGTCACGCAGCCTGCCCCATGCAGCCTGTGTGATTTCTGGTGCCGGCGAAGACAGCCGGTGGATCGCATTGGTCCACCGATCTGAGTGCCCGCCCCCGCCCCCCTCCTCCCCTCCCCGGTAGAAAACAGCGGAGAAAACTAACATCACCAAATTTGGAGCAACGCCCCTCTGCACTGTTATTGGTTAGCAAAATACAAGTTTCCAATGGGTTTCCCCAGGCTTTTATTTCTGAACCGAATGCGAACGAAAAATAAAAGCCTGGGTACTAAGGCTATGAGTCACATCACTGTCCCAGGCCAGCAAGACCTGTTCTAGTTAGCCACTAGGCCAAGATGGGGATGGATGCATTAGCACTCTAGGGGCACTAACATTGTGAGATAATTCTTCTTGCACCACTTTCAACCAGTAAAAAATAAAATAAAATCTACAAGCTCACAACCGTGAGCTATTTGGCATACAACTAAGTTGGAAAGGGCTTAACTGGATAGTGTGTGTCTGCGTTTTCACAAGTCAATCAATGTGGCAATGTTTTCCACATTCATCTGGCAGTTACACAAAACTTGGCATTCCAGAACCTTGGGACTCTCAACCAACTTAATGCATGTGACAAGAGATACTCTCTCATTCCTTCCTTTATTGGCCTCTGCGGCTTGTCTTTGCATGGAGCATAGAAAGCAGAGGGGAGAGAGAGGCAGGACTGGGGGGGGGGTGGTGAGAAAGACAAGAATCTGCCCCTATCCTGGGGCACCCTCATCCTCGTGGCTATCTCCATCGGAGGACGACACAGTGATTCACATGCAAGCTCCCACAGTCAGATAGCCCTCAGAATGGCTCATTACTGGGCCACAGGCAGTGTTGTGATTTCAGGCCGACTGGCTCCTTCTGCTGGGGGGCTTTTAAAAGCCCAACGCTGACGCAGCAAGCGAGGAATACTCTCGTAACGTTAATCGCCCACTTGACAGCTATCAACTCTCCAGGTATTTCTAAACAGTGGCCAAAGCCACCCAGGTTGGCTATGGCGAACACATTATATACAGAGAGGAATGGTAGAGTTAATAGCGGTGTGAATGAAAGGAGAACGCTTTCTGCAGGGAAATAAAGGTCTGTGTGTATTTGCAGCATGGTTCAAAAGAACCTGATTAATCTGGTGAATGATCTATTAGCTATGACAGTTACTGGATTAGGGTTTAGGATGCCCAATTGTTCCCTGGAAACTTTGGATGGAACCTTTTTTCTCTCTCCCTCTCCTGACAACAGAAAATGTTTGAAGTCACACCTGTTTGACAGTTCATGGATTGATGTATCAACAACACATAAACACACGCATTGAAGTAAAGCCACTATATATATACTAGGGAAAGACAGATGCACTGTGCGGCCGTGTCACTGTGCATGACTACTGAAACAACATAACATTATTTTCCATCAAGGCAACACTTTAAAAGCTCTTATCCTGGCACTTCTCCTTTCAACGCTTCTCAGTCGGTCACGACACACATGCATGGAAATGTCAAGCGCCTCTGTGTCAGAAAGATGTCAGCTCCACAGTGGAAACAAGATGTTCTTAAACTTCATCTTTGTTAGCCATGTCATTGTGGAAACAACGTGTCTTCCTTTCCTTTCAACAGGTTTTCGAGGAAGTGTGCCGCCTATGTCAACTTTGGAAACCTTGACAAAATGTTGTGGTTCCAGTGCACCACCTAGGAAATTAGCGTAAATAGCGCAAAGCCTAAGAAAATAGCATTAAAAGCTCACACCAGTGGCGAGCGCGCAACGCAACCAAGTATAAAACAGGCTTTACTGTAGCTGTACTGAAACAAGACAGTTATGTGATACAGTAGAGATCCTGAGTGACGTAAAGTAACGTGAGCCTTGAGAACATATCACAACCTTATCTTGCTACAGGTATCTTCCTGTGCTGATACACAGTTGTGTTTTGCACGCATCACGGTCCGCATCAAAAAGAGCTGCTTCGTTTTAATCTTTGTTTCAAAAACTTGATTCTCTGAAGAGCAGAGCAAAGAGAAGAGGGCGGCGAGGGGGTTGAGAGGAGAGAGAGAGAGAAAGAGATAGAGAAAGAACCCAGTCGAATGAATGGGCTTGGTAAAACAAATATCTTTTTAAAATGTACAGAGACTGAGAGAGGGCCTGTCTGGCCAGCAGACTGGGACTGTTGTCGACCCAGAGCTGGCATTTCCATATGTGTCCTGAGTGACCAAATGAGGCGCTTGGCAGCTTGCAGACTCACTCACAGCTTCCCTAAACTGCCGCAACCCCTCCAAAGCCCCGGACTCAGCCAGCTCCACTTGGCAATCATGCCGCAGCTGCCAACGCCGATTCGAGACAAGCCTCCCCTTTGACAAAGACATAAAGCGTACAGAAAGAGAGAGGGGGGAGAGAGAGAAAGAGAGAGAGAGAGAGAGAAAGAGAGAGAGAGAGAGAGAGAGAGAGAGAGAGGGACAGAGAGAGAGAGAGGACCATGAGATCATTGACCCCGACAAAGACTGCTTTTATACTTACCTCCTCAAGAACAGGGAATACAGGGGATAGCGGAGGCACCTCCCTCAAGGGATAGCAGGACACACACACACACACACACACACACACACACACACACGCACGCACACACATGCACACACAAATGCACGCACACGCGCACGCACACGCACACGCACGTATACACCCAACTCCACAACTGGTCCCCCTCTTTCATTACATGCAGTGTGCTAAGACAGATCACAATCCCAAATCAAAGGCAGTGTTCCATGTTCTCGTTATGCTCTTTCTGGCGGCGTTCCAGATCGATCACTTTGTGTCAAAGTGTCCTTTAGCAAGACACCGGAAATGTGCAGAAGAAGGGAAAATAGCAGATCTATAAGCTCACAATGCATCGCAATGCGACACACTGTGAGCTTGTAGATTGGCTATTTTCACGACTTCAGCTTGACACTCTTAAGGTGTGTCAAGCTGACTTACCAAGTAGGGCCCTCCCCCCCGACATCGACGATATGAATAGGAACCATAATTTGTCTAATTTCAAAAGTAATTCCTTTTCCGTCACATGGCATCTTGTGGAGAAACATGAACACATTCTCTTGATTCCTTTCCTTTCTCACCTAACTGGCATTTCTCCTTGGTGGTCCCAACTGTGTTACTCAACACAATTTGCTCTCAGCAATTAGGCTGTGGTTAGGAGCCCCATATTTAGACAACGTTTGAGTCTGACGAGGAACAAAAGGGAGAGGCTAGGGGAGCATGTAGAGACAGACAGTACTGTAACTGTACAGAATGGAGCATGAAAGAGAGAGTCAGACATGGTTCAGAATAGGCAAGACCAAAATGCATGTTCCCAGCTTAGTGGCCTTGAGGTTAAAGTGGCCACCAGCACCAGTAGACTGAGAGGTATAGGGGTTCAATCCCTGGCTGAGTCATACCAAACCAAAACCTACCAACCAACCAGTATAAAAATGGGACCCAATGCCTCCCTGCTTGGCACTCAGCCGCAAGGGTTAGATTGGAAGTAAGTCCTCTCGACATACTAACTAGTGTCATGTCCATGGGGTGAACTTACACATGATGTTGGCTCACACTTCGGAAACAGGAGATGGGCTCCTGAACTATGGAGAAACAGGAGATGGGCTCCTGAACTATGGGCCGTGTAGCTCTGGAAACCTTTCCACGGCTACTTTACTTTAACATAAGAGTTTAACCATGAACCCTATATAGCATCCCTATTATAGGGTGAATAAAATAGCAGATCCACAAGCTCCCTACGCATCGCAAAGCGTATATCTGCTATTGTCAGTGAAGATAATTTGTGTAAAGGGAAATGGGAGGGGGCCTAGGATAGAGTCCCAACTAACTTTATAGGGTTTAATTAAGAGAGAACAAGGCTACACATCTGTGACATGAACCGCTTAAGCCATTTAGACCTGATGCCGATTTTGAAAAGGCCTTCTAAAACTTAAGGCAGAACTGAATCCGGAAATCCGGAATCCAGAAAAGTACCAAAAAGACTAGAAAACTACAAGGAGACGTGCACACATTCCGAGCTTCAGAGATAAAGTAATGTGGCCACACAGCAGCCGGTCTAAATGAGTTAAGCCCTACTTTATACCTTCATCGTACAACAGAGACGCCATATTTAAAGTAGTCCACGCTGTTCAGCTGTGAGCAGTATTTGTAGAAAATGTGCTTCAGCATTTTGAAAGCGAAGTGCCATCCCAAAGTGTTTACTGCTAGCTAAGCAGCACTGTAGCAGTGAGCATATGCACCATGCACACTCCTTCCCGTAAAAAGACAAGGGGTGCCTCACGAGTGAGCGTAGGTCCCAGGCAGCGTTGGCCTTCAAAGGGCCCATTTATCGCTGCATCTGGAGAAGGGCCTATCTGATAAGACTGAGGAACCGCAGCCCAGGCCCAGGACACTTCACGGTCCCAAAACCCAGCCCTACTGGCTCTTTTAATCCTCCTGCTCATTGTGTACCTGCTGCCCTTTGATGCAGCCTGCAGGTGTCTCCTCCTATTGCACATCTGCACGCACGCACGCACGCACGCACGCACGCACGCACGCACGCACGCACGCACACATGCACACACACACACACACACACACACACACACACACACACACACACACACACACACACACACACACACACACACACACACACACACACACACAATTACGATTTCCAGAGGGGGGATTTGAGGTTTGCGTTTGAGGTCAAGAGATGAAAACTTCTGGATCAATCTCATCCGGGGGTTCAGGAGATATTAGAGGAGGACTGGATGTACTATATCAGTGGGACTTAGTGAGAGGAGACAGAAGGAGATCGCTAGCCAAGCTTCACCCTCATCACAAGTCTTTCAATAAGCGCCCTGGCCGCCCACAGTTCCTAAAGGAGAGCATATTTCAAAGAGCCTCAGAGAAGGGGGGGGGGGGGGGGGGGGGGGGGTCACGGAGACCCTCCAGATTCTCTCCCTCTGTTTACCACACACAGACTGGGGGGGGTTGAAAGAGGGAAGCATATTAAGGAGGTATTGGCCCGGTCCATCAGGTCACTCCAACTACTTTAAACCTTAGCGACACACAATGGCCACCGTCTGGGCGACAATGGCCCGCGTTCAGACAACAAGCAAATCAAGCGCACCGCACATAAAAGATTTATTGCACCAGTCAACAAAGGCCGCCCACAAAGCTCCGCTGCGAGCGCTGTTATAAGGGCTTGCGTCGCCAGTGAACTCTGCTGGGTCAACTCGCTTTCTCTCTCGAGGGCCTCTCCACTACCCAACGATAAAAATTCAAATGAACCGGGGTGGGGTGGGAGTGGGGGTGTCTGGATGTGGGGCCTTCGAGCAACCTCCCAAGCAGAAAAGCTCTCTAGTTATTTTTCTTCCAGAACTGCAAACGAGGAAGAAAAAAGTAATTATTTCTCTGCTCTGTGGTTCTTGTCACGGTCCTGGGGTGTGAACACTTTCGCTTACATCATGTGTGCAAAAGCACAGAGCGAAGCTGGAACGTGTTTCTGCTTTAATTAGGCAGAGGATTGTTTCAATAGCAGCCCTTAATCAAGACTCAAATCTTCTCACTCAACCCGCCAGACAAAGATCGTGACTGAGTATAATTTGCGCTTTTATGGCCTTTTTTTCTATCTTTTTTTCTTTCTTTTTTTTTACTGCCACGGCTCATAGACCGAAGCCAGGTCAACAGGAGGTAAGTGTGTGGGGAGAAACTCAGTCAGACAGACAAAGAAACAGACAGTCAGACAGACAAGACAGACAGACAGCGGTTGTGGGTAGTGTAGTTAGACAGTCTGCTGTCTGTTACCTGAGGCAGCACATGGCTCTGCGGTGGCATGGCTGGTGGCGGCATGGCTGTTCCTCTTCCGCTCATGTCTGTAGACGAGATGAGGTTTGTTCGGCTCTTCGTCGTACTCCTCCTCCCCCTCGCCGCTCATCAGAGGCTCCATGAAGTACTCCCCGTGTTGTGTGGTGAAGGTCCCGATCTGAAACGAGAGCAAGGTGGGAGGCGGGGTGGGGTTGTCATGAGCGAAGGCCAAGCATGTGCTTGCTTGCTTGCACGTGCAAAAAAAAAAGCAAGCAACAACGTCCGACGTGCGGATTATGGCATAGTTTTCATATAAGTAGTGGTTTGTTGTCTCGCTCTGCGATCGCACCGCATTGTAGCCCTGGGCAGTACTGTTGTGTTCACATTAGTTCCGTGCGTCTGAGTAACTTCACCTTTTCTGACAGGTGCACACTGAAAGAACGTGCTGACTCAGAAAGGTCATAAAATACAGAAAGGTCATAAAATATCAATAGAAATGTCAGTGTCAATCAACATGAATGCTTAACCCGCTGGGATCAAGTAGAGAACGGAACCTGACAAGAATATTATTATTATTAAGTATCATCTTCATTTACTATAAAACAATTTGAATACCACAAGCCCACTGTAGGCTTTCTCATGTTAGCGTGCTAGTTGATTGTCCTAAGGCACTTTCTGTTCACAAAGCCAGACTGTAAATGTGAAATGTATGCTCTGTCATAAGACAGTGTCGCACACCTAAGCTAGCCGTGTTGTGGATCGGCTATCTGCAGTGCACGACACCGTCATACTACACAGGGCTTAAGGTGTGACAGAAAGTCATCTGAAGGGAGGAGTGACATCATTGTACTGTCAAAGGAATGATAATATTGATGTGGCCGCTGAGTTCCTCGCAAAGCTGCTTAGCCCGCTCAGCCGTGAGGCGCATGAGTGGTGTTTGTATGGTCATTTCATGCGCACACTTTAACAGGATATTGGGGACACTGGAATGTTATCTTTGGACGCAGCTCGATCTCCACAGCCATCTTCGCGAGTGATGAACGTTTGACAATGGAAAACACACAGATCGGATGTGGCCTTTTCCTCTGCCTCACATTCAAACGGGGCAGGATTAAAGTGCACAGTCCTCATTATACATTATACACAAAGTGCTATAGGCTTCAATTATCTGTGTTCAGTGCTGTACTGTAAAGACTTGACACAGGGTAGATCCTGAAAGCCTCTGCCCTGCACACTGTGTCCACTTTAGGGTTGGGAGGGATCCTTTCAATAACGACTCCCTCTTAACGGTCCGATTCCTTAACAGTTCCCTTTGACGATTCCTATAGGGGGTTCCAAGTGGACCCTTACAGATCTGTCATGGGTCCATTTGGTTCCATTTTGTACACACTCAGAGTTATGGTGGCCCTTGAAATGTAAACGCATGAGAACCACTGGTATTGTAATTGTATAGCAGACGTGAACTTTATGAAGTCCACATACCAGCTCTGACGGTGTGATAAACCGGTTCCCGAAAATGCTTTCAAATGTGATGGAACCAATTCCAGGTTCCTCAATGTTGGATCCGGTTCCCCCGGGCTCCGGATCCCAACCCTAACTGTGTCCACTCACTTCACTCCTGCTCCTATCACTGCAGGCTTGGCAAGTTGTTGCTGCTGCTACTCGGCCATGGACCAGAGTATTAATGGAGTCAAGTTACAACGTGGCACTCTGAGATGGGGGGGTATGTGCTGCCGGGACCATTTGTGTGCACAGCCATGAGCAAATATATTGTGTGTGCCCCCCCCCCCCCCCCCCCCCCCCCCCCACCCCCCCAACAGGCAACCAGATGAGCACTAGATGTTAGTCCCGGGCTGTATGCTAAAAACACTCCCTGTTTGGGTGTCCCAGCTCCTCGCACTCAGGTGTTTGACTGTCATGTCACAGACTAAACACACTTTCACACTTGGCGGGATTGAAATCGAGTGCCCGCCTTACGTTGATGTGGTATTCAGTGAGAGTGTCACAGAGACCTCGGGTACATACAGGGACATTTATGTATGACATGTATTTAACCACTTTCAACATGGTGTCACTGGTGTCACTCATTTTGGGCGTGTCATTGTAGGCGAGATTTTTCCCACACAAACAATTCAAAATATTTCTTTTTTTTTTATCCTTTTTTTTAAAACAAAATAAATTATCCGATCTACAAGCTCACCACAACTCATGTTTTGATGATTTGTGAGCTATAGATTAGTTGCGTGTGACACTGTCATACGCAAACAATAAAAAGGTTAAGTGGTTAATATTAAACTGCATGTCATTCCCAATTTGTGCTTCACTGATTCTAACAAAATATTACTATAGGCCAATAGATGTGTTATGAATATAGATATACAATTTTATTGCACAGCTTGAATACAATCAAGGAATTCTGCCTCTGTTGATGTTGCTACAGAAGCATAATGTATGCTAGTACACATTGTATGCTAATAAAACAAATTTTAAAACAATATTCTGTATCAAATGTTTGACTCTGTTCATAAGTAACTGTGTAATACTGTAAGTGAGATATTGAAAAGCCTATAACATCACATTAATAAGAGTGCTTGCTTCAATAAGAATGTGTACACGAAATCAGAATCAATTTAATGATCCGTCCAAAATACAAATATGCTGCATGCAATCCAATAACACAATTGCCGGGGCGAATTTGCATTGCTGCAACCAAAATATAACACGAATATCCGACAGTCTAGGTCTAGGACATTGAAACAGCAAATTGCATGTGACATTCTTTTTATTATTGCTTATAGTTATAATTATCATGCACTACTAGTCCACACACACATTTTCACCCACCATCCGTCCGGGCTATGGGACCGAGACAATGACTACAGAACCCATAGTCTGCTGAGACCACAACTGCGACTGATGGCTGCTAGCCCATGGAAAAAAATGATAATAAACAGTTTAAATTAGGGAAGAGTGAAGAATCTGGTTTCTCGCTCCCTGCATATGCCAAAGGTCAGTACCCATGTGCAAGTTCATTTAATAATAGTAAATAAAACTGGAAGTGACCTTAATCTGTCTTTTTCCACATGTGGCAAAACATAACTTTGTAAAACTAGCATCATTGACATGAAATGAATAATGGCAGTGCACATGCAAGTGAACTTGCTTGTAACTAAATGTGTGAGCATCCATCCAGTTGTACTACTGTTCTAAAGAGATGAGATCATTCATAGAATACCACTGCTCGGCGTGCTCGCCCGCAATGTTTATGTGTGTATCTGTCTGATGAATTACTATCTATAAACAAACACCTGGTTTACGGTCTTCTCTTTCTAGAGTTTCCATGAGGTGTTCTTACAGGGCCTGAGAAACACAACTTACACAAGTGCTCTGTTTAGTCAATCGAGGGGCCACAGTTCCAGGGTTTCCCAACACTATAGGCCACTAGCAGAGCTGGTCAAAGTCTGCACAGACACAGAGGCTGCTGTTCAGCAGTGGGTGCTGAATATAGAGAGATGTACTACTGATATAATTGTCTCTTTCCTGATACCGATACTGATTCCGATACCCGTGTCGATGAAATTAAAAAGTTTGAGCCTAAATTGAACCACTAATCTACTAAATTTAGGAATTAAAAAATAATCTAATCCATTAATAACATTTGTGCAGCTACAATAGTGCAGCTACAAGTTAGTAAAATAATAATTAGTACAGTAACAGTATACATTACAAGTGTATAAACCAATCACCAACCAATCAACTGAAGCATTCAAAATACAAAACAACTGATTACTGATAAATTACGTGGTAATGGCATATAGACTGACATACCTGCCGATACCGATACCAGCATTCTACGTAGTATCGTCATCTTTTCTGATACTGGTATTGGTATCGGAACAACTCTAGTGCTGAACTAGATCTTACGATGGGGGAGAGATTCTCATTCTGACTGAGCGAGGTCAATGTCATGCCATGGATGGAATGTCTGTTGGCACACAGCTATTGTGTCAAAGCCCACAAAGACACTGTGGTGTCCAGCGGCTTGTCGAGTCATCTGCTGTGACGTACAGACAGTACAGGGGCTGCAGTCAATCTCTCTGAAGCTAAACACAGCATAAAGGTGTCACGGGTCTGATCTTTACACAGATGTACATCACTTGGCACCGGTCACCGGACTGAAAGAATAAGGCCCCTTTTTCCTCGACACATACAGCCGACACGTCATGCACTTCAATTATGTGAGGGGACTGAGAAAGAGAGGGTCCTACGCAAACCACCAGTTCCCACGGTGTAAGTCACAGAGCACTTCCTTCGCGATCGTCACACTGCTGGCAGCAGTTGTCTCACCGACCACAGCATTTCCCAGTCCTCTTTTCTGTCCAACACAGCTCTGTGAAAAAGGCACAAAGCCCTGCAAGCCACCACCATGTCACCCCCCTCCAAACCCAACCCTGACACCCTGGGGGGACTGCTTTGAGCAACAACGCCGGACGAAGGAGAACCTGCATTCTCCAGAATGACCCCTTTGTTTTAGGACTTAATCATTCTTTAATGATCTCATCCAAGCAAAATGCGCCCGGCCATTGAGCCCCAGTGATCAGAGAGACAGAGACGGACGCATTTATGACCCGATAGCCTCTGGTGCTGTCTCCATTGTCCTGTCATTCTCAATGAGTGGCGATGCGGATAACCAATGGCGATGGCTTGAAAAAGGATACAAATGTGCTTGGATAAGAGTCATACATCAAAGTTCAGCAGAGGGGTAATTATGGGGCTTTATTACTCAGACAACTCCAATTGGCATAAATTAGATCTTGGATGCACGCATGAACACGAAAGAAATGTGATCTTTGGGAGTTATGATAAGCCTCAACAAGAGCACAATTACTGTGGGTATAATCGTGGAAGTGCCAGTGAAGACACGCGGCCAAAACAGTACAGCTGATACGCTTCCCTGCAGCAAATGCTATCCTTGTACCGTGCACAGTGTGCACATATCTAAAATAAGGGTTATGTCACTGTCACTGATAGGGGATGTTGTAGTGTGACTATGACACAGAGGGTAAACTCAGAGCTTCTCTCTCTCTCTCTCTCTCTCTCTTTCTCTCTCTCTCTCTCTAGCCAAAGACCCCCCCACTAGAATCCACACCAGAATCCGGCTGGCGCGACTGAGGTCAACCCCCTGCCCCTGAACCAGTAACCTTATCTGACCCATGAAGTCATCGCCTTCAAAACGTAGCTGATTCTCTTGAAATGGAGTGAGAGATCTAAACGGCTCGGACACTCATGGCTGTCACAATCTGCATGCTCTAACTAACAGAGGTGTAAAGATCCTTTGCAGTCACTTTTCCTAATACAATCCTATAAGCTCACAGACACCGTCAATGCAACATATAGGTATAAAAACTCTTTCTTTATCCATCTATCAGCATCTTATAGGACATTTGCTCATGCTAGCACTGTTGGAGAATTACTCTTTGTGTTGTTTTTATTTTATATTTCCATTCCATTCCATATTTTAAGTTATGCATGATTGACAGACCCACACTGTCAAATGCAGTTGGCTTGACATAGCAGATGGCAACACTCCGACTTGGCGAGTGAAAAGTGCTTGACAGTAAGTTAATAACACGCGCATGACAGCAAATCATTTGGCAGACATTTGAGTCCCTAAACATATATTTTGCAAATCATATGACAGGTTGTCGCATGGCATGGGTCCTAGACCAGTGCAATATAGCACCCCACAGGCAGCGGGATGCTCTTGCTCTCAGTGTGGTCAATATGTGGCATGTCCTGCAACACTTGCTCTTGTTACACCACCAGTACTCTTCACATACTGGGGGGGGGGGCATGCATGAAGATGAAGCAAGGAGACTTCTTGTCAGCAGTGCCTGATAAATGTATATCTAAGTTTAGAGGAAGATGGGGGGTATGCATGTGTCTGTGTGTGTGTTGGGGGGGGGGGATACTCACAAGGCCGGTGCACAAACTGAAGACGGCAGGGAATTCGCTCTTGGCGTTGACGTGTCCACGGAAAAAGCAGTGGCGCATACCGCTGATGCCGCCGGAGTCCTGGAAGTCCTGCTGGAAGTGGTGGTGGGCGCCCGCCGTGTCGTTGCTGCTGCCGCTGCCAGGCTTCTCCTCCGCTGCTCCCAAGTGTGTCACTGAGTAGGAGGGGGCGATGAAGCCGGAGTCCGCCGTCAGGTTGAGGTGGAAGCGCTCCCCGAACGCGTCGATCCTGTAGTGAGCCCGCAGACCCCTGGAGGAGAGGTCGTCATTTAAACTCCGCCGTCTTCTCTTGTAGTGCAACTTGTGGGGGAACGATTCCCCGAATTCATTCATACGGAGCGGGGTGATGATTTCATAGGATGACAACTGCTTGATGAAACTTTCTAAAAAAAAAAGAAAAGAAAAAGTAAAATGAATATTAAAGTGACATAAAAAGGAAAATAAATGTACAACTCTTGACAGAAAGTAACGGTACGGTTAATTCACGCGCCCAATGATTGCAAGTTTTTACCCCAACACGCAATGGTACAAAACAGTCTGACAGGCATAGCCACAAACTCGCATCATTCATTCTCAACCCCGGGATACACCGTTTCAACATGAGCATGTACACGGGTGATATCCCCCATAATAAAATGGAAAAACAAAAAGAGTACCTTGTTTCGGATGCAATCTGTATTCCAACGTGTTTCGGACAAGTGCTGACAGGTGACATGTTAGTCCAACCAGCCAGATTGCAAACTGCATGATTTCCCTGCGCGAAGCAAACCAGTATAAGGCTCTCCTCTCCAGGCAGCAGTGCACCCTCTCCTCTCCTCTTCTCAGGCGGATCCCCCTCTTCTTCTCCCCGGCTTGTCAGCAGCAACAGGTCGTGGTGGTGGGTTCTGCGGAGGCTCTCTGCAGCAGCACGACTCTTGCAAAGTGCACTGGCCTCATCGCATAATTGAAAAAATTGCATCCAGTGTCCTCTGGTGTAAACAACGCGCTATTTACGATGACATTCCTCACCACCAACACAGAAAACTGCTGTCTAATGTAAAGCGGTTCTATACGGAAAGGAGGGCTCTCTCTCCCCTCAGCCATCCATAGAACAGCCCTTCTTGCACCCTAAGCACTCACACACACTCACTCAGAAGCAACGCCCCCGTCAGGCCGCGGGAGCCAATGGTGAGAGCGCGCAACGACCACCACACTTTCGGGGCAGGCATAAACTGGCCTTTCTCTTCCCCAAATGAGTAAGGCTGGGACCGAGGCTAATAAACTGGAGGATGTTCCCATGAAAATAAGCGATTAGCCAGCATTAATATTTCCCGAACATCTTCACCTTTCTGGCTAAATGTTCTTGGTTTACCCAATAATAACAATAACAATAATACTAATAATAACAATAACAATAACAACAATAATATTATTAATAATAATATTCATAATAATTAATACTAATAATATTATCGTCTAGTAATAAAAAAAACGATGTAGGCTATGTGGCCAACAACAAAGAAACAAACTGCAATAGAATGAAATAAACAAAGCCACATTATGATCATCATATTTATATGCAACGTGGTTAAAAGTGACTAAACCTAACTTCACGGAGGTGATGAAAGAGGCATTGTCAAGTGATTAAAGAAACAAACAGCCCATTGAGACATTCTGCGTACAGAGTCACTAGTGGACTATTAAGCGTAAAGTGGTCTTTTCTGGCCATGGTGTGGTCAGCTTCTCGTTAATCATCTGGACACCTAAAGTCTTACACATGATGGACGTTTCAAAGAACTCTCGTTTTTCATCTCCTCCAGCCACAAAATGTCACCGCATTGTGCGTGATTAGATATGGTGGGCTCACCGGAAACGCTCTTGGATCTGGGAAGCGCAAGACTCCAACTTGGCCAAATTGGCAATCATGTATTTTAAAAAGCGCACATTCACTCTGATGTTGGCTTTAGGTTAAAAGGCAACTTTCTAAAATAACATAAGATAAATTACAAATACATGGAAAACTATGTAATTAGTAATTAGTAGTTTATTTTAATGCTCCTTTATGGATCACTCACTCATTACTTCCATCTGCTTGACTGCTTCAATACATTCAACCATGTCATGTCAACCAATCATGAAGGTTTAGGCTACATCTGTCCAAGTGAGAAATGTTGCAAGATGTCTGAACTGCATCTATACAATAAAATAAAGCAATAATGTCATATCTGGGGCATCTACAGGCCCTCTCCAATCTGGTGTGTCATCCAATAACTTTATTGACTTTAGGCCACCAGGGATAAAATGTATCAATGTAAGAGTCACTTCCAGTAACTAACATCATCCATTCCACTTGTTTAACTTAAAAAGTTAAATAATTCAATAATAGAAAAAGGCGGATGCACACCGGTCCTCAATAGGTTGGTGACAGGTGCGTAGGGCTTATATTAAAAAGGGTATCTTTGCAAAACAAAGAAGAGCGAGGGCCCACACACTGACAGAAGCCAAAAATGTTGCTCTTTCATTAAGTTGACGTTTCTCGGTTTCTGTCAGTGTTGTCTGTCCTGGGCCTGTGGCTCAGCGGTCCAGGCACCTTGCCTGGTTGGGCCAGCTTTAACAGCGTGTCGCGGGTTCGGGTCCCGATCCCAAAGAACTTTGCTGTGTGTCCTCCCCCATCTCTCTCCCCTTTCCTGTCTATACTTACTGTCACCTGTCAAATAAAGGCAAAAAGCCCCCAAAAATATCTTAAAAAAAATGATTGTCTGTCCTAATCTTGCAAACCACTAGACCTCACCAATCAGTGCCCTTTCTTGTGCACACTGCCAGTATAGGCAAAGAAAGTACTTTTCACTTTTTTCTGTGTGCATTTTTTTGCTCAGTGCAAAGTGGGAAGTCATTCGGATCAGCAGTTGTCTGTAATCTATGCACCATGTCCTGTCTGTCTGTCTGTCTGTCTGTCTGTACGTGTGTAATCCACATAACTCGAGAACCGTTCACCCCACAGACTTCAAATTTGACACACGCGTTCCACACCCCTGCAGGGGGTGCAGTGCCTGGTGTCGAGTCGGTCAGACCCACAGTTGTCCAGAACCGCCCCAAAAAGGCCTCTGCCCAGGCTCTGTACAGGGCCCCTGCCCAATGTGCCCATGGTCCATACATGGAGCTGGCCTGTTCTGACATCACACAACTCCATATTTGGGCATGCCTGACACAGAACCCCATAAACTGGCCTGTTCTGACATCACAACACTCCATATTTGGGAATGCCTGACATTGAACTCCATAAATAGGAAAAAAGGGACACAGAGAGACACATACAGAAAACCTGCATTTCTTACTTACTGCCCTTTATGCCGACTGGCATGTAGGGCAGCAACAAAGGATCTCCACTTCAGTCTGTTCTGGGCCAGCATCTTTATAGATCCCCATGGTGTTATGCAGGTTCTTCAACTCTCCCGCCACTGTCCTACATCTATCCATAAATGTCCTAAATCTCCATATATGGGCATAAAAGGGACTCTGCATTCTGGGTTGTCCAGAACCAGCACACAATTATTAGCCAATTGATCACACCTGATCACCCCCCTACCGGGCACTGTTCCAGTATCTATAAAAATTCACAAATCTCTGTATTTGATGACTCTGTCTTATATGCCCATATATGGACATCCCTGACTTAATCAATATGATGTAGTACTGATGACATAGACAGGCCTCCAAATACTGTGATAATGGGTGCTGCACTAAGCAGAATGTGTTCACTCATAATCCCAGATCCACCCACCCTCCATATTTGGGCATCAACATAAAGCCATTATTTCACCTTTGTTAGACCATGTCTTTTTTTTTTACTATCTTTTCCCCCTTTATACCAAATCTAAGTTAGTGGTATAATGATGCGGGAGGGTGTTCTCCTCTGATTCACATTGAGTCACCAGCTGTTTCTTTTCACCTGACACTGAGGAGTCAAAGGACCCCAATGGAAACACGCCATATAGTGCTTTCTTGGATGTTTAGTCCTATTAGCAGACTGTATACCTTGTATTGAACTGTAACTTTCCTTTGCTTGTCTTTGATTGATTAAGTATTTAATCAATTGATTAAGTATTTAATCAATCAATCTCGTCAGTAGAGAGTAATGCATGCAAAGAAAAATGCTATAATACCTAGTTCTTCTCCCTGCTGTAGTAGGAGTTGTTAGTACAGCCCAGTTATCATTATTTTAAGGCTTTTTCACACGGTTAGCAACACCAACAGTTGTGTTCTAGCTTGGATCGGTGGGGATCCACTGCTTATGTGAACTAGAGCGGTGCCTGTTGGGCACTGGCCTACTTGAAACGATGCAAGTTGGAAATGCATGCCCCACCCAGTTATTACTTGTTACTTGCGCGAGCAGTGCGTGCGCAAGTACGCTGAAATTACCTACCTAGGTTCCATCCTGAAGGCAAATGTTTCCGGTGATAAAATGGCCACCAACGTAATCAAAAAAGTCAACCAAAGGATATACAGGATCTCCTCACTGGTCGACAAAACACCTTGAAGACCCTAACAGGAGCTCTAGTACAAGGTTTCTTCGGCTATGCATGCACCTCCTGGTACCACAGCACCTCAAAGGCCCTTAAAACAAGGCTCCAGACATCCCAAAACAAACTGGTCAGGCTACTACTTGGCCTCACTCCCCGAACACACCTCACCCCTGCCCATTTTGACAGGCTGTGGCTTAGGGTTGACGACAGACTATAGCATCTTGCAATGAGTCTGGTTCACAAGATTTGCTACACCACCAAGATACACCCATGTACCTGTCTAAATACTTCCTTAATGTCAACGAAGTCCACACCCACAACACTAGAGGGAGTTCAACAAACCATGTGCAACCCAGATTCGGCACAAACAAGGGACTAAATTCATTTCGCTCCTATGCCACAAAAATGTGGAACGCCCTACCAACAGTCAAGATATGCGAATCTCTTGACTCCTTATATAAGTGTATAATTGTGATGTCAGAACAGGCCAGCTCCATATAGGGAGCTTGGGCAGGGGCCCTGTCCAGAGCCCGGGCAGAGGCCTTTTGTGGCGGTTCTGGACAATCGTGGATCCGACGGACTCGACACCATGCAGGCACAGCACTCCATGTCGGGGTGTGGAACGCGTGTGTCGAATCTGAAGTCGGTGGGGTGAACCGGTTCTCGAGTTATGTGGATTACAGATGTACACGTACAGAGACATGGTGCATTTATAGGTAGATGAATGCATTTCTACATTTCAAAACACATTTCAACTGCGGCTGGGTGTGTGCAAGAGATGAGCATGAACGTGACAATTTCCCATGTGAAAGTTAGAAAGTGACGATGAATCACAGTTAATTTGTTGGGATTATATGAACAATATTGGCCTTCTTGCCACAGCAACAGATCATTATGTCTGACAATGTGAAATGTGTTCGGGTCACCCACTGGTTATACACAGGGAGCAATTAAGGATACGGCCGGGTTTACAGTATTTAATTTCTACGTGAAAATCAAGATAAATTCTTGCATCTTGGCCAGGACGCAACAACAACTACAGGGGTCTTGGCTCCAGAATGTGCAACATGCCAAACAGGTGCCAAAGTAACCTGAACCACTCATCCCCTAATTAGCTTTCATCACCTACGGCACATTATGAAGCTCTGACAGAGGATTAACAACAGCTCTGGACAGACTGCCTGCACATTATTATTACAGCTATACCTGCATATTCATTAATTCTCCACAGATGCTATATATTATGTCCCCAACCTTTTTAATTTGCCTCCTTGCCAGATGTGAAGGTGTGAGAGCACACAAGGGTTATAGACTTTAACCCATTCAGGCCTGACGTCAACATTTTAAAAAAAAAGTTTTCTAAATCATGACAATTTTCGGAACGATTTGAGGCACATTTTAACGATTTTTCAAAAATAGCAGACCTACAAGTTCATAGCGCGCCACTCGGTGGCGCGCTATGAGCTTGTAGATCTGCTATTTTTCAATAGCTAAATTATAACAATGTTTAAAACACCAAAAGGGGTTCCCGCCCCAAAATGGGTTAATGGTTAATGTGGTTAAACGCTAACGTGACATGGATGCGTTCCAGGTCTCAATGGATTAAACAGCATAACCTGGCCGGGTGTCTCTATTTAGTGCAAATTAAAAAATATATATTCAAAATAATTGAAATGTCTTTTAAATAAATGTTTAATAGTGAAAATAGCAGATCTACAGTCTCACAATGCATCATGATGTGACGACATTTAGCCTATAACAGGGTTTCTTAGTATAGGTGCCATGGCAAGGAAAAAAGGAAGACAGAGACAAGAACAGCAATAAATAATCACTATAATGATACTGTAGTGTTCTCATGCAGTGTAGGTTCCCAAACTTCTTCATGTCAAGGACCCCCAAATTGACACTAATTAGCCTGCGGACCCCCATTTGAAAAGCTATGACAGGGACCCCCTATAAGAGAAGATTTTTACGGCTCTATAGCAGTGATTCTCAATCCGTTTAATTTCAAGGACCCCCAGTTTGACATGCATTCGTCTACGGACCCCCATTTAATGGTATTTCTCTCTCTGGGACCCCCAATTTATATTGTAAAATCAATGTTGTTAATTTAACTCTTCCATTTGGTTCCATTTGCACGCTCTCAGAGTTACAGACGCATAAGGGTCCATTTGGTTGCAAACTATCATTTAGCTGGGGACCCCCTGGAACTCCCTCAAGGACCCCTGGGGGTCCCCGGACCCCACTTTGGGAACCACTGGTGTAGGGAACTGTCACTAAACACCAAGTTAAACCACAGACAATAGACCATATGCACACAGTGCATGGCCATCTTGCCCTTAAGTTAATGGCAGGGTGGCAACTAGCCGCAATTTGCAATTCAACCTCTGTCAAGTCCCGCCCGTGGTTGTGCTCCTCTTCACACCCATTGGTTGCCGTTTCGTGGTTGGACAAAAATCCTCTCTCTCCATCCACTACCATTGAAATAACATGTTTTTCAGTTGCTTCATATTGATATTCTGTGCACTCAATTCTTATTTTAAACTTGGTGTCAGTAAAAAGGAACATCACAGGTGCAGCATCATGGTGACTGGGCATATCATGTTTGTTTTTAGTTTTTTCCAAAAAATATGTTTTGGCAAATTCAATATAAACAAGGCGGAACCAGGGCGGAACAAAGGCAGAAAGAGCCTGCTGGTCAGTCAGGGACCAATCAGAAGGCTGACAAAGGGTGAATTGACAGCCCATACATCCAAACAGAAAAGTCCTATCTGTATTAAACAACGTCAAACACACCAACGTTGCAGCTGTACTAAAAGCTTGAGTTATCCTCTTTCAATCTGCAAAGTTTTCATTTAATAAAAATCCACCGTAGACATATACATATATATTTATGTTAAGAAATTCAGTGCAGGTGATTATTTATGGAGTATGGAAGGACCACCACATTGATCCGTATTAAGCCGAGGACGCTATCTGAATAGAATGTACAGTATATATAAGAATAACGCATTCTCTCATTGCAAGGATAACATCTAGCCGCCGGTATACAATAACAGTGACCATTAAACCGGTTCTCATTTTGCTGGAACCCCCTCAAGGACCCCTGGGGGTTCCCCCAAACCCCGCTTTGAGAACCACTGCTTTAATGTGCTTTCCTAACAGTTTTCTATGACCTCAACATCAAACGTTTTCTTTCTTGGAATCGTGGAATTTAGAGCCCCCAAAAAAACCATGTATCACCACCACTGGGGCCAATGACGCCAACTAGACAAAACGCAGCAGGAAGTCATGCCGTTGCTCGCCCCTAATTGTCCACATACTGAGCTCATAGGTTCCCAGATCAGATGACAATGACATTAACAAAAGTGACTTCTTGGAGGCCTATGGGTACCACATGTTAACACGTGTGTAGTCTCACGTCAGGGACATTCTTGATCCTCGTCCTCGCTGTCTGCCCCTGGCCCAGGGTTGACCCTATAGGGTCAGGGGAAATGTGGTAGAGGTTAAGGTCAGACTGGTGAACCATGTGTGTGGGGTAATACTGGTCAGAAAACATTCTCTTGCTCTTTTTCTCCAGCACTGTTGAATTATTAATAGACAAGATCAAGAATGTTTGAGTGTTTGTAAACAAACTGCAGGTGGGTGTGAACTTATATATCTCGCTACAGACACAGAGGGTTTGCTCCTCCTGACCTATGGTCAACATGGCTCAGGAACCTGTGGTTCCAAGGCTAATTACTTTCAACTCACACATTGGTTTAAGATCTACATAAAAAATCATTCAAAACTGGGCCACCCACCAAATATAGTAAATACAAAACAATGAGAAACGATGACTACTGTCACAAAATTACGGCTGGCATGAAAAAAGACTATTACTAATACTTTAAAGCATTTGCTTGAAAAAAAGTAGTAGTTTTGGGTTTGGCATCATTTGCAATTTTAAAATTATTGACTAGCACATTTTCCTGTATCTAGTTTTCCAAACTAGATACAGTACTTTGTTTGATGACTAGTGAAAATAGCTGATCTAAAAGCTCTAAAAAAGATTGAATTTGGAATTTATATGACTTTATTATTATTTTTATTATACTTTATTATTATGATTATGTTATTATTATTACCCTTATTCTTTTATTGAAATAGTTTTTGTCTATAATGTCTGACAGGGACATTAGGGAGGCCGTCAGGGTTAATGTGGGCAGTACGAGCCGCATAATGACACATTTGAATGATGTTGGCTCATCACTCACATGTTCCCCTCAGGCAGCACTCCACTGTGGTTTACCACACATTAAAACACACCGAACGCCCGGGGGTATTTGTAACCATTAAATCAGTGTGCCCAGCGATTTGCAGCTACGGAGCCTTTTTGAAGGTGTACAAGGCGCCATCTTGGATGTAGCTGGTGAAGTAGCTAGATGTAGCCAAAACACCCCCTAGACGATCGGGAAGTATGATTACTTCTAACGCGACAAGCAACAGGACCGCGATGGGCCGTCAAAAACGTAATCTTTGGTTAGAATTGGACGGATTGATTTAGATCAAGAGTTATTCACGTTTTAAGATTTTCGATCTCACCCACTAAAATGGAGGGGGACCACTTTGGATGACGTCCCAACCGGAAATGACATTGTTGCCCAACAGGCACTCCCAGCCTGTGGAGCGGTGCTCTCTTAGAGGTGCGCTTGGTTATGATATCAATAAAGTTCTGTCCTGTGATTAATCTTCGTCCTGAGCGTCGAGTGTTACTATTTGATCCTTTTATGCCGCTCAGGGTGTAATAGACGTCACAAGCAAGGAGTCACCGCTGTGACGGACTGAGCTGCTGACCACAACACAGCTAACACACTTTTTCCTTGATTTTCTTTCCTTTTTTTTCCCTTTCACAATTTCAGGAGATGATATTCACACCAAACTGCTGCTATGTTTAACTACTTAAACCACTTATGTATATGGTTTAGCAGAGTTCCTATAGGGCTCTACGCCAATTAAGTGTCTTCAGTTTTTTCACTCTACATTAAATATCTTTGCAGAAGATGCATTCTAAGGTTCTTCTTCTTCTTTTCCCTTGTACGTTTCTTATTTCATCTTCTCGTCTTGGTTGGTCATTAACAGTCTGACCACTCCGACGGGCATTAGTCCGACAATACCGTCGCTCCAGACATGCACGGCCGGTTACAACTACTAACCCATGGTGGGTTAAATCTAACCCGTGGCTCCCGACATGCGTGGCAGGTTAAATCTAACCCGTGGCTTCCTGTGAGGTTAGGTTTAGGGTTGGGTTTTGGGTATAGGTGTCGGACTCATGACTGTAGGACTGTTAGTACGCCGGACCAAACATCCCATGAACCCGCTCGGGGGAGACATTAAACCCTTGAGAGTGGATATCATCAAGTCATGATCAATCAAGAAGAGAGATTTCCAGCCACAGTGTTGTTAAAAGATCACAAAAAAAGTATCAAATCAATGTCGAATGTGGACTAAATTCTTGACTTATGCGTCTATAGCAGAGATGATTCGACTCACTCAGAAAAGCTGACGCGAGAAGCATCCCTCAATCATCCGACTGCGCTCTGGAACAAAAGACAGCAATGGGAGCCATTCCCCTGGCATGTATGTCAGGTGATTTATCACCCAGAGGGCCCCGTCTCGGCCCCCCATTCCCTCATCCCCCCTCCCTCCCTCCTGAGCAGAGCTCGGCGGCCTTGAGAGCTCAAACAGCTCGGCAAACTCCTCTCCCTCGCATGGTTCAGTGGGTTTGAACTGGCCCAGTCATAACAGTGATCTATACCTTCTGATGTACGTCAGGGCCTAACCTCCTTTGCAGTGTTGCAACCTGCGTTTTGTCTTTGACGATTGACCTGCATTTGCACGTATATGATTTCTTTTTACAGAGAATGCAGCGTGGCTGCAAACTGAGAGAGAGAGAGCCTACATTGTGTATAGTGTAGATGTACAGTAGATCAACCTCTTTCATATCGAGTACCCCATTGATTTGATGTCTATTTTATAATGCTATCATATTTACAGACCGACTCCATTTGGTTTCTAATTATCAGTCATTTAGCTGCGGGACTACCTGGAACCTCCTCAATGACCCCCCTGGGGGTTCCCAGACCCTACGTTGGGAACCAGTGGCATAGATTATATGACAATGAATGTACAGTACAGTACCACAAGGGAGCCCTTTTTTCCGTCATGGTACGGCGCGCTAAATGAGTGGCGCATACTTTGAATTCCTCATGTTCTTCATTAATTCTTGCCAATTAATACGCTTGGCGAGTTTAAATCGTATGGAGGTAAATGAGAAAGGGCAGCAGAGTGTGTGGACCGCGATAGAGGGTTATACCGGGAGATGGGAGTTACCATAAGCCCACATACATAAGCCCCGGCCGCTTACCCCAACCCAACCCACCCCTCACCTCCCACCTCGTCATCTCTCACACTCCACCAACACAGGCCCCCACCCTCTCCACCTCTGACCATTCAGGTGCTCCTCATGGTGCACTGATCAAGGGGCTCGGCCACCTGAGACCTGTGTTGGCTTGCACCGCAGATTAAGGCCGTCCTGAGGTAGCAGCACCCAACCTCACCCCACCGCTCTCGCTCTCTCTCTCTCTCTCTCTCTCTCTCTCTCTCTCTCTCCCTCTGCCTCCGGAACAAGCCTCCATAAGCCTCCAGATCCCAAGTGCCCTTGAAAGGCAGTGGTCTGTGAATTTCCTCTTTCCTGCTCAGATTGAGCGCAGTATTGTCTACCATGTGGCAGAGACAGCTTTCACTGTCAACACTCTCTCTCTCTCTCTCTCTCTCTCTCTCTCTCTCTCTCTCTCTCTATCTCTCTCTCTCTCTCTCTCTCTCTCTCTCAATCCCCCCCTTATCTCACCACATTATCCCAACGATGACTCATCATATTATGGTAAAATAAATGTGGAAATGGCAAACAAACAGATCCACCGTGGCTATAAGGACACTAAGCACAATAAAAAGGCTTATTTTGCAAGCGTTGTATTGAAAACAGTGATGTTCTCATGGCCCTCGCTGCTTCCATTGATCTGCATCTTGTGATTTATTTTGGAATCCTCCGGGCCTGACAGGGCCTGTCTTTTAGGCTACACCCAACAATGTTTTGAATGATCCATAGAGAAGGCTAAAGATGGCTAGGGGACTCACACTATTGAAATCAAATCAACTGTGCTCATAGGTTCTTACTGGTCATTGGAATGATTATTTCTATTTTTGTTTCACAAGTTAATATACTGGGTCTGATTTTGATGGTGTTAACAGTATACTTTTTTAGACTACTATAATTCTATTTAGAAAAGCCTCTGGTGGACAGGTAGCACTTGTGCTACAATAAAATACACTTTAAACAATGCATCTGGTTCATCCAATGTGATTGTGTTGTCCATGTCAAATAAATAAACATGAAGCTTAAATTATGCTGCATCGCATGACAGTGTCGCTTGGTGGCAAGAACTGATATTCAAGAGACTTTTACCCTTCTTAGGAAGTGTACGGTGCACTGTAGAAACTGCAACTTGTTCAAGTCAAGGACCACTAAATTTATGTGTATTTCGTAAGAAGTCGGGTTGTTGTGATGCATCTAGTGTGTTGGTGGAGTGCCCATGCAGTGCCTGTCACTAATCACTGTCAACCTTTACCGCTGGCTAGCAGATTGCGAACGGGAGAGCCGAGTGCATAAGCCTCTCTCTGCCAGTACATAGCCTGTCTAACAGCAAGCCCAGACCCTGGCTGAACTACAAGGGACTCGGAGGAGTTTTGGCCCCCGACATGCGGCACGCAGGCCCACCAGTGTGTGGATATGCGCCTTGGTGCCCACAAACCAGATGTGTGGAGGATGAGTTCTGGGACAAAGCCATCATGGTGCTTGGCGGTGACCTGAATGGACATGTGGGGAGGGAGTCAGGTGGCTTCAATGGAGTCCATGGTGGATATGGGTATGACATGCGGAACGTGGAGGGAGAGAGGATTCTGGAGTTTGGAGATGCACTGGAGCTGGTGATGTGCAAAACGCTTCTCAAGAAGGACGAAGCCAAACTAGTAACATACGTACAGTTCTGGCGGCTGCAAGAGCACAATAGATTACCTCATGGTCAAAAAGGAGGACCGTGTCCTGGTCAGGAATGTCAAGGCAATTCCTGGAGAAGAGTGTGCACACTCTTCTCCAGGAATTGCCTTGAGATTGCCTTGACACTCGCAGAGTTAGGTCTCCAGTGTGCTGAGACACATGTGTCTCAGCACACTGGAGACCTAACTCTGCGAGTTAAGAAGGTGGGGCGAAAAAGCATCTGCCCAAGTTGAAGGTGTGGAAGCTACAGAAGGCAAAGAGTCAAAAGGAGTTTAGGGAGAAGATTGAACAAAGAGCTGAGGAAGTGGAGGAAGCGATGGAGTCAGGCAATGTGGGTGTCAAGTGGCAGGCAATGAAGAAGGCCCTGCTCAAAGTAACAGAGGAGGTCCCAGAGGAGGTCCCACCTGCGAATACGGCCAGCTGAGCCAGGGTCACCGTGGAGAAACCGAACCCATAACATAAAACTATAGGACAGCGATGGCCTACTTGGGGCCATGCATGTCAGGAACGATGCAAGTCATGGGACGTCAGGAAGGCCAAGAAAGATGCAAGTCGTTCCATTTATATCGGTCATTATACGCTTTCCGAGTTATACAGAGATTAGGTAAATTATAATATACATTAATGATACAAATTTCAAATGTAACACATGTGAACATATTTTTGTGGAGGTACAAAGTTAGCCCACTGTCAGTGTGCAAAATAACTTTAGCACTGATTGGTCCAGTGGTTTACGTGATCACGCACGCACACACGCACGCACGCAAGTTCAACGAGAGGCACTGTGGAGAAATCGAACCCCGGTCTCCACGTTGGTGGGCAGGAATTGTATCCCTACGCTACCCGAACGATGACCCATGAAGATCAGTTGTTGTCGGAAAGTGACAAGATCGTACAGAGTGTACTTACATTAATCTTAAATCTTAATAAAGGTACTGGATCTTCATTATAAAGTACCATTACATCATAAGCAATAACTTGTTGTTGGTAACCAAACAACCTAACTTGTGCAACGTTCCAATCTTTCATCTGTGTCCATAATATGTCACCTCTCTGAGCCAAGTTTGGAACAATGTCTTCAGACCATCCTGGCTTTCCTTTCTTGCCTTTAAAATGACTGAAAAGGGAAAATAATTTGCCATGGTTTTGTAGAGCCTGAGCCACATAATGTAAAGACACTAAGACAGTCACAGAATTCAAGTCTTTATGCATTTGATGAGGATCCAGGAACAACCGAAACGACAGCCCTATATTATATGTAGTATGACAAATACTGTACAAGTTCTGAAGCTCACAACGCATCACAATGTGACATATTTGTGAAATGTTAAATATTTGAAAATGATCAAAAAGTGTCAGCCTAAATAGGGAGGCCAGGGACCAGGGTTAACACTGAGGATTTGATGTTGTACTGTCCTCTCTCTCCTTTTGCCATTCTACTACACCTTTTGTAATCTCGGCCCTGCTTTGGTCCATATGTGTGTCCTTTCTGTCAATAAGAAATTACCAATTAAAGGAAGGCTGTCGTCTGTAAATATGCACGTTTACAGACCCCCATATGTCTTCTCCAGGCTGTGATTTCTCTGCTGATCCCCTCTAGGGCCACACACCTACTTAGCTCTGTTTTCCATACCAGCACTGTATACATTTCCTCCACTAATGGGGAACATAGGGAAATGTGTATGCGTGTGTGTGTGTGTGTGTGTGTGTGTGTGTGTGTGTGTGTGTGTGTGTGTGTGTGTGTGTGTGTGTGTGTGTGTGTGTGTGTGTGTGTGTGTGTGTGTGTGGGGGGGGGGTGAGGGGGACATGGAAGGAGATGGGAAGAGAGGAGAAAGGCATGGCCTTTCAGACAAAAACTATCCCCAAAAGAATGATTTTGCATCTTGTCAGCCCCAATGAGGTGTTTCACAGGGAGGGCATAACAATTTACAATTTAGGGCATTTAGCTGACGCTCTTAAGAGAGTGATTTACAGCAAGCAAGGACAACACAAGGTAATATCATTAGTTTAACAGTAGAATATCCAAAGAAAATCAAGAATCTGTATATTGAGACTATACACTATAGGATACCAGGTCAATAATGACCTGGCATCTGTCTAGGTCATTATTGCTATCTAAATAAAAAAATGTAGCCTTTGCATAAGTCTGCAAGGTCGTCAAGGCTAGGGCAAGTGATACAGCAAGTGCTATGGGCTAAGGTGGAGTCAAAAGAGGTAAGTCTTCAGACTACAGTGGAAGATTGGGAGTGAGTCTGCAGTCAGTTCTAATTGCAATGGGGAGTTCATTCCATAGTTTGGGAGCCAGAAGGGGGAAGAGTCTGGGACGTGTTGTGGAGCGTTGTCCCGGATGTTTTAGCAAAAGGTTTTGCCAGCTTCCCTGTGTTAGCTTGTCTGAGTGAGCTGAAGGGGTTGTAGGGTTGGATCAGGCTTTGAAGATATGGGGGGCCCTATTTATGTCAGTGCTAAACCCCTTATCCCTAAACTTCTTTGCCTTTTTTTACTATTTTGAAAAACATTAAAATTGTTCAACTAGCCGAGCTACATCAACACGTTGTGAGCTAGTAGATTTGAATTATTCAAAAAATGTTTTTCAAAATAGTAAAAAAAAAAGGGATAAGGAGTTTAGCACTGACGAAAATAACGCCCATGGGGTGCCATGCATACCTAACGCATGCAGCGTACAAATGTAATGTCTATTTGTACACTCTCATCGTTATAGGCCTGTATTTTGATTGATTTGATACTTTATTAACAGTTTGCACAAAAAAAGCACAGAAAGCACATACAGTTCTATACAAAGGATGCTAAAGTAAGCCAAATAAAGCACTATGGTTTGTTTCCATTGGGGTCTATTTAAGGATAGTGTAGTCGACCGCATATGCAGCTAAATCCTGTATCAGAAGGCTATACAAATGGAACCGAAATGGACCCGTAACACAGTCCATTTGTGCTCTCCTTGGCTTGCAATGTCTCTCTAAACTCACCCATCTAAAGGAAAACAAGACAATCCTTTGGATATCAGGATCCACATGGGACTGGCGTGGCTCCAAATTTGGGCACGGTTTCAGCCAGATCCAAGCCCCATTGACCTCTTTACATAAAACGAGGACGGCGGCGGCCTACTTGGGGCCATGCATGTCAGGAACGATGCAAGTCAGGAACGCCAAGAACGATCCATTTATATTGGTTATACGCTTTTACGTCCTGGACAAAGTGACACACACACACACACACACACACACACACACACACACACACACACACACACACACACACACACACACACACACACACACACACACACACACACACACACACACACACACACACACACACACACACACACACACACACACACACACACACACACACACACACACACACACACACACAGAGATTACGTAAATTATGATATATAGATTAAAGATACATGTTTAAAATATGTGAACATATTTTTGTGGAGGTACTACGTTAGCCCACTGGCAGTGTGCTAAAGAACTTCAGCACTATTGGTCCAGTGGTTTGTGAGATTAGATCGGAAACACACACCTCAAAGACGGCTAGAATCGGGCAGAGTCATACATAAGTCAACCATAAACGACGTAGATGGGAGACCACAATAACCATAAATTCCTAGCCAAGAGCAGGTGAAGTGAGGTCACATCTGATATCAGTACCAGACATAAGGGGTCGGGGGTTAGTTAGGGGGTTGTAAGGGGGTGGGCTATAAACCTTAATTAGTGATACGAGTCATAACGCTGAAACGGGGGGCTAGCTAGACGATGATCTAAATTCTAAACAGAAGCTATGCAACCATAGCGTGATGCCTGCAACGTGAGCCATGTGATCAGGTTTCCTTGAGAAACATCTTTCCCCTCTGCAGCTGTCTGATTTGCCATGGCCGTGGTGTTTCTGACTCTGCTGTCCAAGAGAGACTGTCACATTGACTGTTAAAACAAGAACAGGAAGCTTTAGAGCGAGCATACCGTTTAGCTTGCTGTAAAGCGAGCAAAACTCTCCCCCGGGAAAAAGAAAATCTATTGTTTTGGTTGGACTACATGCTTTGGGATTGTGTTGTTTTTGGACAAAGAAGTAGAAAATCCAGTTTCAAACTTGAGGTCCTGTTTTAATACAGTGTCTCATTCGGTGCAGACTTGCATAGTAGCTTTTAGAGTTTCCATAACTGTCTCTGGTCCATGATCTCATGCCAAGATTTATGAGAATAGACAATTTGATATCAAACGCCACAACGTGGGATGGAAATAAATCAGCAACTTAAGCCTAGTTCAGAAAAGGGCAAAACCGCATAAATCCGCTGTGCCTAAAAATATCTGCAAGCTCACAACACATTGCGGATGCGACGGCATTGTGAGCTTGTCGTTCTGCTATTTTCAGTGCTCGACACGTCGTACGACGAAGCATAAATTAAACAATAGAACGTTGAGGGGACAAATCACAGATATTATTACCCCTAACATCTCCATACATCTCCACAGCGTGCTCATGATACCACACTTGGTCATTGTGTTTTACTCAAAACACTGACTGTTTCACGTCATAGAGCTTTAAAAGACATGAAAGTCTTACATGCCACACATCAGACTAATCCCTCAGTAATAAGTGTCATGGGCCCTGCCACAGACAGCTGCCTAGTATTTAGGTTATATTAACAGCTGTGAACTTTTAGCTTGCAGTGACTCATAAGATTTGATGACAGTCCAATAGAGGGTCCTCAGATCTTTTTTTTTCTTCCATTTTCTGTCCACGTATGGTATATATATATATATATATATATATATATATATATATATATATATATATATCCTGGAGATTAATCCTTGAGTATGAGCTCATGTGTTCTGTTCTCTTCGTGTGAGGTTGTGACTAACATGGCTGGAAAACATTATCATTTATAACTTATCTGACATGACATGTTTTTAACATCATTTCTTTTAAACACGTTGTATTTCCAATGAAAAATTATTAAAAATAATAGATCAACACCCAAATTAGAATGGCATGCTCTACACATGACAGCGCTGTAGTTGTGCTTACTAGTGTACTTCAAGGGGTCCCACAGGGACTTAATTGGTCCCCTCTTTTCTTTCCTCACCTCTGCGAAATCTCTTCGCTATCGATCTACAAGCTCACAACGTTTGTCACTGTCAAGTGTCAACCCAAGCCTTTGTGAGCTTGTAGATCTGCAGTTTTTGCTGAATGTTTGCATTAAGTTTGACTATTACGACATGCCCAGAAAGAGATGCTAAATGCTACAGCTACAGTATAGGGTTCAGTGGACTGTCTACTTTAATGAAATTACATTTAGCTGTTTTCCCTGAGCTATACTTTCAGCCAATTCTTAGTCACAACTGCCAATGCTAATTTATAATATCTCCCATGTGCTGCACGCTCAAATCTATTGTCATCTTGAGGTCAGTCATTCGCCATTGTCCATCTCTCACGCACGCACGCACGCACGCACGCACGCACGCACGCACGCACGCAGAGTGAAATACCTCTCTCTCAGTACGTCAGGGTCAACAGGTGATGTTTAGATATCTCAGCGCTCAGGGGGAAATTAGTTTGCTCTGTGCACTTCCTGCTTGATGGCCTTGTGCCCACAGATGACATCCACCCCCTTTACAAGAACACACACACACACACACACACACACACACACACACACACACACACACACACACACACACACACACACACACACACACACACACACACACACACACACACACACACACCCTTACCTTAAGCCTCCTGCTCTCCTGTTCTATTAGTTTGCTTAAGAGGGTTATTAAGGGTCAGTTTTCATGCTTGTGCTTTCAAACCAAACAGAACCAAACCAATCAACCAGGTTAGAGGTTGCAGCGCAGTCTGCCATTCAGTAGATGGTGAATAGATATGTTCTCTTTTACATTCGTGCATAAGCACTACGTTGAATTTCCTTGGCAGAATTATTTTAATTCTCTTTTTTTCATGTTTCTCCCCAGTGATACTCATTGCCAGTTTCCCCCAAGTGTGTATAGTCTGTGTCACTGCCAATCCTGCACAGTTCCGCTCCCTGCTGAGCAGCAGGCCCCCCGACCAGTGACAGAGAACGACTTTCCACTCTGCCAAACGTGGCCAACTGTGTTGGTTGGAGGGAGCGCCCAGCCAAGCCGGGGGAGGCACCACGGAAAGATTTGAACCCCAGTCTCCACGGTGGTGGACAGGAACTTTATTATATCCCTGTGCCACAGGGATGCCCTACTACTCGACTAGAATTCATATCGTTGCTGTCTGGCTGAAACCTCTTATCTCCACTTTGTTTTTATTACATTAATCCCCTACTGCTTACATGCTACAGTGTCACCCAAAACTATCAAAATCTACAATCTCAAGCTTGACGTTTGAATTTATTTGAAAAGTAATAAAACCACATGTACGGTTACAGCAGTATGGGGATAACACAATAAAGTCCTGAGACTTATCTCTATTGGGGTTCACTCACAGTTAACAGTTAATAAGTTAAAAATACAAAACAAAACACATGACAGTATATACAGTACATACATCAAAACAAGCACTCCTTATCTTTCCCTAGACAAATAATGACCCTCTATAGGGGAACCTTTTCTAATTAGATGAATGTCAATCTGCTGTTTTTGCTACTTTTGAATTTGAATCCTGAAATGTAAAAGTTTTGGACATATGAGGTATATGGAAATATACAACAACAACAACAACAACGGAACTCAACTGTTTGGAAGAAGGAGGGCAATAAGTGGATGGTGTGATGAATCCCTGGTGGGCCAATAAGTGGATGGTGTGATGAATCCCTGGTGGGCCAATAAGTGGATGGTGTGATGAATCCCTGGTGGGCCACAATCAAGCCAACTGCTGAACTATTTGTGAACTGCACCCGAAATAACAGCGGAGTCACATGATGGGGAAGTGGATAATGCTGCACAATGAAAGGCTAGCATGAATCAAGGACTGTCTAAAGAGGATGAGACGCGAAGACAACATGGCGTCGTACGGGCGACGCCATGTTGCTCCATGGTGTTCCATGGAAGGAAAGAAACATGCGCAATGGGCTATATGCAGCCAACACTTCCGCGTTCAGCTTCCTTGGTCTCAACTGCGCATGTTTCTTTCCTTCCAGGGAGCACCATGGAGCAACATGGCGTCGCCCGTACGGTCTTCGCGTCCCGTCCTCTTTAGACAGTCCTTGGCATGAATCCGTCCCCTCAGCCATTAACCCTTAGACAGATTACTACTGGAAAACACGTGGAGTTTTGCATTAGTCTTTTCTGCCCTGTACGTGATTTTCCGTAGTTCTCTTTTTTTATTAATACCAATATATTAATTCGGTCCGCACCTCTGTATATAGTATTGAGCATAAATATCAACTACATTTCCCAGAATTCCCGTGTCACGTGACACACGTGTATGCTTTCCTATTGGAAACTGACGCCCAGCCCCCAGTGAACAGGGGGGTTGGTTGACTCCTCCGAGGTGGGCACTGGAGGAAGAGTTTTTCAGCCAGGTTTGCAGTCGCCGCAAAAAAAACAATCTGAAAAATGATCCATCCGTGTCCAGTGGCATTCTCCAGTCCCAGACCGTTGGCCGGGCTGCAACATCCACCCTCGCGGATTACACATGTGCAATGTTTTTTCTTCTCCCCACCGGAGTTACCACCAAGGCTGATGCCTTCGCTAAAAGATAATTTTATTGTATTCGAAAATGCCCTAATATGACATGTCTAGTAAGACGATCCCTATATTTGGCCCGAGCCGACCTAGTGCTGATATCAGATAGATGTGGTAGAACCATATATGGATAGATCTAACTGGTTTAGTCATCGTGACATGCATAGTCGGAGAATATATAACAAGGGTCGGTACTATAGGTGATCGACGTAGCTAACAAAAACATCTGATCAAATGAATGTATTGTACTGTGTCTTTGTGGGCCGAATCGTGGCATCGTGGCATACAAATAGATGTTTGTATAATTAGTATCACGATAAAATAATATGGCGACGTTAGAATGACACCACCAATGAGTGATCGCGTGTAATGTAGCTGCCCAGCGTATATCCAGCACCATCACGTCACCACATTCCACTGGCTGTTGGCTAGTAGTAGTTGCTAACAAACACTGCACAAATGGTACTGGCTATTGGCCGGGACACAAGCCCGGGCAATAGCCAGTACCAATGTTGCTGGATGATTGCGACGCAATGGTGCTGGATATACCCTGGGCAGCTAGCTACATTACCACCGATCACTCATTGGTGTTTCATTCTAACGTTGCCATATTATTTTATCGTGATACTACTTATACAAGCATCTATTTGTATTTGTCATGCCACGACTCGGCCCACAAAGACACTGCACAATAAAATCATTGATCGCCAGCAGCCGGGTAAAACGCCATGTAATAGTAGCGTGCACTGACTACAGCTAAAATGTTTATTTCTTTTTATATATTTAGAACTGGCATCAGATGAGGAGGAGGAGGAGGAGGATGAAGAGTCAAGACTGCGATGGCGTTCTCCGACACTGAACCGGATTCATTCATTCATTCATTTCAGGGGGGGCAGTTTTTGGGTGTTTTTTTTATTTAGCCTACTCACACATAACCTGACTCCGCCAGATGGGGCAGCAGAGAGTACACTGGGTTCCCCCCTCCTGCTCCCATCTGGGAACTCTCAGGCAGACTTGATGCCCGGCCACAAAACGGCCTGGCCAATCAGCAGCAGCTAGAAGCGAAGTTGCTCACAAAACGGCCTGGCCAATCAGCAGCAGCTAGTAGAAGCTAGAAGCTGCTGCTAGAAGTTGCTAGAAGCTGCTGCTGATTGGCCAGGCCGTTTTGTGGCCGGGCATCAAGTCTGCCTGAGAGTTCCCAGATGGGAGCAGGAGGGGGGAACACAGTGTACACTCTGCTGCCCCATATGGCGGAGTCAGGTTAACTCACACACACACACCGTCAAGGACTGGGTTTGGGGACATTTGGGAGGAGTAGCTCTGATCCATAGCTCTAAATGCGCATTTAGAGCTATGGATCAGAGCTAGGGGAGGAGTAACTGTTTTGTATGTAGGCCTATTTATTTTCTGTAATATTTATCATTTTATTATGTTAGTAGTCGTAAAAAATAAAAGACGCTTTTACAATGAGTTAGACCTGTCATGACTATTTTGTTCACTATTGTGAGGTTTATTGTATATGACTAAGCAAGTTTCAACTGTGATTTACTCTGTAACGGTAGATGGTAATAACTCAATTTCTTTTTTATAATACAGTATACATTCAAGTCTATATTTTGATACATATCATGGGCACCAAGTCATATCAAAACAATGTCCTTGGATGTGTTTTTTATCAAAACTGTTTCTTCATAACAGGTTTTTGAGATACATGCATGAATAGACAAGGTACTGGTAAGACTATGTAAACATGGTATATATCAAAATGTGCGTTAGAATGTCTAATTTTACCCCAAAAAAGAATTGAGTTTATATGATTTTCCAATTTCAGAGCTATGGGGACTTTTAGCTGGATAGGTCAGATTGATCATGACTGACCATGCTATTTATAGATGGCAAAATATCTACAGTGGTACATGTGAGAAACTTTTTATTTTATTTTAATTGAACTAGACAACTCACCCTTTAAAATGAGATATTGCATGGCTATGTATGCCCAGCAGAAAAAAAGTTATTTAGAAAATAAAACTTCAACCGGGCATAACTTTTTTTGGTTGTCCTAGAAACAGAAACAGTGTAAATGCAGGCTCTTTTAAATGGCTTCCAACACAAGAACTAAACATTTTATCAACTCAGTTCATTTTTTTCCTGGAAGCAGACAAGTCAAGCTTTCTCTGAAGGTCTTTCGTTGTCACACATTCACAACAGAGAATTTTCAATAAATCATTCAAAAACGCCATTCTGCCATAGAGAAGTCTACAAACTATATAGAAATCCTTGAAACTCTCAAAGAGTTAAGGATCGCCCTGCATGGCAGACACACTCAAGACAGGGAGAAACCATGAATGAACAGAGCTGAGCTCCTACCACTTAACTTAGCAGACACTGGTCCATTTGCACTATACCGGTTCTCAACCTGTGGGCCGGGGGTTTATTGTCTCCACAAGGCCGAAGCCCTGCATGGGGAGAGAGTATGTTTTGCACTCCGTCCGTGTGTCCATGTGTCTGTCCATCCGTCCGTGTCTCCTCTCCAGCGCCGTTTCCCATATTATCTCCCGATTGGCTAAGATTGCCTTCCAAAGCTTGCAGGATTGGTCCGTTTTGGAACAAAATGCCAGTATGCCACAAATCATGAACACAGCGTGCGATTTCCGTGAAATTATAAACGCGCATTCCCACTAGGTCGAGGACAAAATGGCACTTAACATTTATAGGTGGCCCTATAACAGGCCAATTCATGTTTTCACCTATAACTGCACCCACCTGTGTACAACTTTGTATGTGCTCTCCCTATAGGCCAAGGAAAAATGCCCTGCAATTTTTAGTTCTGCCTGTTATAGCGCCACCATGAGGCCGATTTTTGCCAAACACATTTGTTTATATGACTCGCACAGATTTTATCACGCAAATCGGTATAGTCGTGATAAACACAGATCGGTTTGCTTTTTCATATTCCATCCTACTTGGCTACGATTGACATCTAAAGTTTGCATGACTGACCCGTTTAGAACAAAATGGCTCAAATCATGAACACAGCGTGTGATTTCCGTGAAATGCCACTTAACATTTTTCAAATGAGCCTCATGGTGGCGCTATAACAAAAATATATATTTTGTCCAAACATCACAAACACTCCTATCATCCTGGTGGAGACCTGTGCACTGAGGGGCACTTTTTGTAGTTGCAAGTGAAATTTTTCCCCCAAATAATAATTTGGCAAAACACTTTTTAATAATAATATAACATTAACATAAACTAAATTATACTTCGTTAGTTCCTCGGATCCAAGGTGGAACACAGTTGATTGTTGGTTTAATAATTGAAATAAACATGCCCTGAAAATGCTCATGCTGCAATGGGAGATACATTGTTGAAGCTCTTGCAGGTGTTATTTTAATATAGGCCCACACATCTGAATACTTACAGTAACATAGCATGTGGTCAGATGGGTGGGCCGCGAATGCTTGAAATGTGGGCCCTGATCCAGAAAAGGTTGACACTGCTTTATACTGTAGGCCTGGGGTTCTCAACTTGTGGGTCGCGACCCCCCTTGGGGGTCACCAAATTATTTTGGGGGGTCCCCAAAACTTAAAAAAAAAAAAAAGAAAACCCTTTTTTTTTGCAACTGAATGGAGACACGAGATGGCCAAAGAATTTCCGGGGGTCCCAGGCCAAAAACGTTGAGAACCCCTGCTGTAGGGCAGGCCTACATGTACTTGAGTCCTGCAGTAAACATGTGCATTTCCAGCAGTCCTGCATTAACCACTTATTCCTATTCAGTATACATAGTGATCTAGATCTACAAACTTACATGATTTGTAGATGTTGCTTTTGCACTTTTTGAACATTTTAAATGAACCATTTTGAAAATAGGCATGCCTTGTGGTTAATTGTTCAAATTTGAGTTGTTTTTAGCACTGTGGGCCAAAGCAAAATTCTTTAGAGGGACCTTGCACTTGGCATTTGTTGTAAAGACGAGGAAGTTGGTACAATACAATGCTTGCACAAGTAAAAGTTGAAGGGGAACAAAAACGTTGTCACAATGCACGCATCCTGAAGACAAGAACAGAGATTGCCAGAATATGGTGTAATGTGACATCCTGTGATGATCAGATAGCAATAACCTTACAAAGTCACACAGCACAGGAATGTCATATAGCCGCATCAACCACCAGCAAGGACAGCTAGATGACAGATGATTATATCGAGTGGGCAGGTAACCGATTCTGTTGTTTCAATATTTCAATATGTAGGCCTGCTATGCTGTATTGATATTAACAGTATATCCTTGTATTTTTACGTTTGAAAGCTACGTTTCAATAAACTGTAAACATATTTCTTTTAAAGACATCCTAGCATAAAGCAGTTGTCAAAATGTGCATAATATATTATGTATCTTTCTTTTTTACAGTTCTGTCATAACCAGAAAATGGCTGCTGTGATCTATTCCGTTATTGTGGCCTTGCTTATGAACGCTTGCATTTACCAATGCCGTGTTGGCACTAAAGGTGTGACACACACTTTGTACACTTTCACACTTTTGAAGGACAACTTTTTCAACCACGGTTCTTGTTATTAGAGAAAGTAAAAGATGAGTGTTATATATTTTTCATGTGCTGCTTTCTTTCGTTTTGACAGGGGGGAACAAGTGGCTAAATATGTATTTTTTTACGACATTTTACGGCGATTTCTTTATTATTATTTACTATTGTCTACTAGACCCCAGGAAATTACATCTGGCCACAAAAGAGGAGTCTGATGTGACAAACTGACGATTGCATGCATGTCAGACCTCCTGTTAATCAGACCTGTGGTTACAAACATAGATATAAAAAATGTAGATGCCTCATTGGCCGCTACAGTTCATTGGAGCCATGTGTGTTGAAGGAGGGGCGGAAGAATTTACACTGGGAGAGGAAGTACGCCGGAAGTGTGGAAGGCACGTTACGTCACGCTGCCGCTCAAGTGATTACTGGCCAATCACGGCGCATCTTTTCCGGGACTTATAGACCTGAACATGCACTCTATGACGCACGCTCATGCTTCTGCGGGGCTTCGCAAGGAATCTCGGGAAAGTTTTGCCCTCCCTTGAGCACATACGCTCCAGAGGCTACGTTTATATGTCTATGGTTACAAATCACCCGTGCTGCGTGTTACAAAATACAAATCTGTGGCTTCCTGTGAGGTTAGGGTTAGGTTAGGTTCAATGCCACGCTATACCGGCCCTATAGTACCTCTCTCTTCACATTCAATAGATCCTGTGATCTTTTGTGGCCAGATAAATCTCCATGAAATAAAAAAATACATATTTATCCACTTGTTCCATTGCCCCCGCCCCATGTCAAAAATCGCTAAAATATCTCAAACGAAAGAAAGCAGCAAATGAAAATAAATTAACACTCATCTTTTACTTTCTTTAATAACAACCTAAAACATGAACCTTGGTTGAAAAAAACAAAGTTGTCGTTTAATGAACACTCTGGACTTTACTGTGTGCCCTATGAAACCTAATGTTCACATATTTATAGCATTAGTTTGTACAGAATTAGTGCACTGACACTAATTAAATTGGTTTATTTTGCAAGTCCTACTTGATTTTTGTGATACACTGACAATGAAATGTTTTATATTGTGATTATTGATTAATGTAGGCCTATACTAGCTGACGTTAAGCTGGCAGCTAATCCATATAGACAAAAACAATATGTTCATAGTACTTTGTCTTTTATGTATTTTAGGTTATTTCAGCCCTGGCAGCCAAGGATTTTCGTTCAGTGTTGAGGAACAGATGAACGTGGCCGCTGGGTGTTACATGGACATTTATTTTCGCCTCACCTATCCAAAAAACAACGCCAATACCCCGTATAAGGGGATCTGGTTCGAAGGAGACCAACGCAACATTGTACGTGAAGAAATCCTCCTCAATATGGAAACTGAGACGCAAGGGGTCTTCACCCAGGCCGGCCTACCACAAGGCCAGTACCAGTATGGGTTCAAACTAGAGTGGGGAGACAATCAGAGAATCATCTTCCCTAAGAGGGTTCACGTTTCCGTATCCGGTAGGTGAAAATCTCTTTTAACCACTTTCAACCTGGAGCGACTACTTGGGGCTTAGATTTGGAAACTATAATACACAATTTTATGTGGACATACTGTGAACTGTGATTGCAAAATAACTGTGTTATAGGGAAGTCATTTGTAAGTGTGTGTGTAGAAATCAGGTGCAAAGTGACCCAAAACAGATGACATAACACAATGACAAACTTGTGATTTGTTTTTATTTATTTATAGGTCTCCAAAAGCCCAGAATTGAGGTTCCCGTCCTAACCGAAGGGACTCAGGCTCGGCTGACTTGTTCTGCCACTCCCGGTTGCGCTGGTAAAAAACCAAGGGTTAAATGGCGAAATGTTCCTGAACATTTACGTGACAGTAATATTGGTCAAAATGTCTTGAGCTTCACTCCAGCTGCAGAGGACCACAACACCAACATTACCTGTGCGGCAGAAACAAACATCACAGAAACAACTGTCACTCTAACAGTGAGATGTAAGTATCCTAGTGGTACCTACTTTAGTCAAATCAGAAGTCCCCCCCCCCCCCCCCCCCATTGTCCCTGAGAAAGATACTTTCTCCCTTACCCCTAAGTGCTAAACATAACCATTTGAGTAGCCATCGACTGATCAACTTGTAGATATGTTAGTTTTGCATGACATTGGTCATGATCAGTGTAAGATAAATGGCTATGGGCAGCCATTTTGTCTCAGGTGATGCACTTAGTAGCCTATCGATGATGTCACTGGTGGAGAAAACCCACCAGTGACTTTGCAAGGGCAAGGATCAATCTGTTCCTTAAAGGACCACTTCACCACTTTTCAACCTATCTTCATATAATAGGTCCTCACTAATAATCATGATACAATGGCACAATGTTTTCTACTCAGTCTGTGTCTCATAGGAGGGCTGTGGGCAGTTTAGAAACCGTCCTCCAGTGACATCATCATTAGGCAGATTTTTTTTTAAACAAGACTTTTTTACAAAAATGTTCAGATTTTCATTATCGTGAGAACGATGGCTTCCATTTTCGCATTGCAACTTTTCAGGACTAGAAAGCCTGCAGTTTCTTTTGGCTTGTATTCCCCATCGATTAGGACGGTTTCTGAACTGCCCACAGCCCTCCTATGAGACAACATTGCGCCATTTTTTCATGATTATTAGTGAGGACCTATTATATGAAGATAGGTTGAAAAGTGGTGAAGTGGTCCTTTAATACCAGCTCAGAGGCCTTGTGGTTAGAGTGTCCGCCCTGAAACTGGGAGGTATAGAATTTGATCCTCGGGCTGGCCGGGTCATACCAAAGACTGTAAAAATGGGACCCAATGCAATGCCTCCCTGCTTGACACTCAGCATCAAGGGTTGGATTGGGGGGTTAGATCAACTACAAATGATTCCTGAGCGCGACACGTCTGTGGTTCACCGCTCCAAGAGATGGGTCAAATGTGGAGAACAAATCTCCCATATACAGCAATGTATGTGACATAAATAGTAGGACTTTACTTATTTTACTTATTTTCAACAGTAGAGATTCATTTTTATTCTTTTAACTAGACATATATATTGGTTTCTTTCTTTGTCTTCCTTTCTTTAGCTCGTCCCCGATTCCTGAATGCCTCCCGGTGCGTGATGTCTGGAGAGCTGCTGTGGTGTGTGTGCATCAGCCAGGGGATTCCACTGCCGGCCATCACCTGGCCCCTGGACTCCTTCGTCACAGCCTACACCCTCACTGGCTCAGGGAGCGGCCGAACGGTCAACAGCACCATCACCATCGCCGTCACCGGAAAGTACCTGAAAACCAGCGTCACGTGTGTCAGCAGAAACGAGTTGGGCCAGGTCAACATTGAGCTACCTCTGCAGAACGGCACAGTGGCAACGATGACCCCGACCTGTGAGTATTATAGTCAAAGTGTGGTAGATGAAGTCGTAGTATTACAGTATGCCTGAAATTCAGACTGCAATTTGTCGTATAAGTTGTTGCATGGCGAAAATTGCAGGTGAGCTCACAACGTACTGTGGATGCGATGTAAGCTTGTAGATTGGCTATTAACGACACGCAACAAAGTATAAATCAAGCTCAAAATGTAAACGTCCGACAAACTATATATACTCATATACTTGCCCTGATGAAGACTTGTTTGATCTAAACGCATGTTGGCGTTAATAAAGTCTGCCCTCTGTGTCCCTGGGTCTGTCCCTGGGTCCGTCCCTGGGTCTGTCCCTGGGTCCCTGGGTCTGTCCCTGGGTCCCTGGGTCTGTCCCTGGGTCCCTGGGTCTGTCCCATGGGTCCCTGTGTCCCTGGGTCTGTCCCTGGGTCCCTGGGTCTGTCCGAGCACGAAAATAGCTTGGTTGGTTTTCACCAACCGTTTGACGCGAGGCGGCTTGCCGGAAATGGCTGGGCGCATTCCTGGGGGTCTGGATGTTCCAGGGACCCCCCAGGGACCCCCACATGGTAACTCTGTCATTACCGTTTCGGACGCGGGGCGGCTCGCCGGAACCGGGCCAGCCCCCTGGGCACGTTCCTGATGGTCACGGTAACTCTGACATTTCTCGACCGTTTCGCATGCGGGGCGGCTCTACAAAAAGGTGACTGTACAGATTTTTGGTTATAGTGTGAATTATTATGTTATAATGTAGATCATACTATCTATTCCCACAGGTGAGTCAGTCAGGAGGACTACCTGGATAATAATTGCTGCTGTGTCCCTGTGCGTCAATGTGGCCCTCCTCCTCTACCTCATCATCAACACCTGCAGAAGGTGACACGCACGCACGCACGCACGCACACACGCACACGCACACACACACACACACACACAGAAATATAAGAGAAATATAAATAAACAATCCAGTGAAAGATGTCAATTGTTCTAAAGTAGATGAATGCATTAGCTAGCTGTGCTCCTAAACTGTAGGTCTATATAATAAAAAAGTGACTGCATTGCTAAAATAATCGTACTGAAGAAATATACCGATATTTTTCTTCTTGAGTTTCATATTCATTCATATTATTCTTTTGCATTCATCACATTTGCGTTATATCTTTTCTTGCCAAGTGCAATGCTTGACTTTTTTCTTCAACGTATATTTTTCTCTCTGGGTAATTGCAGGGAGGAGGAAGAGAAACAGAAGAGTCTCTCTGAGGTCAACAGCACTTATGCTACTTTGGACAAGGCCGACCTTGAGGAAGCGTACAGCGTCATTAAACCAAACGGCAGCACTGTGCCATAATTTATCATATTTGACTCTGCTTAATAATGGTGTTTTCATTGTGTGCGTGCGCGGGTGCGTGCGTGCGTGCGTGCGTGCGTGCGTGCGTGCGTGCGTGCGCGCGTGTGCATGCATGTAATTATAATGGCCGTACAGCAGGCATGACTTTAACCACATGAACAATAGCATCATCACAATACTCAGCATGTCCTTATAGGCCAACATTAGGCGAATATGGATGTTAAAAGATGAAATATGAATGAAATATGAATATGAATGTTAAGCAGAATTAGCTAAATGGATATTAGGCCAAAATGTTTGAACATTCTGTGAAAATGGATGAACATTAGGCAAATGTTGAATGAACAATGAGCAAAATCTAATTGACTTTCGGCAAAAATGGATGAACAACAATAGCATTGGTGTTGCATGGTGTTGTGAGCTTGTAGAGCAGCTATATAGGGTATAAGTGGTTAACCGTACAGACTTGTAGAGCAGCTATATAGGGTATAAGTGGTTAACCGTACAGACTTGTAGAGCAGCTATATAGGGTATAAGTGGTTAACCGTACAGACTCATGTGAAGCAGAACTCATCCTTTTACACACCCACAGAGCAGACAGCTATGCTGAGCTTAAACACAAAGGAACCCTCCTCGGCTCTTCACTTTATCTAATTACCTGATAGCAGGATTAGGACTCTGTTGGACATGGGTGTTGGGTACACAACACCCAGTAGACTGCAGCTGCGGAACATTAAAGACTCCTAAAAGTTTTCAGTGTGGCTGTGCCTTTCATTTTGTGACACGCACTCACACACACGCATGCACACACACACGCAAAAGCAATGTTTGGTCATTAAAATAACTAACATAACCACTAACCCTAAACTATAGCCACAAACCTAACCCTAAATTCTAACCCTGACCCCAACATTAATGTTTTACTAATGTAACCATATAGCTATAACTCTTTCTTAGCCACCAAAATGACCCTTTCCCATAAGTGGACATGAATAATGTCCCCACATGGCAAATTGTGACGTATGCATGTACATTCATTCACTCACACAAAACCACACATACAATAGTGCCTCTCTGAGAACCCTGTCAGTACCCGACAGTGTCCCTTAATGAAGACCTGGTCCCCCAAAACACACACACCCACACCCACCCACCACCACACACCCGCACACACACACACACACACACACACACACACACACACACACACACACACACACACACACACACACACACACCCACACCCACACCCACACACACACGGAAAGGCCGTTCCCAAGGGGTCCAGGATACTTCATCCACAGATAACCTGGCTCTACAGATTGCAGAATGTCTAAAATTAGTGTTGTCAGAATGCTTCCCTGATGATAACACTGCTCCACACTTCACACTGCATAGTGGCACACACTTTGTTCAAAGCCTGCCGATCTGTGTGCCTATCTGAGAGGGCGTGCGTGCGCGCGTGCGCACGTGCGTGCGTGCGTGCGCGTGTGCGTGCTAATTTTAAAACTAGCAAGAACAGCCAATCTACAAGCACACACTGTTGAAGATCGGCTATTTTCCGCCATTTGTTGTACAACAACGGATATCTGGGCTTAAAGGGATATTTCACTTTCAAAAAAACTTTTGATCATGTCTACTCAGGCTTATGTGAACACCACAGACAGTTGTTAAATTGCTTGATTCTTGATTTAGATATTTGATATTCATTTTAGCTGCCCCGCCCCCTTCCTATAAAAACCCATTGTAGCTTCAAACTCAATTTTAACCATGTCAGATTCATCAAAATCACCCATCCTTTTTATGGTGACTGATACTACCCTCCTAATATGTGAGGGGGCCGTGTTTTTTCATTTACTGTTTTCATTTATTTTTAATAATTTTTAGTGTCCTCCGGGCCTCCTCCTGCTCCTTATTCTTTTCCCAAAACATTATTAAAAATATATGATAACAGTAAATGAAAAAACAAAACAAAGCCCCTCACGTATTAGGAGGACACTATGAGTTAACAGAAAAAAGGATGGGTGTTTTCAATGAATCTATCATGGTTATTAAAATGGAGTTACAATGGGTTTGTATAGGAAGGGGGCGGGGCAGCTAAAATGAATATCAAATATCTAAATACTGAATCAAGCAATTAAAAAACTCTCTTGGGTAGACGATGAAATGACCAAAAAATGTCTCCCCCATTTTTTTTTTACAACTCGAACCTTGTGTGTGGGTGCGTGGCATGTGTTTGTGTGCACGGTAGAAAAGGGGTCTCGACGGCATTTTGATAAATGATATCGTTTGTGTTACATTACTGGACGAAGTCCAAGTCTTTCATTGGACTGCCTTCGCAGAACTACAGCAGAGCCAATCGATTCTCCCCAGCCTTTGAATGAAGATCAGGTGCAGGACTTTGCGCTGTTTTGTTGCTTTTTGTTCCCCCTCTTGCCATACAAGGCTCGCCTGTGGCTGGGGAGGAAATGGGCACCATGCACACCTGTTAATCCACAGACCGTTTTTCACCCTGTCTGCCGGACATATATGCCTCATTCAGTGGTCCTCAAAGTGGGGTCCAGGGAGTCAGGGACCAGGACTCCTTGGACCTGGGGGCTCTAAATGGACCATTACAAGTCATCATGGAACCAAATGGACCCTTACAAACCTGTAACTCTGAGTGTATACAAACTAGAATTTCGCGGGCCTTCGGCCCGCTCATCCCAGAGTTGCGTTGCCCCGCGTTGCGATACAGAAGTCCACAGATACAGAAGTCCACAGTGACACGCGTTTTATGCAGCTGTTTTGTGTTGCAGCGCGTGCGCGCGCGCGCGTGTAGTGTTGTTGTTCTTATCCATATATGCGCCTCGGTTGGTCCCGTTTGTTCCACGCCAGGTGTCGATGCAGTCGTTTGCGCAATTTGCGTGTTTGCATTATGTTAAGTGTGTAGGCATACCATATTCTGAATGAGCAAAAAGAGGACACATGCGCGCGTGCATGTGGATGTGGACATGCGCGTGCACGTCGTGCATGTGCATGTGTCGTGCGTGGGCGGTTATGTTAAATTCAGATGTCAAAATAATCTGTAGCCTAACATTAAATTGATCAAATATGCTCTATATTAGTTATGTATTTTTTGAAAGCAGTGGCTCTCAAAGGTGTGATCCAGGGACCCTCATGGTTCCTTGAGGGGGTTCCAAATGGACCCATTATAGGTCTGTAACTCTGAGAGTGTACAAATGGATCCAAGTGGACCCTACAGGTGTGTAACTGTGAGAGTGTACAAATGGAACCAAATGGACTGTTTTATAACTTTTAACTCTGATACTGTACAAATGGAATCAAATGGGACTCTTATGGGTCCATTTGGTTTTACTGTCAGAGTTATGGGGGTCCTTGAAATTAAAAAGGTTGAGAACCTGTATGCAATGGCGTATGTCTTGTAAAAAGAGAGACCAGCCTATTCTCCATCATATGTTATGCTTTGCTAGGTTGTACAAAATAATATTGGGTCAGTGTAATTTGCAGGAGTCACCGCGCGCACAGCTGCCTTGTCTGTGTTGACATGACATGGGCTTGCAGGACAGAACTTTTATTTGTGACAGACACATAGTTGCTTTGCAGACAATACAATCTGCTTCTCATTGGTCAGTCACAAAGCTAAGAAAACAATGTGAGAGAAAAGGTGAGGACTGGAAAGCGCTGTCTTTGTCTCTGTGTTCCTACGTGAAGACGTGTGTGCTCTGTCTCTCTCTCGCTCTCTTCTCTCTCCTCCCTCTCTGGGGTGTGTGTGTGTGTGTGGGGGGGGGGGGGGGGGGGGGGGAGTAGTTGCGCTGCCTTCGACAGTGCTATACTTCTCCAGCAGCGGTGCAGAACCGAGAGAGTGACACATTGTTGTGGATGTAAACGGCGCAACGTGTAGCTCTAAAGTAGTTTGGATTGTGTAGTCGCAGCGGTGCTACAAAGTGAATGTTACAATTCGCACGGTGATATTGTAAGTCGCAAATGCGAGTACGTAGTGGCACTGGCGAGCCCTGTGTAGTGTAGTGCCATTGTCGCGGCATCGCGAGGCGATCCAAATCCCCCCCCCCCGCGCACGCACGCACGCACGCACACACACACTGTACGTAGCTGTTTGTTGTTGCAGCGCGCGCGTGTGCGTGTAGTGTTGTTGTTGGTATCCATATATGCGCCTGGGTTTGTCCCGCTTGTACCACGCCAGGTGTCGACGCGGTCGTGTTAGCATTATGGTAAGTGTCCAAGTTAGAATCAGAGTGTGCGCTGTGTAGTTCTTCTTCTTCTAGTAAACAGAAGCCGTGTGTGTGTCACACCAAAAGTGGTGACCTATAGAATCCTGTACATAGAAGCATCACGCAATCGTCTCCCTCCCTGTGTGGGTGACGTGGTGGGCTGTGAGCCAATGGGAGAGGGAATGTAGTGTTGCCAGGTCCGCGTATTGTAAGCGAGTGGTAGTGTGTGTAAGTAGCGTGTTGAATGGCATTTTTTCTGTGCTTGTTTTCATAGACGTGGCAACAAATTAGGCGGGGGTGTCGGTGCTTGTGGCGTGTTTGTGTTTATGATTGATATTGATATTGTTTGCGAGTGTGGACGGGAGCCGGCTTTAGTGGCAGTGCGATGACAATTTTTACGCGGCTGGTGTCGAGTGTGGCCGTGCGGCGCGACATGAGGAGATAGGGAACCAACGACGCGGAGGGTAAGTGTGTGACGTGTTAGTGTGTTGTTGCAGTGTGTGTTGCAGCGTGTTGCAGCGTGTCAGTGACGTAGTAGCTGGTGCCTTGTGTTCCTGTGCGTGCGCTTGGGCACATGTTTTCAAATGTATAATAGATGGAACCAGATTGACTCTTACAAACCTGTAACTCTGAGTGTATACAAATGGAACCAGATTGACTCTTACAAATCTGTAACTCTGAGTGTATACAAATGGAACCAGATTGACTCTTACAAATCTGTAACTCTGAGTGTATACAAATGGAACCAGATTGACCCTTACACATCTGTAACTCTGAGAGTGTATACAAATGGAACCAGATTGTAAGGGTGTGACGTGATGTGAGCTTATACGTAGGTCAGACACACACCGTGCGACCGACGACATATAAATCAGGCGTGCATGCAGACAGCCAGTCTCTGTGTTCTATTTGATTACATTATCTGTGTGTGTGTGTGTGTGTGTGTGTGTGTGTGTGTGTGTGTGTGTGTGTGTGTGTGTGTGTGCGCGTGCGTGCGTGCGTGCGTGCGTGCGCGTAGCGTGTGAGCGCGCGCGCGTGCGTGTGCATGTGTGTGTATGTGATACAGATGTATGTGATTTACCTTTGGCACACACACACATCGTCAAATCTGATCTTATCATTATTGTTCCGAGGCACTATCTCGCAAAAAGAAAACTTCAAAAAGAACCTGTACAATTGCGATACAAAGAAAGACCTCAAGTCTCCCATGGCAAATATTTACAGTTGAAGTTGAAGATTTAAGACTTAATAATAAAAATAACCCACTTAAACCCCATCTTAAAAGTTTCAGAATTTGTTAAAATAACAGATGTATAAGCACCCATGCCATTAAAAATCTACTTAAACGCAATCTTAATGGTTTTAAAAAGTTAAAATAACACATATAGCTCATGCATTCTGAGCTTGTACAGTAGATCTCTTGTTTTTGAAAACAATCCCTCCCCCCTCCGCTGCCGGGGGGAGGGCCGGCAGCTGCCGGAGTAGGTGGATGGATTATGACAGCTCCGTTACGCTACACAGTCGGTCCGTTCGGCACTGCCGGCAAACTGCCGGTAACAGCCGCAGCGCTGGCGAGGGGAGGGGCGGCATCTGCCGGGGGATTATGTCTCTCCACTGCCGCTCCATCTCGTGGACACCGCTCCACGCCGTAACTGCCGGTTAACAGCCGCGGCACTGCCGGGAGAAAGGGCGGCATCTGCCGGGGAAACTGGGGGGATTATGACACACGACTGCCGCTCGCTTCCGCGGCAGCGCATTGGTCCGATATGCGTTGCGTCGTGCGTCGTTAGGGTTAGGGTTAGTAGTCTTACTTACTGGGACTTGATCACCCCAGCTGGGTCGCCTGAGTGAGGGGTATGATGTTCGAGAGACCCGAAACCCTGATGACCTTGGGATACATCACTGAGGATACATCCCAGGTGCATCCATGCGATGTTTTTTTGTTATACTCAAGTACATTTCGTAAAATCCGAGTATTTCTACAGTGGTATCGATACTTTTACTGAAGTAAAAAATGTGAGTACTTTTTCCAACACCGCCCAAGCGCCTGCACGCGCGCACACACACTTGTATAGTGTGTATAACCTGTGCTTCTCCCCATGCATCTCGTCCATGTTGGCCGAGTGCCAGTGGTGAGCATCACTGCGCATCTCTCTCTCTCTCTCTCTCTCTCTCTCTCCCTCTCTCCCTCTCTCCCCCCCTCTCCCCCTCTCCCCCCCCCCCCCCCCACTCAGAACGCTGCAGCTCATAAAACCTTGTTGAATCTCTATTGTGTGTTTTTATGACCATGTGATGGATCGTCTCTCATCGCCGTCGCTTGTGCAGCTGGCGTCCATCTTGGACGCCGTATACCGCCAGATAAAAGAGGTCAATGCAGGCAAAGTGGAACAAAAGTGGAGGTTATGGTATAAAGAAGAGGAGTGCCTTGGCAGAATGAATGCGCCCGCGCTATAAAACATATGGAACGTGCGTAAAGGTATAGCAACATTTTAACCACTTAAAGCCTGTGCTTGTTTTACCCTGCTCTATTACACCAGTTGGTTCTCAACCTTTTCTGGATCAGGCCCACTTGAAGATCTTGAGCCCACCCATCGTAACACGGCTGCCATGTTAAGTGGTCAGATGGTGGGTGGGCCGCATGCATTTTCAGGGGTGCATGTGTTTGGTCGGACGTACTAACAGTCCTACAGTCATTAGTCCGACACTCACAGGAAGCCACAGGTTAGTTTTAACCTGCCTGAGTTAGTTTTAATCACCACGGGTTGGTTTTAACCTGCCACACGTCAGGAGCCACGGGTTACTTTTAACCTGCCTGAGTTAGTTTTAACATCCACGGGTTTGTTGTAACCGGGGACGAAGACATTGTCGGACTAATGCCTGTCGGACTGTTGGTAAATGGTGCATTTATATAGCGCCTTTATCCAAGGCGCTTTAGATAGATTGTGCATTACATTCACCCATTCACACACACATTCATACACCGATGGCGGCAGAAACCATGCAAGGCACCAACCAGCACATTAGGAGCAATTAGGGGTTCAGTGTCTTGCTCAAGGACACTTCGACACTAACTCTGGGGGAGCCCGGGTTCGAACTGGCAACCTTGCGGTTACCATCTGGCCACTCTACCCCTGAGCCACCGCCGCCCGTTAGCATGACTGTTAGCATGTCTAACAGACGGTTAGCATGTCTAACCAACGTATATGCACACCCATTTTCCTGATCATTCAGTCGATCAATGGATCACAGTAGACTTCAACTTAACTTTAGTGTTTTGTCAATTATTTGGGGCCCACTTGCAATACCCTCAGGGCCCACTAGTGTGAGCCTGCCGGCCTATAATAAGGTTGAGATTTGAGAACCAGAACCACTAAAGCCAAATCTCCTCGCTGAAAATAAGTAGCCTGTTGTAGCCTGGCGTTGTGATACTAATCTGCCTGCCTGGGGCAATATGCAGTGCAAAGGCAGATGAAGGCCTCCTGCACCATGGGCTAGTGGTGTTGTGTGAGCTTGTAGATCGGCTATTTTCTAGAAAAGGGGCGCTAATGGCGCTATGGTTCATGTGGTTAAAGAAATGACAGAGGAAGAAGAAGGTGCTGATCAGGGTGCTGGCGATGATGACAAACACCAAGCTGAGTAAACACATACACGAAGAGAGAAAGAAACGGGCCTATCTCTCCTAATTTGAATTGTGTGTGAGTGTGAGTGTGTATGTGTGTGTGTGTATATGTGTGTGTGTGTGTGTGTGTGTGTGTGTGTGTGTGTGTGTGTGTGTGTGTGTGTGTGTGTGTGTGTGTGTGTGTGTGTGTGTGTGCGTGCGTGCGCGCACACTGCAGGTTTTGGCCCTCGATCCGCTTGTTAGAGTTGTACGTTGTGTAAACAACTTTAAATGGCTGGGAAACCTGGGGAAGATCAGAGAAAGATTCTGATCAAAGGCACCTTAACCTCCAACCCGTGTCAGTGCTCCGTGTGTGTGTGTGTCTGTGTGTCTGTGTGTCTGTGTGTGTGTGTGTGTGTGTGTGTGTCCGTGTGTGTGTGCGTGTGCAATGTGCATGCACCGTATGCACATGTCTAAGCACATCCATGCAAACACGCACGTGTGTGTGTGTGTGTGTGTGTGTCGCAATGAGTTGACAGACAGGGACATGTCCATTGTGGCTCTCATGGGGCCCTGCTGCATCCCCATAGAGCCTCTGTTTGCACAATAAAAGCCAGGGAAGAATTGCTCACCTGCATCTTTGCACGACACCATACAGCCGTGTGGAAGGGAACCGGTGTGGCGGGACCACCACTGGCGCGCGCAAACACACGCAGAGAGGCAGAGCTCCGCGTTGACGTTTCAAAGGAAGCTCGCTAACAATTCTATAGAGTGGTGAATGTGCAAATTACACGGTTTCAACTACAGTAACTAGAAAAAAGTGTCATGTGAGTGGCATACAAATCCTCAGGTGGAGGGGCTTTTGTGGGTTGAGGAAACCATTATTCTTGACACCTCTTGAGCAAACAGAATGGGAGCAGAGAGCGCAGAAGAAAGAGAGACGAGAGAGAAAGAGAGCGAGAGGGGGGAACGCGGGGGAAGGGGGGTTGGGGGGTATCGGGTTTAAGACAGCTTCCCCGCACAGCGAGAGCTGCCTCCCAAAAGCCCTTCTCACGATAAAAGAAATAGGGCCATGTAAATGTCTTTCCGGGAAGCCCAAACTCTGCGACGTTTTCACCAATTATTGTTCGTGGTGACATTCCGTGCAGTCTGTGGGACCACCCATCAGCCTTCCCAGAGGAAATGGCCATTCAGTCTCGTATAGCCTATTCACGGACCTGCCTGTCTCTCATGGTTGCTCTCTCTGGCTGGCCAAAGCTGAGCTGGGGGGGGGGGGGGGGGGGGGTTGGGGGTGAGGGTAAGAGAAAGCAACACGCAGGGCGTTCCTTAAGGCCAGCATGGCGAGGTCTGGCGACTGATCTGCAGTCACTGTGGGGCTGCCTCCTGATCGCGGGGGCTACAGGCTACAGCAGGCCAGCGTCGAGGTAGCCTCCTGCCGAGACAGAAAGAGCAGGGACTTGGCTCTCGCCTCTCAGCTCAGTCCACGGCGGGGTCCAGAACAATCCAACAGTTTAATAAGGACCCCGGGAGCTGGGCCCTTTGGCGTAGGAAGAGAAGTGAACAGCGGGGTGGGCCTGTGTACGGGGCCGCATGGTGGTGACAGTGACATTGACAGTGATGGGCGGACAATTTGGACGGCGGGCAGCTGTGTGGGAGGTGACAGTGGGGTGAGAAGAAGAGGGGTTGAGTTTTCAGGGGGCTTGTGCTCATAGCGTTCTCTTGTTGAATGCAAGCCTGCAGTGAAAAGGGCCCTGGCTTCATTTGTGTGTTTGAGAGTGGGGTGATGGTTTTGGGGGTGGGGTTGGAGGGGGGATCCAGGGGATTCAGGGGCTCCGGTGCGTGTGTTGGCTGTTGGGTTCAAGCTGTGTTTGCATGGTGTCATTATGCACCATTAATGATTAATGCTGCTGAGTATTAATCGGCTATAGGTGTGAATAATAATAAATAATAATAATAATAATGGCTGAGTATATCACTGCCATGTAACACATCACTGCTTGTATTTCACTACTTTTTGTTCCCCCCATCATTTAATACCATACTTGATTGATTGATTGATTGATTGATTTACTGGTTGATTGATTGATTGATTGATTGATTGATTGATTGATTGATTTACTGGTTTATTGATTGATTGATTGATTGATTGATACTTTATTATTATTAGTCATAAATGTAAACAGTACAGTAAGACATTTAGGCTAAAAGGATAACACAAAAAAGTCCTGGGGACTTGTTTCCGTATAATTCATCAACATAGCAGAATATTGACCGATTACATGTCATCAACAAATACAAATTACTATTATGGACAAAGGAGAAAAAGGAAAAATGGCATCAGTGAATGAATGAAATCTACCTCCCCTAGTTGTGGTCTTAACATGTGGATATAACATGTTGCCAGTTTTGAAAGAATTCCATCCTTCCATCATCATACCAGTGTCGAGTAAAACTAGTGAAAATAGAGCTCACAATGCAAAAAAATATATATATATATATATATGACAAAGAATTATCGTCGACTACCTTTTTTCACGGATGAAAACTAAATGGAAACTAAATAAAAACTAAGCTATGACGACTAAAACTAAGACTAAATATACTGTATTGACAATTTCGTCGAACAAATAAAAACTAAAATGTCAGGAAGGGACTAGTCACTAGTGGACAAGAGATCCAGTAATTTTACACTTGGTCGCATTTTACACTTGGTCACATGCTCACAACGCGTCATGCTGCGACGCGTTGTGAGCTTGTAGATTGGTTATTTTCAGCAAGTGTAAAATGAGCCATTACGACGGCATCAAGGCCCGCCAAAATAAATTTTAGGCGACTAAATCAATTGTAGATTTAGTCGACTAAAATCGTATGATATTTAGTCGACTAAAACTAGACTAACACTAAAACATTCCAGGCGACTAAAATGTGACTAAGTGAAAAAAAATTGCTGCCAAAAACCAACACTGGTTGGCCCCGTGCATGCAGCAGATGGAAGCGAAGCGGGCCCACCTGAGTGGAGCTTCAACATGTCTGCTTCACATTACCTTTCCCCCTGCATCGGACAATGTGGCTCACATTATAGGAAGCTGCACCACGTGGCGAGATCGGAAATTGATTCAGAGAGTGTGTATTGTTGAAGGGATTGACCTAATTATCTTATCTGTTGTACCTATACCCACTCCACCCCCCCAAGATCCCAGCTTGTTTTTATGGGGTGTCCTGAAAAGAATCTAAATGTATTTGACAGAGTGGAGGCCTTGGTGAAATTCATTTTCCTACAATAGCTGACACGGAGCCAGATGGTCTCTCATATCCTGTGTCAGCGCGACACAGGGTGAAGCCGTCCAGTCCAGACTGTCACTCACAACTCTCATGATCCGTTCTGTGCCGAGAACAAAAGAGTTTAGGAAAATGATTTTCAGCTTATAAGGAGACGAGGTAAGAGTATGGATTTCGACTATACGCTCTCCAGCTGTAACAATGGTGGTCCTGTTCAGGGGCTGACTATAGGCCAAACGCTCTGCATCATGCATAGCTTGGAACCGCTTCAACATGGGTCGAAATTGAGTCTTACAGAAAGATTTTTTGTTGCTACCAATCAGCTATAGCATAAAATAATCTGTCTGTCGTCCGTCCGTCCGTCCGTCCGTCCATCCGTCCATCCATCCGTCCATCCATCCGTCCATCCATCTGTCCATCCGCCAAACTTTCTAATGCTGAATACAAAACCTTTGATGGATATCACAATCTTTATTTAAAATACACACCAGTAACCTTTCATGTTTATTAACCCCTTACAGTGTAAGGCTTACACCCATTATAACTAAGAATATACATTGCATGGATGCAATCCTCAGTGATGTATCCTGAGGTCAACGGGGTTTCGGGTCTACCAACATCATACCCCTCACTCAGGCAACCCAGCCGGGGTTGATCAAATCCCGACTTACGTCCCTGTAGCTACCTCAGGGAATGAGCAAGGCCACACAATCCGTTGCTCCGGAACTACTCTACCGGCACTGGGGGAACCAGATTCTGACACATGGAAGGACTAGGCTCTGTGGTTGACTCCTGTCCGGGCCCCTCCTAGGTCTCACCAGGTCCACTCCTGCCCTCACCAGGCCCATGACCTATGCGTTGCACCAGACTCCCAGCACCAGGCACTTCATTCAGAAGTGGTGGATTATAATGGCCCTTCTAAAGGCCTCACCGAGGGTTTTTCGGGCTTCCTCCTCACGGAGGACACAGGCTGGGGTGCTAACCCATACTGCTCACCCGGGTGCCGTCTACATTCCGGCTGTCACCCGTCTCTCCGGTGGTCACCAGACTATACCCGGTTGTCACACGTCTATTCCTATGAGTCACTATAAATAGAATAACTATAACTAAATACATCACATGGATGCACCTGGGACGTATCCTCAGTGATGTATCCTGAGGTCAACAGGGTTTCGGTCTACCAACATCATACCACTCACTCAGGCGACCCAGCCGGGGTTGATCAAATCCCGACTTACAATTAGTTGGCCGTCATCCCCCAGCCTGCCCAGGCCTCTGCATGTACTAGATTCTCTATTATTTCCCTCTGGGCCTGAAGCCCAAAAGCATAATATCTCTAAATAGATGGTTTTATTTATTTATCAAAATGTTGGAAATGGAACAAAAAATAAGAAAAGCAGTATATCTCTGCTGTCTGGAAGAAACCACCTTTTTTGTTTTTTGGTTTTTGTTTTCCTTTAACCAACACACAGACGTAAAGGGTGTTCAGTAGCATTGAATTATGAAAAGAAAGCAAAAGAAATCCAAAAGCTAAAAAAAATGGAGTTAGGGTCCCGCCCCAGTGTTTGGGAATCAGAGCCGTGTATATCAACAGTGCTATACTGTACATGACCACTGCATGGGCCAAGACAAATATACAGGTGAAGTTCATGTTGAGAGCACGCAGTATCAGCTTTAATCAAAGCACTGAGGGATAAGCGCCAATGAATGTTTGTGGCTGGAAGAAAAGGCTCCTCTTTGCCCTGGTCCTGGATGTGGACAGACCCAAGGGTGCAGGAGAGGGTGACCCTGGTCCTGGATGTGGACAGACCCAAGGGTGCAGGAGAGGGTGACCCACATCATATCAGCACTCCTCTTTGCCCTGGTCCTGGATGTGGACAGACCCAAGGGTGCAGGAGAGGTCCTGGATGTGGACAGACCCAAGGGTGCAGGAGAGGGTGACCCACATCATATCAGCACTCCTCTTTGCCCTGGTCCTGGATGTGGACAGACCAGAGGGTGCAGGAGAGGGTGACCCACATCATATCAGCACACTGACCAACAGGAAGGAACAATGCCTAATGTCCACACGCAGCGCCAACATTTAGACTGAGCACACGCAGACATGTGTACACACTCACACATGGACGCGTACGCGTGCGTACATATATGCACCAATGCATGCAGGCAGGTGAGCTCTCTCTCTCTCTCTCTCTCTCTTGCACGCACGCACTCACGCCCTTGACAGCATGCATACCGATCACTTTGCCTGAGAAAGAGAAGTAAAGTGGAAAAATCTGCTAATAGCTAAAAGACATAATGTCTGGTTTACTTGGACATGTCAAACATGACTTCAGTTCATTCATTCACGCAGGGTTGCAGGGGGGCATGTGAATTCGGGTCCCATGTGGCATCACATCACTATATGCCAGCGCAGCAAAAAAAAAACAGTTTTTAAAAAACGAGTCCGTCTCACCCTGAGAGAACCGCCCCCACTCCCTGCTCCTTGAGCTTGACGGCCCAGGGGTAAGAAGCCCCCAGCAGAATGCTGATAAGTCTAACCCGCCATTCAACTGGCACTCCGGTTCATATTTTTGTGGAGGTCCATTGACTTTCTCCTTTTCAGGCTCCCTTTAATCCCTGGGTCTGTGTCCTCGGTGGCTCTCCACAGAAGGGCTATTATTCGGGGCCTTATTACTGCGCCCCTCGCGGCTTATCTCCTTCCTGGTGACAGTCTTTTCAAGCCTCTCCCTAATGACCTGGGGAAGCTCACATGCTCAACTTCCCAGGGCTGCGGGGGCCCTGCTGATGTCAGAGGGGGGACGGCCCCCATGCGGGCCGCGGTCGCCTGGTCCGCATGGCAGAAGAAAGGAAAGCGCGAGAGAGAGAGGCACGAAAGGGTCTCTCAGTCGCCGCGGCCTCCAACGGCACTCATGCTCTCGCCTCCATCGGTCCTCCCCATCCTGCTGTCCAGATGCCGCGGTCGCAGGAGCACTGTCTGCACCAGGTTCCGTTGGGGGTTCAGGTTCCATTCTGATTCAAATGAACTCAGACACTCAGGAGTTGCTATGGGATGAGGATGGGGTGATGAGAGTATACCTTTGTTTTGTGTGTCATTCAGTCGGAATGAAAAGAGTTGGATGTGCCACGGTGACGTGATGGAGGGGAAAAAACTTGTTGGGCGTGTAAGAGAATCCTCTCCGAATGTCCTCGCCTCACCCCCCGAAACAAAGTGATGTCATTTCTTTTCTTTCACAAGTTCCAGTAACAAACTGATGTTAATATTCAGGAGTGCTCTGTTGGCACCGCAATGCGATGCACTCTGTATTTCAAAGGCTTGATTAAAAAGTCCTCTATAGTCGACCATTCATCTTTGTCAGGGGAAAGTATAAGGGGATTGGATTGCATTTATATGAGTGAATGCTTTTCATTCTGCTTACATGGAATTCCTTGTCCCAGTAAATGAAAAGAATGGAACCCCCTGGCAGGCCCTCCTCTCCTGCTTTTCACTCCATACAAACAGCACCTCCAACAACACCCTTCAACTCCTCCAAAACATTGTGCAACGATCTACAGCAAATATCATGCTCGGGGCCCGGGGAGGAGCCATTGAAGTGCAGGCACCCCAAGCCCCTCATTCAGATGCATTTCCAATCACTCCGACGGTATAGGAATAGTGGCGGTGGGCGTTTGTGAGCGAACACGGTATCCCGCTAGGTGCGCCATCTAATTATCATCACAATCTTCCTGCTTAACTCCACAAGCTGCCTTAGAGGGGGCTCAAAGAGCATGGCTGTCCATTACCCTGATAACTCAGAGACGGGCCCCTGCATGAGCGGTCTATAGAAACAGTATGCACTCGCAAAGTGAATTTATTACATTTTCTCACTTATACTGCAGCAGCAGTCATGACAAACGGATGCGTTTTGGCTACACAGGCCTTCATCAGTGTTTGCCCTGCCTAATGTGACCTATATTGCTTTTTTTGCAGTAATTGTCAATCACATTACAATACACAATATACAAGTGAAAACATGCTTTTACAACAATACAAAGTCTAAACATTAAAGAAGAATATATGTTAATGACGTTTAGAAGATTTAGAACCCTTTGCTGGGGGTCTTTGTGTGTGTAATATGTTTTTTTTGTATAGATATTTTAGATTTTTGCAGTGAGCCCAGTGTCTCTGATGTCATGGACACTGGGCTCACTTACTTCCTGGACAACATGTTGTCTCAGTAACACTAAATGAAGCTCCACCCACGCAAGCATTTCCGGGAATCTGGCCGACGTGGCAATCTGCCGTGTGGGTGGAGCTTCATTTCCATCCACCAGCTGTCTAAAAACCCGCAAGAGACGCCGGCAGACAGCTTATTTTGTCCGCGCATGGAATCTTAGTTGTGCTTACACTGTAAGACAGCCCTATATCCACAAGGAGGATCAATGCACCAAAGCATTTTGGGAATTGTAGTCCAGGAAGGAAGTGAGCCCAGTGTCGATGACATCAGAGACACTGGGCTCACTGCTAAAATCTAAAATATCTAAAACCACATATTACACACATAAAAAACCCCAGGAAAGTGTTCTAAATCTTCTAAACGTCATTAACATATATATTTTTTGCAAAAAGGGTGAAGTTTCCCTTTAAGTAGGGAAAAACACAATTTAAAAAAATATATCACCTCTCAAATAACAAAACCCACAAGAGTACAGTCAATTATAGGCTACTATAAAAAGCAATATTACATTAACTCTTCATTAAGTCCTTCTGGACATTCAGTCTTCAACGTGTGGATCCAATAAGATTCTCTCTGTAAGAGTAAACGGTCTACATCACCTCCTCTTTTTAACTCATCCATCGCCACTAGGGGGCGCCAAAAGGCCCTGACCGCCACCATATATCTTTTATTTTATTTTATATATTTTTATTTTTTTCAAAAAAAAGTCTAAAAAAAGGGTTAACCCTTTTTTTTTTTTTTTTTTTTTTACCATGTTATAAAACACGAAAAACACGTCCTTGGCGCTCCAGGACATCATGAAAAAGAAGTTAAATAAGTCCTTGGCGATGGATGAGTTAAAGGATTCACCAATTCAGGGATAGAGTGGCATTCCGAAGCACCGCCATTCCGTCTATGTGGCTTTGCGTGCGGTTAGAGTTGGGGACAGGGTTAGTCATGTGGCGAGTCGAAATGGCGATGCATCAGAATATAGCAGGCTTTGGAATGCCGGTGTGTAATCCACCAATCCAATACCCTTAAATCTCAACCTACAGTTGGAGGCCATCGATATTGTCCTTTTCTTTTTGCTGAGGTTTGCGTGATCTGCGCAAAAGGACAGTTAACCCATTTTGGGCGGGAACCCCTTTTGGTATTTTAAACATTGTTATAATTTAGCTATTGAAAAATAGCAGATCTACAAGCTCATAGCGCGCCACCGAGTGGCGCGCTACGAGCTTGTAGGTCTGCTATTTTTGAAAAATCGTGAAAATATTTATTTCAGAAAACTGGAGGATTTAGAAGGATTTTTTTAAATTTTGAGGTCAGTCCTAAATGGGTCAAATGATAAGGGACAATATCGGTGGCACCCAACTGTAGCAGGCTTTGGAATGCCGGTGTGTAACCCACCAATCCAATACCCTTAAATCTCAACCTACAGACCTCATGCCCTGTGGCATCAAAGTGCCAAAAGCTACTGGGGATCTTTCACCATGATTTCTGATGTTACTTTTATGCCCACGGATTCTGGTCTTGAGCTCTCTTTTTGTTTCCCCAACAAAACCACAGGGACACTTTAATACAGTAGATACATAAGTTTAGCAAGTAATAATTCCCCTTCTGCTAGTCTTTAAAGCAAACTACAAACAAATACTCTTATCCAAAACGTAGTAGTTTAATTTGCAGTTGGCTACATGTGTGAGTAGATCTGCAGATGGGTTGTATATATATAACGTATGCATATACTGTATGTACTGCATGTAATTTTGTATTTAAGCATCTATTTGAATGTATTACTGGTATTGTTTTGTTCATATTTAATGTCTGATTCTTCAAATTAGGGGAAGTTCTCGATAAGCCTTTTGACTAACTTCTCCTGCACAATATTAATGCATGAATTTATTTTTTCCTGTTTTTAACCTTTTTTATATGCGAATAAATAAAACCTAAAACCTAAACCTTCATGATCGTCCCCTTCCCTTTTTACACAGCGTCCCCATTCCCCTTCTACACAGCTGAACTTTTAAGGCACATTGACAGAGACGTCCTGCCATCTCACGAACCCAAGGATCATGGGAAACGTGACACAGGTGTGCTCCAGTTCCTCCCTGCACATGGCATGCAGACCAGACCCACTGTCCCCGAGGGCGGATAGGTGGAAGATGACAGCCCTTTGGTGCGTGCGTCTCTGAATCGTAAAGTACTTAAGACCTTGGGAAAACATGTTGAATTGGTCCAATTAAGCAAGTAATGACTTTAGTGAAGCTATTTACAGCACCAAGAAGGGCAGGAGACATGTAGGGCAAAGCCCTGGAGGTGATACTGTAAGCATTGGGTGAGATCTGCCTGCATAATCCCCCCGCCTCCTTTTTCTCCTCCCTATGGCCCCATCTGGTTCACCTTTAGAGCTGTGAGAAAAATACACTGTATTACTGTACTGCTCTGTGAGCGCACAATAAAGAATCTTATAGGAGGATTAATGGGGCTCATTATTATCTCTACAAACAAGTGTATGGGATTTTGGGGGATCTTTGCGAGAAACAGAGAATGACTCAGACAAAGTGGGTCTGTCTGGCATAGTGGGGGAACTGTGATACGAGAGGTTCAAAGGTTTGAGAAAAACGATTTACCTTTTGAGACATGGACCCCGGACAAGACAACCACCGTCTTTGTCACTTTCAACCTTGCATGCCTCATTTTCAAACATTTTCAAAAATAGCATAAATAGCCGATCTACAAGCTCACGAAACGTTGCACTTCAACCCTTTGTGAGGTTGTAGATTGTATTTATTTTGGACACAGTATAGGGCTTAAGTGGTTACAACTATCAGTTCACTCACGGAAAGGTTCCTGTCAGCAGAACCCCGTGTGGAATCTGCAAAAGCCTCTTGAGTGGACCCACCAGTGCCCTTTAACCCTGTGCTTTGGGTCTTAGTTGGTGCTTTTTAGCTTTGCCTAAACCTACTTTTAATTACCCAACGACCGCCCCCCCACACCCCACCGCCCCTTACATCAACAAGGGTGCTGATGAGGGGGACAAAAGAATGCACAAGCACAAAAAGTGAGGTAATGTGGCAAATGCACCAAAGATGTGCTCTCTGTGAAAGAACAATCACTCAGAGAACCCAATCAGCGCCGGCTCACACCGCGCGCGCACACACACACACACACACACACACGCGCGCACGCGCAAGCGCACACGCACGAAACTTCAACAAAGAATCTCCACATTAGTGAAAGGAGAAGGATTACACTCAAGAGTACCAAACAAGCTGTCACATTCGGTGGAAATCCAGTTACCGGTGGGAAACGATTTGAGACCGGTGTAAACTAAGTAGCTTCACTTTAGAATGTTTAACCACGTGAATGAACCCTATAATTCTGGGGAGGAGCATGTTCACGGAAATAGCAGATCTACACAGTACAAGCTTGCAACTTGTCGCAAGTAACGCAACACCTTGTGAGCCTTATAGATCAGCTATTTTCAGCAAAGCGATTTGGTATAGAGCACTGGTTCTCAACGTCGGGTCCCGAGACCACCAAATGAACCCTTACATCTCTATAACTCTGAGTGTACAAATGGAACCAAATTGGCCCTTTATGGGAATGAACATTTGGTTCCATTTACACATTCTCTGAGTTAAATGAACACAGAGGATCCCACAGTGTAGTTTGTGGTGCCAAAGATTAAAGCACAATATCAAAAGGGGGGTTCGTGGCCTATAATGCATATCAAACTGGGGGTTCTTGAAGTTCAAAGGTCGAGAAGCACTGCTATATAGAGGGGTAGAAAGGAGGGTGCCAAGTACAGACCCTTGGGGTACCCCGGGCAGCTATAAGTGTGTGCCTCATTTGTAAGGGCTATTATCATCTTTATGCCCCAGTAGCTGCATTTATGAGAGGCACAGTAGACAGCAAAGGGCTTAAATGTTGCTTAAAGGGATTTTCCACCACATACAATGACAGTTACTGTACAATGAATACACAGGAAACAATGCAGTGTTGCTATTACAAAACCAATGTAAAATAAATAAATAAAACATGTTCCCGTTTACGGAAAAGAAAACTCTTTCCTGTGGGATATAGAGAGGAATCGCAATTCAGCAGCTTTTGTTCATCTCATGTCAGCATCGTCTTTATCCTCGGTGTGTTTGAACAGGGGGAAGAAAGACAAAAAAAACCTAATCCACTTATTATCAAGTCAATACTCATAACCGCTTATGTTGACGTGAAAAGCCCCAATGTGACACAACACAGTGGTTTATTTGCTGTAAGCAACACAGAGCCCCTGAATGAGCGTGATTATGAACGCAAATACAACTTAAAACTTATACATATTTGGTTACCCTAATCGTGCCAAGTCAGCAATACACAGCAGGATCAGAGACACCGGGCCTTGTCCCCCATGGTGATGGACTTACACCTGATTTGTGCCCATCTACAAGCTCACAACGCGCCGCAATACGATGCATTGTGAGCTTGTGGAGCGGCTATGTTCGATGCACGCCACCAGCACCGCAACTAAAGTATAAATCTGTCCGATAACAGCTGTTGGTTATGGATCCTGACAAGTCGGGATGAGCGAACTACAGTATAGCCTCGGGACTGTGTTTTCTTTGCACTGTAACAAGCAAGCATCAAAGACAACAGAATGGAAGCCAGCGGATGGGGGCAGGGGGAGGGGGGGTGAAGAATAATGGAAAGTGTTTTGACATCCAGGTTTAAGTAATTATTGGATTTAGATAAGGTTGGGGAATTCCATCCGATGTCAGGTTAAATAAACACAACAGCAGATTGTGTTCCGTTCCTGCAGCAGCATATATATATATATATATATATATATATATATATATATAGGAAGGAGTTCTATCTGCCCACTAGCCTGGAGGAGGCCGCCCGCCCGAGGCTGCATGCACGCTAACATTACATCATGGATGTGATGATCGCACAGGGAAAGAGGGAACAATGGAAAAATGCATGTCAGTACAGTAACAGTACAGCCTTCTGTACAACCTGTACTGTATACCGCTTCCCTGAGGGTGTCACACTATCAGAACAGGAAGAATGTCATCCGGTAATTTGTCAGATTTGTGAGCTTGTAGGTCTGCTCTTTATTTTCCACAGAATGTTTTCTTATTATGTCATGGCCAGCATAGGGATGCTATAGGCTAGTTTAGAAAATAGGGGTCTACAAGGTCACAATGCATTGCAACATTGCATTGTAACTTAAAGGTTTCGTTTTTCTTAGTATCCAGAATTTTCTTTATTTTATTGTCTATAATGACGTAATACGGATGCCATGTTGAAAGTGGTTAAACACAAACCATCAAAGTAAGCAGGTGGAAAGTGGAAGTTTGAAGCGACCAACGGTTAAGCGAAGTCAATCCTAGATGGAAAGGGGGGTCCGCTCGCATAGGGTGGATTTTTTTTCGCAACCTGTCAGAACAGGCCAGCTAGATTGCCCGGGCAGAGGCTTTTGTGCTGGTTCTGGACAACCGGCTATCTGATGGACTCGACACTGGGCACTGCACTCCCGGTGGGGTTGTGGAACGTGTGTGTTGAATTTGAAGTCGGTGGGGCGAACGGTTCCCGAGTTACGTGGATTACAGAAGTACGTACACATAGAGACGTTGTCCATTTATAGATAGGGTTACCTACAATGGACCTACAATTCAAACGAAAGCACAATTCAATACAAAAAATGCTATGAGGATAAAACCATAAAAAGCAGAAAGCACTAAGACTTGTCTACATCAGGGTCCTCATCAGGGCTTCAGTTCAGCAGAACATTTTAGAGACGTACAAATATACACTTTTATATGGAAAAAAGGGTTATCATCATACAGTATATACAGTTACTGTAAAGAGAGTAAAAAAGGGAGAACGTGTACAGTATGGAAAAAGGGGGTGCCAGTTTCGAATTGCAGCCACCCGTTAAGTGCTCTTTGAGAGCGGTTTTGAAGGAGTCTAGGGATTCACATTTCTAAATTACCGTTGGTAGGGCGTTCCACATTTTAGTGGCATATTTGAGCCAAACCTGGGTTGCACGTGGTTTGTTGAACTCCCTTCTGGTGTATTTGACAGGTACATGCATGGGTATCTTAGGGGGTGTAGCGAATGTTATAGATCAGGCAAATTGCAAGTTGCTCTACTCTGTCGTCAACCCTCAGCCATTCCAGCCTATCAAAATGGGCAGGAGTGAAGCGGGTTCTGGGAGTAAGGCCAGTACTAGCCTGACCAGTTTGATTTGTAATGCAGCTAGTCGGACCAACGCAACATCAGAATAATGCCATCGGAACAATGACAGGGGAGGCACCATATTAATTGAGTACCACAGACGAAAAACAGTCTAAGTCCAAATTTAATTCTGACCCCTCCACGAAAAGGCCTCGTTGTCCTGACCCCTTATCTATCATTTATACATTATGGATAAATAGTGTGGACTTAGACAGTTTTTCGTCTGTGGCATTCAGGGTCCTTGACATGAAAATGTTTGAGAACCAAACCAAAAACCAAGCAAACCACAACCATCAATATTGACAAGTGACTTTACAGAAAAACAAGCCCAAAGTGGCTTAGCGGACGTGGCAACACAGTGCTTGGTTGTGTCCTGCAGGGCTTTCCTTCCACCTCACACCAACGCCAGTATGACTCATCTTGTTCCATAACTTCTACGACTACCCTGTTCTCTAATTACTGCAGGACTCTACAGGCACAATGGAACACAGCGACCATGTAATCATGAGCCAGCAGAAATTGATCATTTAAAACATGGGTCTTTAACAGGGGGTCCAGTCGGCACCCCTAGGGGGTTCTCGGAGTTACTACAAGGGGTCTGCGAAATCCTTCTGTATAGGAACTTTTTTCCCCTGTGACGTGCTGTGAGCTTGTAGATCTGCTGTTGTCAGTGTAGAGGGGGGAAAACAACAGGCAGAGTAACCACTGATGGCCGTGCTGTCAAACAAGTCTATGCAGGTATGTATCTATGAAATGTATGAAAAAGTTGAATCTGCAGCACAATTTTATACAATAATAATTGTGTGTGTGTGTGTGTGTGTGTGTGTGTGTGTGTGTGTGTGTGTGTGTGTGTGTGTGGGGGGGGGGGGGGTTAATCTCTCTCTCAGCTAAAGGGTAAACATGAGCATGATGAAGCATGGTGCTGGACAGCTGTTAGCTTGCTGATCGACTACAGCAGTCTTCCTGATCAGCCACACATTTCTACGCACCACAGTCTGATCACAGTCCATTCTCACGACAAGGTGCTCAGTTTAACCATGTGTGTCCACGTTAAAAAAAAAATCTGTTCTGGTATTCATACATTTAAATGTAACCTTCCGAGGTTACATATGATAATAGGCAAACATTCAGCAAAGAATGGTGAACATACAGTGAAAATAGAAGAGCTACAAGCTTACCAAATGTGAGATAATGTAGTGTAGAGGGAAAAGGTAACAACAAAGTATAGAGTTTAAGAAATACTGTGATTCAAACGAATGAAAGGGGCAAGGGCATTTCTTGAACACCTCAGACAAGAGCCTCTGTCTGTCAGTCCCTCTATTTATCTCTCTCTAGTCTCTCTGTCACACACAGTGTTCTGTCATCCTCTGTCCAAACCGTGTCTGTCTTCCCCCTGTCTGCCAGCTATCTTTCCTCTCCTCTGGCAGTAGATCTGTCTCTATCCCTCCTGTCTGTGTCAGGAGGGATGGGGGGGGGGGGGCAACAAAGTGTACTCCGTGCCCTTTGGCCCCGTCCTTACGGTCTGAAAGGACATCAGAGGTAATGGCCTAATAACACCTCTTCAGACATCACAAGAGAAAACCAGTGCTCTGTTACCCACCAGACGTTACCCTTCACATACCAAAACCACGATGTTCTGAGTCCTTCCCGTCAGTCCTACCTACACTATAACACCGTAAGCAAACATTGTGAGCCCCCTCCTCCCCATCCTACTCAAAATATATGACCCATAAATGCCCTGGGAAGAACTAAACCCCTGTCTCCTGTTGAAGGCTAATCCTTAACTTTCTGGTGCTTTCCAGGGATCCGAACTTCTTCCCTCTCCGTGTGAGCTCTGAAACGTCTACTGCTGAGCCAATACAGAAATTATGTTTTGAGCTTCATGCAATGCCACTTATTGTCAACCAGTAGTGGTCCTACCTTGAACACAGGAGTATTATTTCCGCATATTATTACCAACTAAGTTGAAGGTATATTTTCTGCAACACCTCAAGTTGCCTTCCTTGGTTCTGAGATTCTGGGGACCTTTGTTATTATGGTTAACCACATAACCAACCTCTTATGGCAGTCCCTGGCACAATATCCATTCAGATGGGGGATCCATGGCCAAATACATATCAATTTAGGGGTCCTTGACATTGAAAATCACTGATTTAAGGCTGCATGGAATCTGGCTCACTCACACCATGCCTCGCGTCTCATGTTCCCATGCAGCTCACTCACACGCCGGGCTGCTGAGGAGCACTGGAGACATCTGTAGGTCATCCATCCAGCCTCCTCCTCCTCCATGCACTGGGTGGCATGCATCACCGATAACATCTGTATGCTATCAACGACAGACAGGGTGTGACCAAATGTTGGCGTTTGGAGTGTCTGCGTGTGTGCGATGTATGTGCAGTGTGTGCGTGCATGTCCGCTGCGCGCGTGTGCGTACATGTGTATGTGTGTGTGCCACTGTGCATGTGTGTAAGCAGCATTTGAGAAATAGACATTGTGAGGACAATCTTCCTGGAACTCACAAGCTAAATGACCGGTCACGCATGTCAGGAGCATCGGTGTTGTCGGACTAATGCCTGTCAGTATGTCTAACCAACGTGGAGATCAGCCATGATTAGTGGTGTGCATGAGTCATGACACTGGCACACCACTAAGTATACTGTATGTATAAGTATGCTTTAAGGTCTGGGTTAAAAATGACAAAACATAATAAATAAGTAGTAGTAAATGATCGATGTCCTCACAAGTATAGTTATAAAACATATACACTGTGTGTGTGTGTGTGTGTGTGTGTGTGTGTGTGTGTGTGTGTGTGTGTGTGTGTGTGTGGGGTATGTTTGTATTACAGTATCTGCTTGAGGTGATCTGTGCGGAGTCTGTATTGGAATTATACATCCATAACCTTAGCTCACCTATTCTACGGAATCTTTATGAATGGGACCACTGACGCTTTCCGAGAAGTTCATGAGCACAAGTTGAAACACCTCCAAATCCCCATGTCATTGTTTTTTTATGATCTTATCATCAGTGCATTGGTGTGTTTTAGGACAGGTTGTTATAATGGACTTCTGGTCAATAGTCCCGGAATGCAATTATTAAATTTTCAATCCCTGAAGACATCCTCTGCTAAATCATGGAGGGAAAGGGTCGATTTTATCAAATGTTATTAGCACGAGGAGTGACCAAGTTCTTTCTATGTTTTCACCACATTTCTCATAATACCAGTGTTGTTTTTGGCAGCAAATTTCTATTTTAGTTTAGTCATAGTCTTTGGAATTGAACTTTGTTTAGTTTTAGTCACATTTTAGTCACCTGGAATGTTTTAGTGTTAGTCTAGTTTTAGTCGACTAAATCTGCAGTTGATTTAGTCGACTAAAATGTATTTTGGCGGGCCGTCGTAATTACTTTTACACTTGCTGAAAATAGCCGATCTACAAGCTCACAACGCGTCGCAGTGCGATGCATTGTGAGCTTGTAGATCTGCTATTTTCAGCATGCAACCAAGTGTAAAATGACTTACACTGGATCTCTTGTCCACTAGTCCCTTCCTAACATTTTAGTCTAGTTTTTATTTGTTGACAAAATTGTCAGTATATTTAGTCTTAGTTTTAGTCATCGTAGCTTAGTTTTCATTTAGTTTTCGTCAGTGAAAAAAGGTAGTCGACGAACATTTTCCGTCTTAGTTTTAGTCGACGAAAACAACACTGCATAATATCAAGATCATTATCATTTCCCACTTCATGCATGTATTGTTGCTCATCTGTTTGTTCATTGCTGAAGCAGCTTTTGCTCTTCATTCAGCGACTGTCATGAGGATGATCCCCAAGCCTATAATCTGTGGGACTACGTTTCCCAACAGCATTATGGCCTGATTTATGCTTTGTCGCACGCCGGTGTCGCGCGCCCCCAAAACAGCTGATCTACAAGCTCACAACGCGGTACGCTGTGGCATGTTGTGAGCTTGTAGATCAGCTTTTTGGGGGTGCGTGACACCCACACGCAACTAAGTATAACTGAGGATTTAGAGAGTCTGCACTTGGAGCTGTTTGTTTGAGAGCGACAGACACTTCTGCTGCTAACCACTGCTGCCTCGGCTTTTGATCTACTCTTCAATTACACCATGTAGCAATCATCTTCACATCCCCAAAGATGGTGATTGAAGTTAAAAGGATTCACACTGATAATTTAGGGGACATGCTCAGCCATCATAGTTGGCTACACTTGAAAACAGTTGGGGTCTGGACAGCATTGACTATTTGTCCATAAAGCTTTTCTAGAAAATGACACAAGGACAAGACCATTACTTTATTTGTGTGTTTAGCTGTGCATTTAAAATGTCCATTTTAGATCACTGGATCCATTGATAGATTGATGATAGATCATGTTTCAATCTGTCAGTGACCTACATTAACAGATACCACAGGAAGGTCAGATCCAGCAATGTTCTAGTGATTGATTGATTGATTGATTGAATGAATGATCGAAACAGATACAAAAAGTCATTGGAGTACAGCAAAGAGCCTGCACTTTCAATATATTGTGATTCGTCCATTACTTATCCTGCACATTCCCCATTGTTGCTAAAGATATTTATTTTTGTTATCATAGCTGCTGTTCTTACCTGTAAATCTAATGTTTTATGGATTTCTCAAATCATGATTCTTATATTGCATATTGCACTCACACGGTTAATTGCATTAACCGTGTGAGTGCACCCTAAGGGTGCACTCACACCTTTAATGCAATTCTCTGTGCTCGTTGGATCAATGCTGTGTTGTGTCATGGCCGCCCAATGCATTTCCAATGGAGGTCACATGGTTTGACACAACATTGTGTTGTATGAGGGGGAGGGGCGCAGTCGAAACACAGCTGAAAGCCATACAACAGACCCCTCCCCCTATGTTGTGTCAAACCATGTGACCTCCATTGGAAATGCATTGGGCGGCCATGACACTACACAACATGCATCCAACGAGCACCAGAATTGCATTAAAGGTGTGAGCTCAGCCTTAGTCTGACTGAATTGCATTAACCGTGTGAGTGCACCCTAAGGGTGCACTCACACCTTTAATGCAATTCTCTGTGCTCGTTGGATCAATGCTGTGTTGTGTCATGGCCGCCCAATGTATTTCCAATGGAGGTCACATGGTTTGACACAACATTGTGTTGTGTGAGGGGGAGGGGCGTTTCGACTGCGCCCCTCCCCCTCATACAACACAATGTTGTGTCAAACCATGTGACCTCCATTGGAAATACATTGGGCGGCCATGACACTACACAACATGCATCCAACGAGCACCAGAATTGCATTAAAGGTGTGAGCTCAGCCTTAGTCTGACTGATTTGAAGGCAGATGGAACACAAGCACAGTGATGACTGTCAGGGAAGGGAGAAGGTCACTACTAGTAATGCGAGGAAGTGATGAGAAGAAAGGAGAGGTGAGGGTCAGGAGGGCAGGACTTAATGGGCCTTCTGTAGGAGACAGTTTTATCTGCTTTTTCAAAGATTGAGGAAGTACTGGACAATATCCTAAACGTACTCACTGACAGTGGTGGAAAGTAACTAAGTACTTTTACTTAAGTACTTAAGTACAATTTTGAGGTATTTGTACTTTACTTGAGTATGTACAATTTCCAGTCCTTTTACTTCTACTCCACTACATCTCAGAGCCAAAATTTGTACTTTTACTTATGTTTTAGAAAACATACATTAATCACTTCAACCCTATACATTTCGGCCATTTGAAAGTAGAAGATCTACAAGCTCACAATGCGTCGCATTGCGACGCATTGTGAGCTTGTAGATCTGCTATTTTCAATAGATTTTGTACACATTTTGAACATGTGAAATGGGACAGTCTGCAATATGAGTACTTTTACTTTTAGTACTTTAAGTACATTTTGATGCTGATACTTTTGTACTTTTACTCAAGTACATTTTCAATTCCGTACTTTTACTTGTAACAAAGTAGTTCTAAATTGCAGTATTGGTACTTTTACTTAAGTAAAACAATTGAGTACTTTTTCCACCACTGCTCACTGAAATAGAGAGCAAACAGGGCGAAGTCTGTAAACAAACACGTTGTGTCAGTCACTCTAACTACTTAAGCTCTATAAACTTCATCGTACGACAAAAAACAGCCAATGCAGCCAAGCCAATCTACAAGCTCTCACACTTGTAGATTTAGTGAGCTTGCCTTGTATATGTTTTTTTATGTTTTGGTTAAAATGGTTCATGCTAATTGATGCTTAAAAACACCATTTTCAATTAAAAACATATTTTTGTTGAGGGACATTTCTGTTGAAAAGATTGTTTTCGTTGATAGTATAAAATAGCCTTTATGTGTTTCCTCATGATGACACCCTTGGATATGCATGACAGGTAACTGGAAAATGGGGCCCCTGTTTGGAACATCCACAAGCCTCCCTTTATGTGCAAGCTTTTCCAGAGGTTGCAAAGGTTGAGGCGTATGATTGACTTGAAAGCTATTGAAAGACTCTGACCTTTTTTCTGGATGGAACTGTGCCTGGTTCTTTAATGCACAGACAGAGGGGGGGACAGAGGGGGGACAGAACCGGATTTGCAGGTTTGAGACTGAGAGATCACTGCGCAAAAGAATGATTAAATAACGTTGATCGACCGAGGATTCCCAAAGTCAAACAGTGAACTGTGAAAGAGAATGGGTGAGCTCAGGGAGATGTGGAGTTGATGTTGAGCTCACAGGTGGCCAGGAGTAGCATTAACTGTTCTGTTTTGATCCAGCAGTCAGCTTGAATACAATCCCCACCTGGACACCCTGGAGGACGGGGAGGGTGGGAGGGGGGTGGGGGGCGTCATATCACACTCCAGCGGTGCTTATTTTTGAATGTCAAGGACCCCCCCATAACTGTGGGAGGACTCTGTTGTGATAAGAGATAAGACTGCCCCCTGCGGGGAGGCAGGTAGTTCTAAAATAAAGATGGCTGACTGATAACATATTATCATAATATTGCAGACTCTTGGTTCCATTTGTACACTCTCCGTTACAGATCTGTAAGGGCCAATTTGGAACCCCCTGAAAGACCCACTGACTTAGACACACATCGCCATCCACCATTGTCATGCTGAACAATCCCTAGACTCAATCCTCCATGACATTCAAAAATACCATTCTTCTCAAGTTCTCACCCATACATGCCAGATCTATATGCTCCTTTGTAGCATGGCGTCACGCACTGGGAATAGCGGATGTAAAAGCTCACAACGCGTTGCTGATGTGACGCATTGTGAGCTGAGTTGAGTTGCGAGTCCTTGTGAACTTATTGTGCGACGAACTATACAACAAGGGCAAAACGAATAAACAACACTAAAATTGTCCGGTTGATATGAAAATTCATACAGGTTGATGGATTTAATTGCATTTTTTTTTATTGCTGTGGAATATATGCGTTCTCTTCTCTGTACACAAACAACAGTTCTGAAAGATTCATTTTCGGACTAATTACACCTCTGGTATGGTAAGGAAGGACCATATAGAGCAGAGTGCCTCAGGGTTCTAATACAAGTATCTTTTCTGCTTTCACCCACTCGCTGAAAATAGCCGATCCGACAACTATTTTCTGTGAAAGCTCTCCCCCAGAATACGGATGCTGGGGTTAAAGTGGCTTACTACAACCTTACTAGGAGTTTGCAGAGGAAATGTAAAAAAAAAAATGATGATATTTAGGTGAAAAAAGAACAGAAAAAAAATATTAATTAAGTAATTAATAGAAAAGTTACCAAAAAGCATCGCTGCATGGGGCTTACAGGGTTAAAACAGTCTTTATAGTCCACTACACGTCGCCACCAGCACTATTTTGAGTATGTTACCCTATAGATGTAGGATAAATCTGTGAGGGATTAGGATGACTCAGCATTTCAGCGTGTTTATGGGAGCTTTTCTTGGTGTTAACACCAAGTGTTAGCGATATACAAAAAGAAAAAGGCTTTGGTGTTGGGGATTGGGGAGGATGAATCGCGTGATAAACAAAGGACTAAAACGTCATACTGTAAGCTTCTCTGAGCAGAGCACAAAGTCACGGTCCAGTATGTCACATTGAGAGGGTCAGGAATAGCAAACGTCTTTCCTGAGCAGTGTTCCTGAGCAGCAAGCACTGAAAACTGCCCCCCAGACGCTTGGGCTTTAAGCAACGACTATAGACTATTCAACTAGTCGACTAGTGGATTTACTAGTCGACTAGTTGAATAGTCTAGTCGTTGCTTAAAGCCCTAGCGTCTAGGGGGCAGTTTTCAGTGCTTGGGTTGCTTGGGTGCTCGGGACCTGGGTTCCCGTTTTTGTAGGCCTCAAGATCAGATAGATTAGTTATAGTCACCAATGTACACATTTTTTACATGTACAACTATTATTGAGTGGTGCAACCACTCCATTACACAGCTATGTGTGTCCTTGGATATGTCTGTCCCTGGGTCTGTCTGTCTGTCTGTCTGTCTGTCTGTCTGTCTGTCTGTCCAAGCATGACGCGGGGCGGCTCGCTGGAACCGGGCCAGCCCCCTGGGCACGTACCTCGTGGACTGGATGTTCCGGGGACCCCCACATGGTAACTCTGTCATTTCTCGACCGTTTCGGACGCAGGGCGGCTCGCCGGAAACCGGGCCAGCCCCCTGGGCACGTTCCTGGTGGTCTGAATGTTCCGGGACCCCCCGGGGACCCCCAGGGACCCCCCCATGGTAACTGTCATTTCTCGACTGTTTCGGAAGCGGGGCGGCTCGCCCGAACCGGGCCGGCACCCTGGCCACGTTCCTATGGGTCTGGAACTTCCGCGGACCCTCTGGGGACCCCACATGGAGTTGCACCACTCACTTCACACGGGAGTGATTTTTTTTTTTTTTTTTTTACATAATAGGTAGGCCTAGTTAAACAACTAGTCGACTAGTAAACTAGGCAACTAGTCAACTAGTAAAAATCACTAGAAGTGAAAGCCCTACCAGACGCTATATAGTGCTCACTGCTCCTAATGGAATTGACCCACAATGGGTAAATGCAGAGGACAAATGTACACATGTGTATGTGCAAATGTACTGTGACAACAAATACCCCAAAGGGGTTTGGACTAAAGTATTATTATTAAAAGAGCATAACAACCATTTTCAAACTTATGTTCATATAATTGGTCCTTGTGAATGCTCATTATAAGATGGTGGTTCCACAGTCTACTAGTTCTGCATCTCAGAGGTGGAATAGTTCAGACTCTTGCCCGCCAATGACATCATCTGGGTGGGGTCTGTGTCAATAGTTGAGATCCATAGTGGACTGCCCCTAGTGTTCAGGCTCTTGAAGATGATCCCCCCTCCCCCATATCTCCTCAGTTCTTCTGCCACTCTTTAGGGTGTGCATGGGACCAAAACAATCCACCGTTGTCACATAAAAGGCATGCTTATGGCCCGGGGCGTAGCCTGGCCGGGGGGAGATCTGCTATTCATGGGATTTGCGTTTTCCCATGCCACTTCCTGCTTTCAGTGCAATGGTGCTGATGTCATTAAACAGCCTATCTTCCCCTGAGAATCTGATATTTAATATTATATTACTGTACATCATCAACAGTCTGCACAAATAAGTCTACCGGTATGCATCACTTGGTGAGAAAATCCTTGTCTGTGCAAGTCTAAAGTTCTGCATTGCAAAGCGCAAGTACCCGACGTTGGTAACGTAATTATCTCCCAACATTTTTCGGGCTTACTTTACTGCACCAGAGAGAATGAATATCCATCCATCCATCCATTCATCTATCAATCTTCAACCGCTTATCCGTAGTCGGGTCGCGAGGGCAACAGCTCCATCAGAGACCACCAGACTTCCCTCTCCAGAGCCACATTAGTGACTTCCTCCTGGGGGATCTCGAGACGTTCCAAGGCCATTGAGTCGATGTGTTTCCTCCAACTGTGCCTTGGTCTGCCCCGGGGTCTCCTCCCAGTGGGATGTGCCTCGAGGACCTCCCTAGGGAGGCGCCCGAGAGGCATCCTAACCAGATGCCCGAACCACCTAAGCTGATTCCTTTCCAGGCGAAGAAGCAGCGACTCTACTCCGAGTCTCTCTCTCGTGTGACTGAACTTTTCACCCTATCTCTAAGGGACATGCCAGCCACCCGTTGAAGAAAACTAATTTTGGCCGCTTGTATTCGCGACCTTATTCTTTCGGCCATGACCCACACTTCATGACCATACTGTAGGTGAGAGTAGGAACACTTCATGACCATACTGTAGGTGAGAGTAGGAACACTTCATGACCATACTGTAGGTGAGAGTAGGAACACTTCATGACCATACTGTAGGTGAGAGTAGGAACGAAGATCACTCGGTAGACGGAGAGCTTTGCCTTCTGGCTCAACTCTCTTTTCGTCACAGCGACTGAGAATGAATATGCTATTTAAAAAAAGAAAACCCTCATCAAAACAATGTATAACATGCTTTGTCTCATCATGCCAAATTTAATTTGACTTCAACCACAAAAATAATAGTGAGAGAACATAACCAAAAATAAGTTCCAGAGCATTACGTTGTGTCAGGCAGTTTAAGTCTACTTTACCCCTGTCTTTGTATAGGCCTAATTCATCGGCGAGTCCAAACAGGTTGCCAAGGAAAATTGAGGAACAAATAAGGCGGAGCATTGTTTTATAGTTTCGAGAATAAACCACCTGTGCTTGACTTTTGCCATTTGTGAGCGAAGCATGTCGTCAATGTTATGGGGTGGAAACCTTGTATCTCCAAAACCGTTCTTTTAAATTTTAAGAACAGTTTAAAATAGTGAAAATAGCCGATCTACAAGCTCACAGATGTGACGGTTGTGGGCTTGTATAGATCTGCTATTTTCACTACTTTTGTGCAACATGAAAGTATAGGGCATTTATTTACAAAAACAAAAAAGTTGAAATGTGGAGATACAAGGTTTCTGCCCAACATCAACGAAATTTTATTTCCAAGGCTGCCGAGCTCGTTCTTTCAGACCTGCTTTGAAGTCTCAGAGAGGCTCACTGTCATAGTGGAACCCCTCCAATTCACTGTGCCTTATTTATCTAACCCATAGAAAGGTATCCCTTTAAAGTATTATGGGATGACAATGACAGGCACAGCACAAATAAAAGGAAGCGCAAAGAAAAATAAAGATTAGGCGGCATTATACAAATTATGAATTAGTGAACTGTCGAGGCTTTTGTGGCCCAGTAATTGTGGCAGTTTAACGCCCCAACCCATCTGGAGTTGAAACCCCTCTAAGCCCTGGAACTTCCTCTCAAAGAAAGTGTCTTTCAAGTGTCTAGGAACTGGATTCCAGAACCTCATGAAAACCTGCATGGTCCAATGAATGACAATGAGTAGATAGTGTGAGAGAGAGAGAGAGAGAGAGAGAGAGAGAGAGAAAGAGCAAGCAATACAAATGTCAGCGACTTGACCCCTGACTTCTCCCTGACCACGGCCAGCCAATCAGAGTCAACCTTGGTCAATGGGTGCGAGCAGAGACATTTCTTCACCTCAAACCCCTCCATTCAAACGACAAATTAACCGACAATCCCAAGTTTCCGGTTGTGTCCTCCTCCCACTCGTTGTGATGATGAGGTTCCTGTTACACAGCTTCGCCGATGTCCGGGGGGAATGTCAGGCAATCGCAGCACATGTGTTTGTGGGGCTTCTTTGTGGCCGCTGCAGCCGTGGATTAGCACTGACGAGCGTTGGATTACAGGGTCCCTGCTGAGATGTCAAAGGGCCACGCAGGCTCCTTTCACCTCTGCCCTCGGCAGAGAAAAGCATCAGTGGCGGAGGGGTGGGTGGGTGCCAGGGGGTGGGGGTATACCTACCATCAATGATTTTGCTTAAAGAAGATCAGAGAAGGCCCTTTTCAATGCGCTGGCTGGGGTCACTATTGACCTGCACCCCCGCCCCTCCCATTCCCATGAAGTACGCCCCAGTTATACCTTTGAGCCCCCCCCCCCCCCACCCCCCTCACCAAAGGACCGCCAAAGAAATCTGATTCCAAACAATGGAAGTTATAGACTCAACGTGGACAACAATGCATTTCTCTGGAGCTCTACCCCTTTTGGAAAGTGCTGCATTTTGAGCCATACGAAATAAACTGGCAACTGTCATTATGAAGCAGGGACACACATTATGTTGCACTAACAAATTGAAAATGAGGCCTTTTTTTTTAGCTTGAGATAATAACATAACTTTGTTTTAATATGGGGTGCCGGTGCATCTACTGTATGTTGCAGTAAAGCTAGTCCTTAGAGCCTAACTTATACATCACACGCTATAGTATCGCACACAGATCACAAGTGATTTTCTATTGCGTTTTTTCCGGCATGGCTCTGTATAGGCAGGCCGTCTCGACCAGTGGTTCGCAAACCTTTCATCACAAGGACCCCAATACAGTATGTATTTGCCCACGGACCCCCATCTGAAAATACCCCCATGTATACAATGTATACGATTTGTAGGTCAACCGAGGTCAAATCAGGCTAAAACCTTGCCCAGGTGGAATCCCATGGCATAGTAGATAACATCAACATGTCCACACGCGAACACACACGTCTCTGTGGCAAGACTTGGCAGCGGTAGCAGCAGTGTTGTTTTCGTCGACTAAAACTATGACGAAAAATGTTCGTCGACTACCTTTTTTTCACTGGCGAAAACTAAATAGAAACTAAATGAAAACTAAGCTATGACGAGAATATATCGACAATTTTGTCAAGAAATAAAAACTAGACTAAAATGTTCCGGGTCTATTTGGTTCCATTTGTACACTCTCAGAGTTAAATTAACATTGATTTCACAATATGAATTGGGATCTCAGAGGTAGAAATGCCATTAAATGGGGGGTCCGTAGAATATTGCATGCCAAACTGAGGGTCCTCAGTCCATTACAATGGTTGAGAATCACTGCTAGAGCCGTAAAAACTTCTCGTATGGGGGTCCCTGGCATGTCTTTCCAAATGGGGGCATGATAAGTGTCAATTTGGGGGTCCTTGACATGAAAAAGTTTGGGAACCACTGGTCTAAAGCAGGGGTTCTCAACGTTTTTGGCCGGGGACCCCCGAAAATGCTTCGGCAACGTCTCGGGACCCCCGCCCCGCCCCCTCCCGACCCCCAATATAAATAGACTGCTACAATAACCTTAAACCATTTTGGGCGGGAACCCCTTTTGGTGTTTTAAGCATTGTTATAATTTAGCTATTGAAAAATAGCAGATCTACAAGCTCATAGCGCGCCACCGAGTGGCGCGCTATGAGCTTGTAGGTCTGCTATTTTTTTAAAATCGTGAAAATAAAATTTAAAAAAAAATATATATATATATATATATTTTTAATAATTTGGGGACCCCCTAAAATAATTTGGCGACCCCCCGAGGGGTCGCGACCCACGGGTTGAGAACCCCTGGTCTAAAGATCCACATGGGAGCCAGCATGTCATTATTAGACCCCCGTCCTCCCGTTAGATGAAAACCTGTTATTTTGGGAAAGCGACGGTGTGGCCTGACACAGTGTAAATTAGACCTATAACACAGTCACATGTTGTTGTTGAATGCAGGGGGCCAGTGTGCATTTATCAGCCCATGGGCATTTTGCCAGATATCCTAGACTACATCAGTGTGTACAACAGGCCAGATTGTCAGATCCTGCGAGAGAAACAAGCAACCAGGTCTTACGAAAACAAGCCCAAAAGAGCGACTATAACAGAAGAGCAGAGCACGCATGCGCGCACGCACGTGCACACGCACGCACGCACGTGCACACGCTACAGTACCTCGGCTATTTTCAATGTTGAAAGAAATGTGGCACAAAATATTTTCTGATGGGGGTCCCCGGCCAAATACATGCATGGGCTATTAAATTGGGAGTCCTTGACATGATAAAGTTTGAGAACCACTGAGTTAAACATTAGCAAGCAAGCCCAAGTAAGCAATTACACTTTGGAAACATGAAGCCCCCTCCAAAACTACCAATATTTACAATCTACTTTACAGAATAACAGTCGATTATAATGAGCAGACTTGGCAACGCTGGTAACAAGTAGCCATTAAGCAGCCCAGATGCCAGGGAGGAAGGCTGTTTCTTTTTCATGTCGGTACGCTCGGCTGGACAGATGATTTTGGGATCGTGGCCAGAGATTTCTGAGGAAATATGAGAGGACAAGCTCCTGCAATCAGAGTCACTGTCCACTCAAGTACAGTACAATGGGCTGCCACTCCAGGAGATGCTGCAGTGCTGCCAGGTCATTCCTTGACAGTGGTGGACAAAGTGCAGTCAAAGTATAGATGCTCCTGGTCAAATATTACTCAACAATGAGTACAAGTTGCTCAGTCAAATTTATACTTGAGTTTACTTGGGGGTAGGAAAAAAAGTATTCTTAACCCATTTAGACCTGAGGACAATTCTACAAATGTCTTCTAAAATCCTGACAGTTTTCTGAAAAACCTATGTTTCTATGTCAGTGGTACTCAACCTTTATCTGAATTTGGCCGCCGACCCACATCTGAAAATATGTTGTTCCAGGGACCTCCCCAGAAGCAAAGATTTGAGTTAAAAATGTTTTTCAAAAAAAAAAAATTTCGAAAATAGCAGACCTACAAGCTCATAGCGCGGCACTCGGTGCCGCGCTATGAGCTTGTAGATCTGCTATTTTTCAAAAGCTAAAGTATGACATAATGCTTAAAACTTAAGTGCATGCTTTTAAAAGTAGTAGTTAGTTGCTATTGACTCTAGAGTGTTTGTTTGTTCAGTAACAGGTGTCTCCCCATCTATCAAGCTCTTTATTTAATAGGAAATACAATTTCAGGTGGTTTGCCAATTGCATCCAATCAGGAGAGAGTGCGCATTCATCTGCTTTCTGTCCGCAAATTTCTCACTTAAAAATGCACTTGTTCTCTTGTTCTCTCTCCTGATTGGATAAAATTGCTATCCTGATCCTGACAACTGGGGAGACAGGGTGATCCCTTGTTACTGAACAAACACTTTATAGCAATGATTATTATAATAAGAATATAGAACAATTTAACACGTTTAACAAAGCAATGTCACTTACTGCACAGCCTAATCTATAATTTGTAGCACAACGGCATAGCACACCAAAAATAAATAAGCTTGCATTGTAAGCTTGTCTGCTATTTTCGCCTTTTCGGTGGGTAACACTATTGTGCGATGGAGCATTAATTATATGTAAAGGTTGTACACTCTTTGAGTTGCAGACCCATTTGGTTTCTAACTATCAGTAACTTAGTTGGGGACCCACTGCAACCCCCTCAAGGACCACTGGGGGTCCCCGGACACCTCGTTGAAAAGCAGTGGTCTATACCAGGGGTTCTCAACCTGTGGGTCGCGACCCCTCGGGGGGGGGGGGGGTCGCCAAATTATTTTGGGGGGTCCCCAAATTATTTTATTTTTATTTTTTTGCAACTGAATGGCTGGAAAATGGAAATGAGGAGTTTACATAGTGCACGCATAAACTTTCCTTAATGATTAATATTTGTTTTCAGTATTCATTTATGATATATTTTCTCTATTATTAAGGTTATTTTTGCAGTCAGTTTGTATTGGCGGTGGGGGGGCGGGGGTCGCGAGACATGACCAAAGCACTTCCGAGGGTCCCCAGCCAAAAACGTTGAGAACCCCTGGACTATACAGTGACTCTCACATTGAATAGATATCAATCATGTCTGCATTAACCGTAAGTCGATATTATCAAAATATCTCTGGTGCTTTTTTATCTGGGTGGGCTCATTCCATGTTGTAATAGCAGTGGTTCCCAAAGTGGCTACCGGGGACCCCCAGGAGTCCTTGAGGGGGTTCCGGGGGGTCCCCAGCAAAATTATTCATAGTTAGGAGTGTACAAAATGAATGGAACCAAATGGAGTATCTTCAAATGGGGGTCCGCGGGCGAATGCGTTTCAGGAAGGGGGTCCTTGACATGAAACGGTTTGAGAACCACTGCTACAGTATACAGGTATGTACTTTTCATTAATGCTTGGTTGGGTGTTAATAAAATTGTCCTTATTGGCCATGCAGTTAAAACGTTGCTCCTTCACACAGGCCATTACTGCCCTCTATGTCCTCTGACAGCAACTGCAATTCAGTAACACTTGTCAATCTTCCTCTACTGAAGCTCATGGGAGGGCTTTTCAGAAATTCCAATAAACATTTTGAAACTATAACAATGCGGTGTGTGTGTGTGTGTGTGTGGGTCAAGCATAGCCTGGCTAATAAGCCAGACTAATATCACACAACACTGTCGCGGTATATCAGTCTGGGCTGGCTCCACTTGGATTTCATTTCCCGGGGAACATTTTCTCTTTGACGCAATTGGTCAGAGCTACTGTCAGTCAAAGGTCTCAAGCATTGAACGTCACTGCACCAAAGCCCGCCTATATTGCATACCGTGTCCCGATTGGTCCGACCTGTTCTCTGCTGTAGGAAAGAGGCGTGCTACTGAGCCTCGCCAGACCGTAATCCGCTGGTAGGCAACTTTTTTTTGCCAACGGCTGATTCGGTCTGGTTTATTAACCAGGCTAGGTCAAGCACACTCCCGAACAACCCCCAAATCACATAAAGAAATAAAAAAATAATTATATAACCACCACAACCGAGGTGGTGGTGTGAGGTTTTTTTTCCGTGAAGGAACATTACACATTCCTGCAGGCCAACACATTGTTTCTAGTTGAAGAGGGGATCCCCTGCAGTGGAGGCTTTAATATCCATCAGTGCCACACAGTGCCAAGGGCCTTGTATGGGCAGACAGCGGGCATACAGGCCCTTTGCTTTGCCCCCTAACCCCCTGTTGCTTTTCTAGTGGGTCCTCTCATTCATGTGGCTCATTTGAATTCCAACACGGGGGACCTCTGATCAGCCTGGTGAACTGTTGCACTGCCTGACAGGACTGCTAATTCATCACCGGCGTGTGCACGCACGCACGCACGCACGCACGCACGCACGCACGCACGCCATGCAGTGCATCTCTTGAACCAGTGGTGGAAAAAGAATATATTTTTCAGAATATATTTTTCAAAATATTGCTATAGTGCCCCACTTTGGTCAAATGGAGTAAGACTGGTTTCAGTGATATTTGCCCTTCTACAATACTGTAAAGTTTCATAAGCATGTGACGATGCATGTATGTATTAGGGGCAGAAGAGGAATTTCATTGGCTAATAAAAACTGAATTTACTACGATTTTTGTCCGTATAGGTCCAAAGTTCACGTGTAGAAGTTTTCGTGCATGCATTTTGATCAAAGATTCTGGGAGGAGATAGATTTTAACTGTTTTTCATATGATTCAAAATGGCGGGTGATCTAAGGGTCAGAGGTCAAAAATAAGAACACGTTAACTTGTTCGGCATGAGGAGACACATATGTGAATCAAGGTTCTTTTGCCAACGGTCAAATGGTTCATGAGCTATGCGTGGTCAAAGTTTGCATTTTCAATTGAGTGCTATAGCGCCACCCTTTGGCGAATGGTCATGGGCTTCGCATCATCACCATTTGGCATGAGTTTCGCGAAAACTGACTGCACGGTTCAGCCAGAAGTGATATTTTTGGCGGAAGGAGAAGAAGAAAAAAAACAAAAAACAATAAGGTACCAAGTCCCTTTGGGACTTCTTGGTCCCTTAATAAAAAGTTGCTGTCAAAATGAACACTGGTTGCAATAGTGTTTCAAATGCCGGTATATGGTGTGGTCAAGTGGTTCAAGCATATATTTTGCTTAACCATTTTGAACAACTTGAACCCAATCATCATATTCTGAGGGGAACATTAGCCCAAATTAGTCGGCCTACAAGTCCTTAACACGCAGTGAGCTTATACATCGGCTGTTTTGGGTGAAATGTGGTGTAGACGGAAAAAAGGCAAGCCGAATACAGTTGCAACTTAGGTTTGTTTTGCTAAGAATAGAGGGTTTAAGTGGTTAAACCTGGCGTTAGGGTACGTCCTTATAGGAAAATGTTTTCAAATATTTCAGCGTATAAATAAATGACATGACGTTCTTCATGATACAGTATGTGACTTCACTTGGTAACTCAGCAGGCCACCATGCTGCATCCAAAGTGAGGCCAAACAATGGCTCTCCTCTGTGTCGCTCTCTTTGTATGGTGGTGGTGGTGGTGGTGGTACCCCCACCCCCACCACCACCCCCCACATCGCATGACTTCCTCCGACTACTTCCTCCACCTGCTGAGATGCTCCTCCAATGATTTAAGCAACGTTAAGCACCCCCCCCCCCCCCCCCCCCCCCATGGCAGGGGCCTCCCTGTCTGCCTCCAGCTCACGTTTTCCCTGAAAGCTGCTAAAAGACATAATCAACACTGTCGTTGGGCGTAAACCTCATATCTCCAGTTGTCTGTGAATTAAAATACTACAGTGTATAGAAAAATTTTAAACAACACAAATTATGTTGGGGGGGTCCCGTGGCCAAATGAATGAATTAATTTGGGGGTCATTAAAACATTAAAAAGTTTGAGAACCGGCCTATAAAGCGATCTGTGCCAATTTCCTTATTTGAGCTATGTGTTGATGTTTTGCGTTCTCTCTCTCCCTCCCCCTCTCCCTCCCTCCTTCATTAGTTCACTGCAGATTGCAGAACTCTACACACGCCACAGGGGGACCCGGCCTCGCTCCCCGTCTGTGCGTGTGAACCGTGCGAGTGCCTTCTTCCACCGAAGCTCAGGGAGCGCCAGACAGGAGACAATTACTATACTTCAAAGAGCCCCCTATGTGCAGGTGTGAGAGCCATTGCGCACCAATGTATGCAATGGGAATGTATGCACATGCGCCTGCACAGTGCACACGCACACACAGATACACACACACACAGATACACACACACAGCATGTGCTGCTCAACGGTTGAGCAGCTTGTCACTTGCATGCCCCGTCAACTGTTTCCCTCCTCATGGTGCCATGCAATATTTTTACAACCTTGGACTAGTATTTACACACACACACACACACACACACACACACACACACACACACACACACACACACACACACACACACACACACACACACACACACACACACACACACACACACACACACACACACACACACACACACACACACACACACACACACAGTTATGCAATGACTACAAAATGTGCACGCAATCGACTCCCATAGTATGCTCATAAAATGCAGACTTTTGAGCTGGTGAGAGCCTGTATCAGCCTTCAGGGATGAGGAGGACACACTTTTTGGACACCACAAACTGCAGCAATGGCTCCAATTACGCTGTTCTATGCAGAATGACTTAATTGCATTTTGTTTACACATGCAAGTGGGGAGTGGGGTTTAAAATGTGTTGTCTTTCAGGCCTGCCTCTATAGTTCTGCTATCGTGCGTGCGTGCGTGCGTGCGTGCGTGCGTGCGTGCGTGCGTGGGTGGCTTCCTTCCTGGCACTCTTCTACTGATTGCAGCTCATTCCCCTCACCTGCTCCGCCCGCACACCTACCTCCTCCCATCAAGTCCAACCTCAACTCTACAGTATCCTACTATAATCCAGATCCTACTATTAATTAAGAAACCTATGTCTGGCTGGAACCGCGTTTTCTCCTCAGTGGGTTGACCAACTATGCGCAGCAGCCATCTTGGAAAGAAATTGGGCCTCTTCCTTACATACTACCTTCACAGCTCTTACAACAGCCAGGGTGCCGATGTTGTGCATGTTGGCTCACTGGAAACACAAATTGGTCTCAACGTGTGGTTCAGGTATCCTCATGGGGGTTCCAAATGGCCCCTTACTGGTATTTAACTCCTGAGAGTGTACAATGGAACCAAATGGATGGGTCCGTTCCATTTGTACACTCTTAGAGTTATGAAGGTACTTGAAGCTTGAGAACCACACAGTGCTACACTAAATATTTCAATACATTGACTGCCATGGACGCAGATTTGCGTCATCTGGTGTTTTAGTGATTAATTACACTAGAGGGCGCTCTTCGCCAACCTAAGAATGATGCTATGACTTCCAGAGAAGAATATGGTCCAAACAAAATCCACCCGGTCCACTCCAATGCTAAAAGATTTATTTAAAAAAATGGCATCTATCCCGGATTGCGTTTTGGGTGAAAACAAGCTATTCAACTGCCGATAACAAAAAGAACGGTTACAATTAGTTTTATCCGGTAGATAGAAGAGACCCTACCCCAACATCTGGTGTTTACATCATGTCCACATTGTGGGTTCCGTGGGTCTGCGAAATAAGGCTGAAATACGCTGGCGGTGGTGGATGAATGAATTAATACCTATCTGTAGCAGTTATGAGTGGTCAGACCTGTGAAGGAAGTAAGGAAGAGGACCAATGGCTGCTGTGCACAGAGCGCCGCAGTCCCGTCCCCTTTCATGACTCAGGGTAAATTTCAGTATCGGGCACTTTTGCTTCAGATCCAGATACATCGAATGCCCAAATCTGAAGGGTATTCTGCAGTTGAAATGTTTTGGTTCAGGTACAGATTAACGGGTGATTGGATCTGAAGCCGAAGCCCAAATCTGAAATTTGAGGCATTTCAGATTCAGTGAAGGCCATTTCAGTTTCAGGGTACTCCGGCTTCACAGCTAGGGGCACTCACGTCACATGCCCCGCTTCCCTTTCGGGCACCGCCTGGTGCCTGAAGCTGTGTGGTCCATGTGCCCAAAGTTGAAAGAAGGTGGTCAAATTAACTGACACTGAAGCAATAGTGTAAGAGTGCCCAAAGTTGAAGGTTGATGCTCAAATTAACTGAATTTGAAGCTTTGCCCCTAAGGGCCCAGAAGGCCCAAAAAAGGACACAGTGCTCTATTGAGATGTGGGAACACTCCGCCCACTTCCTCTTGCCCAAATCTGAAGCCGGTAAGGCCCGGATGCCTGAAGTTGAATCTGTGTGGTCCATGTGCCCAAAATTGAAAGAAGGTGGTCAAATGAACTGACACTGAAGCAATAGTGTAAGAGTGCCCAAAATTGAAGGTTGATGCTCAAATTAACTGAATTTGAAGCTTTGCCCCTGGGGGCCCCTAAGGGCCCAGAAGGCCCCAAAAAGGACACAGTGCTCTATTGAGATGTGGGAACAATATATTGCAAGATTGAAGCGCAGATCTGTCAGGAAAAAAAACGTCTTTAATCAGCCCAAGATTCACAGATGGTGTTTCAGGCTATAAGTCCAACACCCTCCCCCATTATTTGGGCCATTAGGATCATATTTTTTTTCCTGACAGATCTGTGCTCCAATCTTTCAATATGTTGTTCCCACATCCCAATAGAGCACGGTTGTTTGTGAGCACAGGGAGATATCTACAAGTATATATGCTATACCTTTAAATAGATGTAGACCTATTTGACAGTTAATGTCAAGGCAATTATGTTTATGCACTGACGCGCGTCAACGAGCACCAGCTGAGAACACACACACACACACACACACACACACACAGTCACACACAGTCACACACACACACACACACACACAGTCACACACACACACACACACACACACACACACACACACACACACACACACACACACACACACACACACACACACACACACACACACACACACACACACACACACACACACACACACACACACACACACACACACACACACACACCACACACACCCACACACACACACACACACACACACACACACACACTGATTGGTTTAATTATCGTAACGCCCAAACCACACCTATGCATAATGTAACGGGTAGCGGAGGTGATTTAGGGATTTAGACAGGTGACCAAAATTTAGTGCGGGAACGCCCCTTCCCCACTGCTAAATCCCCAAATAGTGTATTTAGAATGCTCGATCGAAAATAGAGCTCCCCGTTTTGTGAACCTTCCTCACAGACTATGGGATCATTCTGTAGTGGTGGATGCAGTCCCAGAGCCCGGAGGATGGTAATGGACTGTAATACTTCACTGTTTCCCAACCTGTGGGCCTGTGGTTATAAGTAGGCTACTTCATTGATATACTGATATCCTGCACAGGCCAAATTAAAGAAGAGAAAATACACAAATCGAAACCTTTCCATGGTTATTAATACTGTCATGATGTCTCCTGCAATGCTTTTTCAGGTAAATGTTTTGTCAATGTCATCTGTCAAAATGTTTGACATAACAGATATCATGGAAGCAAGAAGATCCCACAATATACTACAGCAAGTGTCGTACCTGATCATCCCCTGTAAAGGACTGAAGAAGGATATACTGTACAAATGTTTTACCTGTGTTGCTCTAGCCTGGCAGTGACATGGCCAGACTAATATTACTGCGTAGATACCGTATTAGTCTGACATCTTTGTGTGGAACCTGCTTTTTAAAAATAAATTAAAAAATCCTCTGCCTGCCCCATATTTGCACACTGGGCCCTGATTGGTGCCCTGATAGTGATATTATCAATGGTTATTATACATAGCTTGGTTGACTGCTTGATTCTGATTGGTCAATCACTGAATTCAGCGGTGTGTTATTTCTGGATAATGACTTTATGATTCATGATTTGGTGCCATATCCAACAGCGGAGCCATGCGACAGCCATGCAAACATGAAATGCAAACATTTCAAGCGAGAAATAAACCAAAAATCTATTCTATTTGATCAACACTTCCTTGTTTTCCGAGGCGACCGTTTTCCGATCTCATCCAAACAAAGGTGAAATAGCAGATATTGGCAATTCCGCACGGAATTGACAATCCGTGCTATTTCACCGTGTTTGGGTGAGATCACGTTTACGATGTGCTACTGGGTTACAACTCGGACATGGCTGAGTTGGCTCTACCGAACTTCGCAACGTTCGACACGGCAATTTGCGCGCTTTAGCTCGCTCGGTGGTGTCTCTCGTGGCAAGTTCGGTAGAGACACAGTCTATGGGGAGGATTTCAGTGTAATATGTACAGATTTTGGGGGAGAAAACCCCAAAATGGGTGTATGTACGGAATTGCCAATCCGTGCTATTTCACTGTGTTTGGGTGAGATCGGGTTGGTGTTGCGCTGGAAGGACGGCCAGCGCAAAACTGCCCTAAGCAAGGAAATACTTTGGGTCAATTTGGGTCAATTTATGAATTCATTTATTAAGTAGCCATGTAATGCTTGCGGGGAACCCCACAGGTTCTTGAGTGTGCCATGCCATCATGCCAAAGTCCTGTTGTTCCGACTGGCACCATTATAACTAACCCTAATCTCACACTGACTCACCTAAGGGTCAAAATAATGGGATGTCGGAATTATGAGCAGACCCCTCCTTTTGATGGGCTTCCACACACCTATAGCTACAACAAACAGTTAAAACAATGAATAATATGTACTGGTTGTATAGACATGATAATGGAAATATGGAATATTCAGCAAGAGAAGCAGATGTAGAAATTAACTACTTCAAACCCAATTGAGGAGAATAAGTAAATTATATGGAGGATCCAAGTAGCTACAGTGCCACAGACCAACAGCTGCCTAATCCAGTTTAGCACTACCATAGACAGTAGGGGAAAGGTTTTGGGGGGGGAGTTTATAACTCAACTATTCTTGGTACCATGTACGTCGAATTTAGAGTTCCCTATAGACATCATTAGGCAGAGATCTCTGATCATCTGCCTGTGTAAGACTCTGGGCTCCATTTTCGTCACCGCTAAACCCCTTAACCCTAAACTTCTTTGCCTTTTTTTTACTATTTTGCAAAACATTTTTGAATAGTTAAAATGGCCAGTCGACAAGCTCACAACGTGTCAATGTAGATTGGCTAGTTGAACTATTCAAAAATGTTTTTCAAAATAGTAAAAAAAAAAAAGGCAAAGAAATGTAGGGATAAGGGGTTTAGCGGTGACGAAAATGGAGCCCATAATGTGTCAAGTTGACACTGTCAAGTTGACACTGTCAACTGTCAAATAGGTAAGGGATAATGTGTGGCTGAGTGGTCATTGTTGATATAGATAAATCACCGACAGGGTGATTAACCACCGACGTAGTGGAGGTGGCTAATCAGCCTGAAGGTAATTTATCTATAAACAGCCATACATTATCCCGCTTATTACAGGGCTACTTTGTATAAATTAATAAATTGACCCAAAGCGCAACAAAACAAGGTATTTCCTGTGTCGCGCTGGCCGGTGTCTGCCCAGCTGCAGCACAGTCGGAAAACAAGGAAGTGAGTTGATCGAATAGAATCCATTTTCGGGTACTGCACGTCTATTCCTCGCTCAAATGTTTTCAAAAACATTTTTGAGAGAAATGTTTAGTTGTAAATTGCATTGTGTTTACATGGCTGTCATGTTGGAAACAGCAGTAAATCAGTGGGGCACAGCAGGTGCTCCAAGGGTTTGATTAGGCATCTGTCTGTTCCTGAAATAACAGACCACTGAATTTGGGGATTGACCAATCAGAATCAAGCATACAACCAAGCCGTGTAATAACTATAACAATGACCACTCAGCCATACATTATCCTGCTTATTACATAAAGTAATAAATTGACCCAAAACACAACAAAACAAGGTATTTCCTTTTCCTTGCTTACGGTAATTAAAGTTTTGTGCTGGCCGGCGTCTGCCCAGCTGTCGGAAAACACGGAAGTGAGTTGATCAAATAGAATCCATTTCCGGGTACTGCATCGTCTATATTTCTCGCTCAAATGTTTTCAAAAACTTTGAGAGCCGTTGTTTTGTTGTTGAGATGTTTAGCTGTAAATTACATTGTGTGTGTGTTTAGTGGCTGTCATGTTGGAAACAGCAGTGAATCAAGCGGGGCGCAGCAGGTGCTCTGAGGCTTTGATTAGACCAGTGTTGTTTTCGTGTTTTTGTACCTTTTTCCACTGACGAAAACTAAATGAAAACTAAGCTATGATCACTAAAACTAAGACTAAATATGCTGACAATTTTGTCAACAAATAAAAACTATAGACTACAATGTTAGGAAGGGACTAGTGGACAAGAGATCCAGTAAGTCATTTTACAATCGGTTGCATGCTGAAAATAGCCGATCTACAATCTCACAACGCGTCGCAGCGTGATGCGTTGTGGTTGTGAGCTTGTAGATCGGCAATTTTCAGCAAGTGTAAAAACAGTCATTACGAATAATAATAATAATAATACATTTTATTTATAACGCACTTTACATTTGAAACAAATCTCAACATGCTACAAGCAGAAATATTTAAAAAGAAAAATAAGAATAAAAACAATGAAAACATTCTGTGGACACCTAAGCAGCTAAAAGGTTAAAAGAAGCACACGGGGCAGCTTAAAAGTCCAACTAGGCAAATGCCTTGCTAAAAAGGAAGGTCTTTAGTCCCTTTTTAAAAGCATCTACGGACTGTGGTGCTCTCAGGTGGTCGGGGAGGGCATTCCACAGCCGAGGAGCAGCTGAGCAGAAGGCCCGGTCCCCCATGGTGCAGAGTTTTGTTTTTGTGGTTTTGAGTGTGTTTGATGTACCAGAGCGGAGGGAGCGGGTGGCGGCTGGGGGTTCCTTTAAGTAGGGGGGGGGGGGGGGGGGGGGCGTTGCTGTGGATGCACTGATGGGTGAGGAGGCAGACGGCAGACAACGGCATCAAGGCCCGCCAAAATACATTTTAATCGACTAAATCAGCTGTAGATTTAGTCGACTAAAATCCTATATTTAGTCGACTAACACTTAAGACATTCCAGGTGACTAAAATGTGACTAAAACTAAATGCAAACTATTCAAGAGACTATGACTAAAACTAGAGCTGGAGCGGTCATTATCAAGAAATTCAAATAACACACCGCTGAATTCAGCGATTGACCAATCAGAATCAAGCATTCAACCAAGTGTAATAATAAAGAATAAGCCATGTCCAAAACAAATTACGATACAGCCTACCTTCTGTCTCTAAGAAATGTCCTGAATACTATAGCCTGCATGGCAAGCATACAGCTGCTGTTGTCACAACTTTAAAGATGGAGTGCCACGATTTTTTTCCACCCTAAAACAAGATCAGGTATTATTATAATATGAGGAAGAACTTTTTCCAAAAAGTGTACAGTATTTGTTAAAATCATGCTTTTATGTGGACACGCCCACCAGTTCATTAAGTATGCCTGGTTTGCCTGGTGGGTGGTGATGATGGGTGGTGATCCACCTGAACTGAAGCCGCACCCACAGCTGTAGTTGTATGATGAGGGGTTAGGGGAGGGGCTGATAATGTGATGTCACTATATTACTGTTTATTTCATTGGCCCGTTTGACTGGCCCGTTTGACTGTCAATACACAATACACAATACAAGTAAATACACCATTGCACATAAAAACGACTCCAGGGTGTCTAATGAAGTACTGTCACCTCATAGACACATGAAAAACTGGAAAAATACAAAAATTGTGGCACTCAATCTTTAAAATCTTAATTTACAAACCAAAAAGAATAAGTCAATAAAATGAAGCCAAAAGAGTGAGTTTTGCAAGTGAAACAGGTCTTGATTCATCATGCTCCATGTGCATATAGTTACCACATGAGGTTCCTCCTTGCGCACTAACTCAGGGCGGTCTGTTGATTAATAAAGAATGGCAGTGGATCATGCTGTTTTTTCAAGCCAGCTTGTGGGATCCATGTGGATTCATTTAGTGGTGCAGGTTACATTTCCACAATAGAACTTACTAGAGCTGAGTTCCACAGAGACGCACATAAACAGAGAAAATGCTTTTGGCCCGTTCCTCACAAAAGCACACATACTTTGGGTTCTGGTATCCACAGCTGTAGCTGTCATTCAATGAGTCACCAAATTGTTATGTCAAATCAAGGAATGATGTAAGTTTCCAAGCCTGCTTTGAAAACCTCACTACAAAGCATGAGAATGCCATTGTTGAATAGTTATGTCACTTTGAAAATGAAGGTGTGGGTATTGGTGGAGGCACACTGTTTATGTACAAGCTGCTTTTGCAGGGCTCATTGCACGGTGATAACTGCACACTAAATGAAACCAGATACCGTGGTCCCTGAAGAACTAGGCTATACTTTGATTCCATGCCAGACTCCATCCTCGCTTTCTAAATCCTAGACTAAGAATCTTGGAGCATAGCAAAATGGGGGGGGGGGGGGGGGCTGGGGGGCTCGTAGGCCTGTTTGTTGTGAAGAGAATCCAGACATCTTTAATCACCGAGTTGAAAATTCAAACCTGCTCGCAAGATCCCAATAAAAAAATATTTAAAAAAACCCCACTAATGATTGATGTTTACCATGAAGCGCAGTCTGCACAGCCTTGGCATTCCACCAGTCTCCAGTAATGCATTTTGCATCCTGTTCCAAAATGCACATACCCTGACTCAAGAGATAGGTGAATGGGTTCAGAGACACATTTTGAAATGATATACAGTATATACACTGGCTGCATGTATGCTCTCATAGCCTCTTACATCTGCTATTTGGTGTAATTTACATCTGCTGAGGGTCAGGGTTAAGAAAGTCCTTCAGAGAAATTGCATCCCACAGCAGCTTTATACCTTTGGAAAAGGGTCCTGTGCCGTCTCCATGCTTTTGGAACAATTTACTTCATAACTAGTACAATTATAGTGTGTTCATACTGACAGCATTTATCTGAAGCAAAAGTTCTTTAATGTTATGATGTGCCAGCTAAGGTGCACAACTAATTTTGCATTATTATATGAAACATTTACTGCAAATCTGTGAAACCTGGACTGATTGAGTAAACAGCGCCCTCTGGTGCATCCATACATCCCTTGCATCACATTCCCTTGTGTCATCACTGATATCCTGTCAAATGCAACCACCCAAATACTCAGCAGGAGAACAATCTAAAATCAGTTCCACACTACTCTATTCTAAACAATTACTTTCCAAGTTCTACACTATTTTCCTAGGTTAGACATCAATGGCAAAATAAATTATGGCCTGCACCTTTAAGCAATATGTCAAAATGTTAATGACCTGTCATTAACATTTTTACATATTTTACATAGTTTGAAGGTAGCATAATCCGTATAATATCGGTATCGGCAGACCCTGCAAATAATCGGATATCGGATATCGGTCATAATTACATAATCGTGCACCCCTAAAAAATAGTATAATGAAACAAACTGTAACTACACTAAACCAAAATTCTTATGTCCCCTTGTTGTCTCCACCAGGCCGAAGGCATGGGGAGAGAGTATGTTTTGCACTCCGTCCGTGTGTGTGTGTGAGTCCGTGTGTGAGTGCATGTGATTAGGGGCCCTAAAGATGAATACAAAATCAATATCAACATCTTAATACTGTCCTTAGATAGGGAGGGGGGTGAAATTATGAGAGGCAGCATGCCGTCAAAATATGAAAAAAAGACTGTTTGAAATAGACACTCGTGACCTCTAAGGTGTGATTAGGGCCCCTAAAGATGAATACAAAATCAATATCAAATGGCCCTCATTTGGGCCAGGTCGGCAGACAGCTGGTCGACCTTGGACGATAGCCTGCGGTCAGGCCCCGCCCTTCTCTTGGATGCGGGGGCCGAAGCAGCAGCTGTGGTGATCCGACGCTTGGCCGATCTGGTTTGGCGTTGAGGCAGCTGGCCCGATGGGGGGAGCTCACCCACAGCCTCTCCCACCTGTGCCAGCCTGGCCAGCCTCAACTCCTGAGGCATGATGGTGCAGTTCATGCACAGGTTATCACCGAGAGCCTCCCTCAGATGTTGGGGACCAAGGCACTCGGGGCAGAGGTCATGCCCATCCTCTGGCCGGAGAGGAGCCTGGCAGGAGGTGCAAAGCTGGTGGTGGGATTCGTCCATTGGTAACCCACACCAGTCGGATTAGCCCAGAGCGCGGACGCTACTGGTTGCTAGGTGTGAATCCGTACGCTGGAGGGAAGGAGCGCGGACGCTGCCTGCGCCAGCGGAGGCTACTGTTGCCTGTGCTGTAGGCCGCTTAAGCTGGAGGGAGGGGGCGCACACACTGCCTATACCAGCTAAAGGGTGCTCTAGCAGAGACTAGTATAAGAAAAATAAGAAAGCAACAGCTATAGAAATTAATTATAGCGGTGTTACCGTTTTCTACGGTTCTGGTGGGCTGTGTGTTAACCCGGTCGATGCCAAATTTTGCACACACACTCCCGCAAATCGTTACGCAGTATCTCTAGTCATGTGTTCAAGACGGATCTGTCCGATATTTCATATTCCATACTAATTGGCTAACATTGGCTTTCAAAGTTTGCAGGATTGGCCCCGTTTTGAACAAAAAGCCTCAAATCATGAACGCAGCATGCAATTTACGTGAAATCTTTCACAGACTTTCCTACTAGGCTGAGGAATATATCCCACCCTTTTCACATTGGCCTGTATAGCACCACCAACAGGTGGATTTTTGCAAAACACATTTTTGGAACAAAATGCCTCAAATCATCCAATTGCCATCCACGGCCTAAGAAGAAATGGCACCCTTTTCACATTGGCCTATTGTGGCGCCACCAGGAGGCCACAACCTGACCTGCCCTGGTGGAGACATGTGCCCCGAGGGGCACTTTATCTAGTTGTTTTTGTTTTTAATGGTAAGTGAGGGACCTTTATTTGGGGTGTGAGGCTGCATCTTTTTTGCACACCACTAGATGGCGGTGGAGAATCACACAATAGTCTTTTTAGTCTTTACCTAATTTTAAAGATTCTGTTTAGGCAGATCTCCCTCATTTAAAAATATGATTTGCCAGAGACCGCCATAAGAGAAGATTTGTGTTGTGTTAAAAATGTTCCAACTGAATGTTCCATATTCCAAATGAAAAAGATTAAGATAAAAGTGCAGAATTGTTTTTAAAATAGCAGATCTACAAGATCAACTTATTTTAGGGCTGAGGACCGTATGGAACAACCTGGGGGGCCCCAGGTCCCACTTTGAGAGCCACTGCTGTACAGTAGGCTAAGTAGATGTATAACTAGGTCCATATACTGTAAATCTTTCTTTGCACACATTGACACTGTAGCTACTGTAATGCCTAATTTATGCTCGTACGACGTACGACAAATAATAAATCACACTTACGTGTGACTGGATGCAGTGGTGGAAAAAGTACTCACATCTTTTACTTCGGTAAAAGTATCTCCTGCAATGTAGAAATACTCTACTGTACATTCAAAATGTACTTCAGTAAAAGTACAAAAGTATTGGTATCAAAATGTAGCAAAAAGTAGAAAGCACTCATTATGCAGAATGTCCCATTTCACACGTTTTCAAATGTAAAAATGTATACAAATCTTTTAAAAATAGCAGATACCTGCGCCACATACATAAACTCATACATGAGCTCACAAGCTTGTACTGTAGATCGCCTATTTTAAAAATGGCCAAAATGTATGTGGCTGAAGTGGTTAGTGCGTTTTGTAATAATAATTAAAATCTACAAAGTACTTCAACTAGTAACTAAAGCTTTAAAATAATTGTAGTAAAAGTACAACATTTGCCTCTGAGATGTAGTGGAGTAGAAGTAAATGTACAGAAAATTGGAAATGCTCCAGTAAAGTAAAAATACCTAATACCGTAAGTATACACTACTTGAGTAAATGCACTTATTAGATTTTAAATAAAGCATTTCTATGATATGCCTATGTTGGTTTGAGGACATAACAGGTCATTTGAGGTGAATCATCTCAGATTCTATCAAAACATTAATACACTTCCTCCAAAATATTGGGAGGAATTTACCACTTCAAAGATTGTGAAAATTGCTAACGTAATATTTATTTGCGTTATAAATTTAACTTTACATTCCTGTGAAGAGAAAGTTGCTTGAAGCTCTCCCTCCCTCTCTCGCACGCACGCACGATCAGGAAGAGTTCCCAAACTTTTCAGGCTGCAAAACCACCCAAAATAATCACAATTTCACAATGTTTGCCTCTTTCTTACATAATATTTGACAAGTTTAACATTTTGGTTTTAAAAAGGTCTTACAAGCAAATACTGTAAATTGTACTGTACCTTTACTGCACATAATATACCCATGGTTTGTTTACTGTAAGAAAACAATGTTGCACATTGAGCTAATCATCTGGGGACCCCCCAAAAACAATGTCCCGACCCCCAGTTCTGGAACCACTGCTCTACAGAGGAACAGTTGGACTTTAACAGTATATACATTTCAACTTCTCATCCACCGCGACCACCTCACAATCCATGAGAACCTCACACTGGATTATCTCCAGTGCCAGCTGGGTTATCAGTATTTAGGGGGGTGGATTTAAACCAATTGGCGCCTCCCCACAAGGGCCTTATATACTGTCCTGTCAACAATGCTGCCAATGTTTTTGAACTGACTACTGTCAACTCTGACTGTAACTGGGTGAGACTGAATGAGGTCATTTCAGGGGATTGTGTTACATGCCCTGAGTGTCCGTCCAGTAACAGCTGCATGCGATGTGTGGGGGAACTGCGATGCCATGGTCCAATGGAATGGACATGGTCCTATAGGTGAAGTGAAGCGGTGTGTGTGTGTGTGTGGGGGGGGGGGGATGGGGGGGGGGGGGGGTCAAACCCCCTGGGGTGCAGCAGTATGCAGCATGTGCCAACAGACTGTAGGCCAGGGGGGCTCTAAGCTCTAAATCATTTTCCTGTCAAGGAACGTGGAGAACCCCCATCTTATAATATTATGTGGCACAGGGATCCCAATAACAGAACCCCACTTCATTTCGTAGTCGTTCGAAAATAGACACTCTACAAGTAATTAACGCGTCGTGAGCTTGTAGATCTGCCATGGTCATATAAAATAGGGTTAAAGCGGCAATTAAGTAATGTTGATGCTTTATTCACTGTAATAATTTAGCCCGGGACCACTTGGAACCCCCTCAAGGACCTCTCTACAGCGACCCCAGCCCGGGACCACTTGGAACCCCCTCACGGACCTCTCTACAACGACCCCATCCCGGGACCACTTGGAACCCCCTCACGGACCTCTCTACAACGACCCCATCCCGGGACCACTTGGAACCCCCTCACAGACCTCTCTACAGCGACCCCATCCCGGGACCACTTGGAACCCCCTCACAGACCTCTCTACAGCGACCCCAGCCCGGGACCACTTGGAACCCCCTCAAGGACCTCTCTATAAACGACCCCAGTCCGGGACCACTTGGAACCCCCTCACGGACCTCTCTACAGCGACCCCATCCCGGGACCACTTGGAACCCCCTCAAGGACCTCTCTATAAACGACCCCAGTCCGGGACCACTTGGAACCCCCTCAAGGACCTCTCTATAAACGACCCCAGTCCGGGACCACTTGGAACCCCCTCACGGACCCCTCTACAACGACCCCAGTCCGGGACCACTTGGAACCCCCTCAAGGACCTCTCTACAACGACCGCAGTCCGGGACTACATGGAACCCCCTCAAGGACCTCTCTACAACGACCCCAGTCCGGGACTACTTGGAACCCCCTCACGGACCTCTCTACAACGACCCCAGTCCGGGACCACTTGGAACCCCCTCACGGACCTCTCTACAACGACCCCAGTCCGGGACCACTTGGAACCCCTTCAAGGACCTCTCTACAACGACCCCAGCCTGGGACCACTTGGAACCCCCTCAAGGACCTCTCTACAACGACCCCAGTCCGGGACTACTTGGAACCCCCTCAAGGACCTCTCTACAACGACCCCAGTCCGGGACTACTTGGAACCCCCTCAGGACCTCTCTACAACGACCCCAGTCCGGGACTACTTGGAACCCCCTCAAGGACCTCTCTACAACGACCCCAGCCCGGGACCACTTGGAACCCCCTCAAGGACCTCTCTATAAACGACCCCAGTCCGGGACCACTTGGAACCCCCTCACGGACCTCTCTACAGCGACCCCAGCCCGGGACCACTTGGAACCCCCTCAAGGACCTCTCTACAACGACCCCAGTCCGGGACCACTTGGAACCCCCTCAAGGACCTCTCTATAAACGACCCCAGTCCGGGACCACTTGGAACCCCCTCACGGACCTCTCTACAGCGACCCCAGTCCGGGACCACTTGGAACCCCCTCAAGGACCTCTCTACAACGACCCCAGTCCGGGACCACTTGGAACCCCCTCACGGACCTCTCTACAGCGACCCCAGCCCGGGACCACTTGGAACCCCCTCAAGGACCTCTCTACAACGACCCCAGTCCGGGACTACTTGGAACCCCCTCAGGACCTCTCTACAACGACCCCAGTCCGGGACTACTTGGAACCCCCTCAAGGACCTCTCTACAACGACCCCAGTCCGGGACCTTGGCAGGAGAAAAAAAGTGCCGTTTTCAGAAGGTACCAAGCAGAAAATTCATGGATGCAATCTTATCAACCCATATTATTATCCCTTGACCCTTATTACCCTTATTACCCTTATATAACCCTAAGTTATTAACCCATGGCTCTGTGAGGTTGGATTTGCTGTGTAAATTCATTTGTATCATCGGTGGGGAAATGTTTTTATCCCTGCTTCTGGTCAGACAGAACTAAATACATGCATTTCCGTTTGGGAATTATGTTTGATATTTAATATCTATGTTTGATAATATTATAATTGAACAATTTAGTTATGTGTATGTAAACCACATTAACGTTGGCATCCCTATGTTAGGCTAAGGAAAAATAAAATCCTACATTTTCATTCATCTGGTTCTGCTACTTCTGTCATACGAAAAAAGTATATAGGAAACTATACCTCCGCCTCAACTGTTTTTTTTAAACAAATCTAACCCCGACACAGAGTCAGAGTCAGTTGTGGAAAATACTTTCCTATTGTAAAACGGTGAGGCTGTTAAACGTCCTGGAAAATGTTGCCTGTACCCTCACTCACAGTTGGAACAAAGGAGGCAGTGGCTCAGATATACCTGTGACCAATCCGCACATATACAAGATACATAATAATAACAGCAGAGAGGGGGAAAAAAGCTCATTATTTTTAACGGCTTAACACCACGGTCAAGTGAGCAATGGGAAGGTTTAAACACTGGTGTACTATATAGGTCATGTCAATGAGGCTTTCTTTCTGCTCAGGTAGACTAACAAGACACACACACACACACACACACACACACACACACACACACACACACACACACACACACACACACACACACACACACACACACACACACACACACACACACACACACACACACACACACACACACACACACACACACACACACACACACACACACCAGGGGCGCAGCTATGGGTGGGCCAGGGTGGTCCACGGCCCACCTATATAGAGAGCTGGACCACCCATCGATTTTGCAAAATAAAATAAAATAAAATAAAATACGAATACTAAATACGAATAAACAGGCTGTTGGTTCTTTTTCACTAATGTGCATGCCTAGACTAGGCTTTTTGGCCTAGACTAACTAGGATGCAAGTTGTTGTGCAAAAGACTACATTTCCCAGGCTCCCAGCAAGACTTCCACTTCCTGCTCACAGCAGGCAACATTCCAGTACACCAGGGGTTTTCAACTGATTATGAACCAGGGACCACCACCCTGACTGAGAATCAACCTGGGGACCACCACCCTGACTGAGAATCAACCTGGGGACCACCACCCTGACTGAGAATCAACCTGGGGACCACCACCCTGACTGAGAATCAACCTGGGGACCACCACCCTGACTGAGAATCAACCTGGGGACCACCACCCTGACTGAGAATCAACCTGGGGACCAGTGGACCACCACCCTGACTGAGAATCAACCTGGGGACCACCACCCTGACAGAGAATCAACCTGGGGACCACCACCCTGACTGAGAATCAACCTGGGGACCACCACCCTGACTGAGAATCAACCTGGGGACCACCACCCTGACTGAGAATCAACCTGGGGACCAGTGGACCACCACCCTGACTGAGAATCAACCTGGGGACCACCACCCTGACAGAGAATCAACCTGGGGACCACCACCCTGACTGAGAATCAACCTGGGGACCACCACCCTGACTGAGAATCAACCTGGGGACCAGTGGACCACCACCCTGACTGAGAATCAACCTGGGGACCACCACCCTGAATGAGAATCAACCTGGGGACCACCACCCTGACTGAGAATCAACCTGGGGACCACCACCTTGACTGAGAATCAACCTGGGGACCACCACCCTGACTGAGAATCAACCTGGGGACCACCACCCTGACTGAGAATCAACCTGGGGACCACCACCCTGACTGAGAATCAACCTGGGGACCACCACCCTGACTGAGAATCAACCTGGGGACCACCACCCTGACTGAGAATCAACCTGGGGACCACCACCCTGACTGAGAATCAACCTGGGGACCACCACCCTGACTGAGAATCAACCTGGGGACCACCACCCTGACTGAGAATCAACCTGGGGACCACCACCCTGATATTGAACTCATGTTGCTGTTCATTGTAACTTATTCTATGAGTAAGCAGACACTTGCGATTGATTATGGGCACATTTCCTTATAATGGTGACTCAACCAGGCAATCCGGTGCGGTTTCCCTTGAGATTCTAACTCACTTTTCTCATCATTTGTCACCAGATCGTTTACTGCATTGTTTCTCAACTTGGTCAATACAATACATTCAAATATGAATCTTCACTTTCCTACATTACTAAATGCATGGTCAGGGACCACATGCAACACCTTCACGGACCACCAGTGGTCCACGGACCACCTGTTGAAAACCCATGCAGTACACTGAGAGTGTGAGATGAGCAACACTGTCTGCAGCCATGTGGAAATGTTTACTTTTTGTTTCATATACATCTTTCTCGTTCTCGAACAACTAGTGGTCCCGTAGCTTGCCTCGATCGCCACGGTAGTGACCTGCACTGCTTTAGTTTCAAACAAAGGCTATTTATTTCTGCAGCTTTTGAATGTACACATACGTTAGTGGGTAGCTACTGGGACGTAAGTCGGGACTTGATCACCTGAATGAGGGGTATGATGTTGCGAAACCCCGATGACATTGGGATACATCACTGAGGATATGTCCCAGGTGCATCCATGCGAGATACTTGGAATCAACTTTGTCACAGAACAACTTTACAGGTGTAAAGAAGTGGGTGCAATTCGTTTTTGTGAAAGCTCAGTTGTTTCTATTGTTTTCGGAGAGAAGAGAAGAAAAGAAGCAGGCCCCCGCGGGAGGGTGCGGGGGGCAAGGAGCAGGCCAGCAGGGAGCAATTGGTTTGTTTGTTTGTCATAAACATGACAAACAAACAAGAAAACATACAACTTATGCATGGCAATGTGATGAGTTATTTTTATTGTGTGTGTATGTACCGGTGTGTGTGTGTGTGTGTGTGTGTGTGTGTGTGTGTGTGTGTGTGTGTGTGTGTGTGTGTGTGTGTGTGTGTGTATACCTTGTCTAAGTTAAACACAAGTCTGTCTTCTGTCCATTATCTCCTTGTTCCTCTCTCTCTCTCTCCATTAGTCTCTAGCTTGACAACTTGAATGTACTCTCGATATACATTGTGTGATATTCATATATTTTTGTTTACTATTTTGATGTCAGTGTGTTGGCACATGCAGGAAATGCAATGTATTGTAAATTGTGTCCGTAAGGGATGGGCTGTGAAAGGCAGCCAGACACGAAAATAAATTCATTCATACAGCAGTTTAGACATAGGGTGAGAGCATTTGCAGCAGGTATATGTATGTACAGTAGCCTATAAATGTACTGTACGTCAGTCTCGAGAAAGGCACAAGCAGTGCTTAGTGTGGCTGTGCAGTCCCACTAGTGTGGCTGTGCAGTCCCACTAGTGTGGCTGTGCAGTCCCACTAGTGTGGCTGTGCAGTCCCACTAGTGTGGCTGTGCAGTCCCACTCGTGTGGCTGTGCAGTCCCACTAGTGTGGCTGTGCAGTCCCACTAGTGTGGCTGTGCAGTCCCACTAGTGTGGCTGTGCAGTCCCACTAGTGTGGCTGTGCAGTCCCACTAGTGTGGCTGTGCAGTCCCACTAGTGTGGCTGTGCAGTCCCACTAGTGTGGCTGTGCAGTCCCACTAGTGTGGCTGTGCAGTCCCACTAGTGTGGCTGTGCAGTCCCACTAGTGTGGCTGTGCAGTCCCACTAGTGTGGCTGTGCAGTCCCACTAGTGTGGCTGTGCAGTCCCACTCGCGAAAGCTCTCCATTCTGCTGCTGCTTGACTCAGCTCCACAAAAGAGCATCAAGGCCTTTTTACATTACACGACATTGAACACAAGGACATAATGCATTGTCAGGTTCACAGACATAGGGATAGCTTTGCATGGACTATGGAGGGCAGTGTTGTCCTCAGTAAGTGTGCTACAGGATTTTCTGCATCAGCTTTAAAGACCCTCAATGTGTATCCCAGAGAGGAGAAATTGGAACAGAGAGACATTATGGCCAAACATGAGAGCACCAGAGGAAAGGAAAAAGTATGTATCAGGTTGATCTAAGATAAGTAAGAGCTCTGTAGGCAAGAGCATTTGGAAATGATTTACGTTACCCTTTGCTGATCCATAACCCTGCCTTTGACAAGGTTAACGCCCATCAATCACTGCTCTGAAGGGTTCTCTGCTTCAAGCACCCATTCTTTTCCACACTTTAACTCAAAGACAGGTTCTGTTTTCTAGACACCGTGAGACATTGTGGACTATATCCACTGTCAAAGGTACAAACTCAGAAGTGACAACAGAAATAATCTGGAATTGTTCGTTTGCGTATGATTTTGTACAATCTTCTCACTGGAAATGACTAAGATTAGTAATATGATTTATTATTTGATTGTGGGTGAAACATAAGATAATTCAAAGCACCAATATTACCACTAACATCTAAGTTTGGTTTCTTTGTAGGGTCATGTCAAGTAATCTTGTATTACTTATAGCATAGAGTAATCTCAATGTGCCTCACAAAAAAAGAGAATATATATGTTTACCAAATAACACATATTTGCCATGGGTGAGTGAATTAGAAAGGAGGTTAAACAACCTGCACTGACTATTCAGCCCACGCTGAACGGGCACCGTGATGCCTATTCATCCCAGTGTCAAACTGGGATGAAGCTTGTCCACCGAAAATGTTTGCTGCATGATAGAGACACTGGAGTTTATCATGGCCCAAAGAAACCAAAACACAGTGGAAAACAGCAACCTTCGACAGTTCACAGAATGGCTGCATACCAAATGATGAATCAAGACTACTAACTAGTCAACTTTATTGTCAGATCACAGACAGCTGTAAAGAAGTAGGTGAAATTCCGTTTCTGCGTAAGCTCCATCATTTGGTTGTTTTTCAGAAAGGGGGGGGGGGGGGGCAGGGAGATGGAGAAAAAATCAAATATTAAAGAAGCATGTCAAAGAAAACGGAAATAAATCTAGTTATCAACACAGACAGCATAAGAGCAAGGTAAACACAAGGAGCGAAAGAAGCGAGGAAAAAAACAAACAAAAAACATCATCATCATCGCATTTGCATGAAATTTGGATAAAATCTGAAGGAGTAATATCACAAATGTGTGTGTTTTACATAAGTCGGCCTCCTGATGGCCCTATAAAAAGGCAGATGTGAAAAATGCAGGGCAAAATATGTGGGTTGTAAGGTATTAAGTGACTTGAAAAGTCAAGAGGGCTCAAGTCAAGTCACAAGTCATTGGTGGTCAAGTCCCAAGTCGAGTCCAAGTCTATTTTTGATTTGATCGAGCAAGTCTAAAGTCATCGAAATTGGGACTCGAGCAATGCAATCTGTGGCACAAGACAACTGGATCAAGGATAAAATACCAATTTGTCAATTTAAATTATATAGTTGACAATCTATGCATACATGTAAAAGATAGATATACATTTCAGATAATCTCTTAATTCTTTCTCTGCGAAGTACGAACATATTTGTACCCCCCAGTGTGTGTGTGTGTGTGTGTGTGTGTGTGTGTGTGTGTGTGTGTGTGTGTATGTGCCTGCCTGCCTGCCTGCCAGAGAGCAGTGTGTAAGGTCCTCTTTCGTCTGTCTGTCAGACGATAGCTCCCACTCCAGTGCAGACAAAAACACTTCAGCAGACCACAGTACAATGACAGCCTCTTATCATTCAGCAGCTTCAGACAGAACACTAGAGCCACCATTTACCTCCAGAAGGCCTCTCATATTGTCAAATACGGTAGAGTGTGCTTTAAGTACTGTCATTTTAACAAAGAAATTTGGTTTATCGCCTACATTAACTTCAAGTACGTAGACAGTGACTCTCCCCTCAATCATTGTTTGGATAGAATTGTATATGAAGATACTGTGATATAGCATAGGGGAAATGGTGTGCTATGCATGGGTGGGGTATGAAGGGATTGATGCTAGCGACTGACCTCCATATAGTAGCTGTCGGGCAGAAACGTATCTCCATTTTCTAACTTGGGGTTAGAAAAACATTCCCACACGTCGTACGGTCTAAATGGGTTAAAGATGGAGTGCCGTGATTTTTGTACTTTTTCTAGCTGTTTTGTATGTGTCTATGGAGTTAACATAACTCTAGAAGACCCCCAGGTGTGGTTAGAATATTGAAATATGTCTTCCCTGTGTATTTTTGGTTTCTTCCTGAAAGCTAAATGCCTTTGGGTCAAAAAGGCCCAATCAAAATTACAGTGACATCACAATATCATCCCCTAACCCCTCCCCCTTTATCATGCTGTGGGTGCAGCTTCATTTTCACTTTTTTGGAGAGATCACACACACACACACACACACACACACACACACACACACACACACACACACACACACACACACACACACACACACACACACACACACACACACACACACACACACACACACACACACACACACACACACACACACACACACACACACACACACACACACACACACGTTAGGTTTGTTCTGTTCACCTGGTATGCTACAGTATCAATGTACAGATTATGATTTTGATGGTATAGCCTACCATTTTAGACTGATGCTAGGTTCCTGGCTCACCTGTGATTCTAGTTTACAGAGGCACTACACTGTATCTTTGCATTTGATGTATGCATGCATGTGACTTTAATTGTAACTTGCAAGGGGTAATGTGGCCGCCTTATGTTCCCTCAGTTTAGGCTTAGGCTTGGCGTTAATGGTTAGGGTTATAGTTTTTGTAGGAACATAGAGCTGAAACAATAGTATGTTCTCAACGTAAGGACTGCATTATTGAAGATGTGTGAACCTTTGTTTTGGTAAATGTTCAAATGTATCATATTTAACCATTTGGGAGGATGGATTCCAAATGACTGTTCTGGACTGGAATATGCATCTCGAGACCAGAGAATGTCTGCATAATGAACGAGAAATTGTTGTGTTTTCTGCCAACGCAATCTAAACCAAATACTGGTGGCTGTTCTGAAATGTCCAAATTGACCCCATGTTACAATCCCAAACTTCCCTTTCAGAACGCAGTAAATCAATCTTTTAGCTGGCACTAAAAGATGAAAAAATGAACCATCTAGCCACCTTCCAACCAGAAGAAGCATTGTATTGTTTTCGCAACCTCAAACTAGAGTCGTATGCCTTGAAAACAGACCAATGTTCCCCTTTTTGTACACAGTACATAATGTATCCAGGCACACTATTTCTCACATCACTCATCACTGTGCACTGTAGGAAAGATTCATGAGCTTCTCACAGTAACATCCTCAGTGGTAGAAGTTTTTTTTTAAGGAATTATTTTTGAGGTTATACCACAATGTAGACATAATATCTTACTAGTGAAAGTCCTGTATTCAGTGTTTTACTTGAGTACAAACGTACTCAAAATATATACTTAAAGTACCAAAAGTAAAAGTCCTCACTATGCAGAATGTTCCATTTCACCGGTTGTTTTCAAAGGTGTTCAAAATGTGTCCAAAACTTTCGGAAATAGCCGATCTACAAGTTCCTGCAGATGCGTTGTGAGCTTGTAGTTCTTCTATTTTTTAATAGACAATGTATAAAATAGGGATTAATTGGTAAATATTTTGTTATGTAATAAGTAATAACTTGAATCTACAAAGTAACTTTTCAAATAACTGTAGTGGAGTAAAAAATACAATATTTGTATGTAGTATAACTTTATTGAAAAATTCTATTTTATTCTATTTTAGTAAAATAAAATGCCTCAAAATGTTAGTTAATTTCAGTACTTGAGTAAATGTACTTACTTTCCAGTTTCCATCACTGCCCAATTTTAACTCTATAAAAATGGACCAAACGGACCCTTATGTTCATTTGGTCAGTTCTTTACAATCACAGGTTAAAAACAAAACAAAACATTGAGCATTTTGCTGTGATCTAATCTAATGGAAATCCTGCTGCCATGAAAGCACATCTTTCATGGCAGCAGGATTTCCATTAGATTTTAACACTCCATATGGTTCCACAACTGAAGGAGCTTCACTGCCCAGCTGCTAGGGACACATGTACTGTCTGGCACCACACGCCGTGTCGGCGACCACTTTGACCAAACTGTCTGTCACTTACCATAAGGAGAGGATTTGACTCAAATTAATTGGTCCATATGAGCTGCTGTCCGGTACACATGCAAAATGTGTCATTGCTGTTGGCAGAAACCTCTTATTCTCCATATTTTATTTCATTTTTCCAGTAAATTAATGTCCTATAGACTCATCCTACAGTGTCACACAAGAGTAGCACAAATAGCCAATATAAAAGCTCAAAATGTGGCACATTGTAATGCACTTTGAGCTTGTAGAACTGATATTTTTTTATTTGAATCCTGAAAAGTAACAGAATTTGGACATAATGAGTTTTCCACCCGACAGTGACGAGAGATACCTCTGTACTGTGCGACGTTAACCCTAGTGCTCTTGGAAAAAAATCTTCCAAAATACACATAAGCCTACTGAATGAGTTGCGTGTATTATTGCTCAGGTCTTGTTCCATTTGCGTTGCTTTGTTGTGACATAATTGCAATGATTTCTCGCCTTATCTGAACTCTGCTCATGTATATACAGAGGGCTAAACATGTTGCTTTAAAGATTGTTTGCTGTATGAGAGTCATCCTTTGTTCCTCTAAGACCGTAAACACCTTTAAGCTGACAATGAGATTTCTGCCTCACTGCGACAACCACTTGTGTGTTTGTGTGTGCGAGTGAACATCCCATCCTCACACATCAAAAGGACATGGTCTGAATAGCAAAGATGAAAGTCACAACAAAGACGTCAGACATAGACTAGCATACATGTCCTACACATGACAACAACGGGTTATCCTTAGTACACATTTAGAGTTATTGTAAGTGAAGGCTTTATCTATTTAATGTAAGGTTTTACATCGCAAAGCCATCATCATTTGGGTGTTTACTTTTCGTTTTGGGGTTTTCGGTGCAATATGGTTTCTACCAACCGGTCTCCATGACAACGAGTAAACAGCCCACAAAAACCTGTCAAAACCCCTTGATCTATTCCTGCGATAATGTTCTTGTTCAATTGGTTATTGTCCAGTATGATGAGCCCATTACGTAAAGCAGAGTGAGGGGGTAATGGAGCCCACCCAGAGAGACATATTTGAGCCGTGTGTGTTGATGTTTTCGTGCCAGATAAGCGCGACATAGCCAAAGCAAAGCGTTTTGTTGTGGTCCCACCGTCTCACCTTTACACCTTCCTCATCTTGGACTATTGTTGTGCAGACCCTTTACTGACATGCTCTTATCCCCGCATGGATCCACAAACACAATGAGACCCGCGGGGTCCTTTTCTCTCACAAGAGATGGGCCTATAGACCAGGACAAAAGGCTTTAAACTATCCAAATTATCTCTAACTCGCCGGTTTCTTAGAAGGTATTATAGGTATCTGTGGGAAATCATCTAAAATACTATTTTTCCAGGAACGTCAAAGCAAAACTCTAGCGCGAAAAAAAACATGTTGAAATATAGTGTGCGTGCGTGCGTGCGTGCGTGCGTGCGTGCGTGCGTGCGTGCGTGCGTGCGTGCGTGCGTGCGTGCGTGCCATTACTTTTTAAACCAGGTTGTAATTTTGTGTTGGCACAGTATGCAAAATATCTTCCAAGAATGCTTCTGGAGTTTGATCTGTGTATGAAATGTGGAGACTTGAGTGCAGAGGATGCTTATTACAGAGGGAGGTGTGAATTTTCTTCTTCAGATTTACTGTATATCAGGTGCATGAGGCATGACTGGGGTAATATTTAGCTGATACAAGCATTTTTATTACAGAGCTGAGGTGTTAGTGGAAATGATAGGCCTGCTTACTGTATTTGCGGACTGGAGTTTACCCCTCTTTCTTTCGTCTCCAGACGATTCGGCTGGAATGTTTGCTTAGACTCAGTCTTTGCACGGGACAGGAGAATCACCTGGAAATATGAAACAGGGATAAAGCACACTTAAGCCCTCCTTTTTCAGGACATTTTCATCAATGTGGTTGAAGTGTTTAAACGTACCATTTCGTTATTAAGTCACAATTATAGACTTTACACAATCGAAAATCATAAAATAAAAGTCTAGCACAGTAAAACACATCATTAATCAGTGTTGATTCAGCTGAGTTATCTCTCCTATGACCACCAAGAATTGGATGACCATACTTGGATCTATAACACTGATCCGTTCACTTTGCAGTGTGTTATTCAATCATTACACAGAGGCCAATGCTCTCTGCATGCCATCATTCTTATGTTGCTGATATGGCAGTGAGAACTACAGTAGGGAACCATTAGCTTTCCTCGATTTATGTCTACAAAAATGACACAAGGGGCTTGGAGGATAATCCTGCAATAAATAAGGAGAACCTTTTGCAACTGAGCGGGATGACAGCTGCAGTGATTATAAGGGCCAGAGGCTTCAGAGGATATAGCACAAAACAAAAGCAGTGGAAGAAACCAGGCACTGTTAATTTATATCATTATTATAAAGGCTGCGTTTAGTCATAAAATGGGTACAGTACAAAATTACAAATTACAATCAAAAGGTGAGCACTTACTGTTAGGGAGTATACTGTACATAGAATAACTACCCAGCACACCCACAGAGGAATAGGATGCCTAACAATCAGTGAGAAACATACAGTATCTATGAAAACAAAATGTATCACAAAACTGAATGCTTTTATAACACAAACGGGAGCTAGGCAAGACGTAATGGGTGTCAGATTCAAACTCAGGTCCTTAACAAGCAATAAATAGCAGACTTAACATACAAGTCCATCGGTACAAGCCGTTAGATCAACACCAACATACCATATTGTAACAGCCGTTGGCTGTTTTTGTTATTATGTTTGGTTAGTAGTGATAAACATATATGGAGCTAATGCTAGTATATTGGTAGGATTGCTTAGCCGTACAGGTTATAGGGACGCCTATTTTTTGCCTGGTACTGTGTGTTGCTTCTGTCCCCTGCAGATGATGAGTGATGTGTCCCTAATGAGCTGCCACCTTGATGAGGCCTGATTGGCCCATGCTTGGATCCTATTGGCTAACCAGCCCTGTGGCACCTCGGAGGCATGGCTACCTGGTTATAAAAGACATTCTCTGCCTGGACTCTGACGAGGAAACACTGCTAGGCGTTGGTCTTTACTCCAGCCACCTGCTTCTGTTATTTTCGTCATGTCTGCTTAGTTTCGTTAGTTTATGTGTTGTTCTGCTTACCCCTATTATTTCACTCCCTTCGGGAAGGAGTGTTAGTTCTTGTGTGTTTCAGTTGTAGTCTTGCATTTGTTGTTCGTTAGGGTTTTGGAGTGAGGTTCGTCTTGCCATCCTCACCTCCCTTTTCTTTTGTTCACTGCATTCATCATTCTGTCATGTAATGTAAGTGTTTCATTCAGTAATTCAGTGCTCACAGAGCCATTCTGTTGTACTTCATTGGCTATGCACTTGAGCCACTTTGTATTTATTGTAACTTATTTTGACTTGAGTATAAATCCCAATTGCCGCCAGCATTAATTCATCCATCGATAGCGTACTGCCAGGGTTTTATTACACTTAACATTTACTTTGAATAACCAAATATCCGTAATCGCATCTTACTATGAAACAATTCCGTGTGTGTTGACATCGCTGGTGGTTGTTCTCTCGGTCGGTGGTGGAAAAAGTGGACCGCGAGTATCACAGCGCCTGCTACAGGCCGTTGAAAACGCTTGTCTGGGCCAAATCTGCCCCTCCAATGTCAGTTCCGAGATACAGCCATCTGAAGACAGAGCAGACAGTGCAAGTGGATGCGCGCGCATCTTCAAAATGGCCACGGCCATTGTGTATGGAGTCAGAACAGTCTCAAAAGTCTCACAGTAGATATTACAGATTTGTAACTCACAAGTTCAGATTTGCAACTCACGTGAGTGAACTCACAGGTTCGCATTTGTGTTTTGTATCCACATGTTCAGATTTGTGTTTTGTATCTGTATTTTGCATCTGTGTTTTGTATCCGTGATTCGCATCTGTGTTTTGTATTTGTGTTTTGTATCTGTAATTCGAATCTGTGTTTTGTATCCGTGTTTCACATCTGTGTTTTGTATTTGCGTTTTGTATCTGTAATTTGCATCTGTGTTTTGTATCCGTGTTTCACATCTGTGTTTGAAACACAAATGCAAAAAACAGATGTGAAACACGGATACAAAACACAGATGCAAATTACAGATACAAAACACAAATACAAAACACAAATACAAAACACAGACGCGAAACACGGATACAAAACACAAATCTGAACTTGTGGATACAAAAGACAAATGTGAACCTGTGAGTTGCAAATCTGAGCTTGTGTGTTACAAATCTGTGAGACCTTTGAGACTACTTTTGAGACTCTTCTGACGTTGGGCGTTAACGAACGTCCTCATTGGCTGAGGGAATCTGTCAATCATTCTGATTGACAGATTCCTCGGCCAATCAGATCGGTCCGCCTTCAGCCAATCCTATGGCTCTAATGCCCTGGGGGCACGCTGGTCCATAGCTCTAATGACCTATGGCGGGGGCACGCTGGTCCATAGCTCTAATGCCCTATGGTGGGGGGCATGCTGGTCCATAGCTCTAATGCCCTATGGTGGGGGGCACGCTGGTCCATAGCTCTAATGCCCTATGGCGGGGGGCACGCTGATCCATAGCTCTAATGCCCAATGGTGGGGGGCACGCTGGCCCATAGCTCTAATGCCCTATGGCGGGGGGCACGCTGGTCCATAGCTCTAACGCCCTATGGCGGGGGCACGCTGGTCCATAGCTCTAATGCCCTATGGTGGGGGGCATGCTGGTCCATAGCCCTAACGCCCTATGGCGGGGGGCACGCTGGTCCATAGCTCTAACGCCCTATGGCTGGTCCATTAGAGCTATGGACCAGCGTGCCCCCCGCCATAGGGCATTAGAGCTATGGACCAGCGTGCCCCCGCCATAGGGCATTAGAGCTAAGGAACAGCGTGCCCCCGCCATTGGGCGTTAGGGCTATGGACCAGCGTGCCCCCCACCATAGGGCATTAGAGCTATGGACCAGCGTGCCCCCCGCCATAGGGCATTAGAGCTATGGACCAGCGTGCCCCCCGGGCATTAGAGCTATGGACCAGCGTGCCCCCCACCATAGGGCATTAGAGCTATGGACCAGCGTGCCCCCAGGGCATTAGAGCCATAGGATTGGCTGAAGGCGGACCGATCTGATTGGCCGAGGAATCTGTCAATCAGAATGATTGACAGATTCCCTCAGCCAATGAGGACGTTCGTTAACGCCCAACGTCAGAAGAGTCTCAAAAGTAGTCTCAAAGGTCTCACAGATTTGTAACTCACAAGCTCAGATTTGCAACTCACGTGAGTGAACTCACATGTTCACATTTGTCTTTTGTATCCACAAGTTCAGATTTGTGTTTTGTATCCGTGTTTCGCGTCTGTGTTTTGTATTTGTGTTTTGTATTTGTGTTTTGTATCTGTAATTTGCATCTGTGTTTTGTATCCGTGTTTCACATCTGTTTTTTGCATTTGTGTTTCAAACACAGATGCAAATTACAGATACAAAACGCAAATACAAAACACAGATGTGAAACACGGATACAAAACACAGATTCGAATTACAGATACAAAACACAAATACAAAACACAAATACAAAACACAGATGCGAAACACGGATACAAAACACAGATGCAAAATACAGATACAAAACACAAATCTGAACTTGTGGATACAAAATACAAATGCGAACCTGTGAGTTCACTCACGTGAGTTGCAAATCTGAACTTGTGAGTTACAAATCTGTAATATCTACTGTGAGACTTTTGAGACTGTTCTGACTCCATAATTGTGTGTTTGTGTCCCAGAGTGTTGGTTGCGTTAGCAATATCAGCTAACGATCGAAACGGATCAAAAAGCGATTAAAAGCTAGTTCACAGCTTTCTCGCGTTTGGCGGAGAAGGAAGAAGGAGTAGGTTCTCGTTTTCCATGTGACTGGCGGCAAAACGGTTAAAACAGATACTCTTTTATGAGTGGTGTTGTTCTTTCATACATGTTACGGGCAGTAAACCCCTAGACTTCAGAACAGTCCGTAACATACAATTCCCCAAAACCCAATTTACAGGAGTCTTAATGTTCATTCAAAGTAGCCCGAGCTGTCTTAAGTCAGTTGTTAACTTAGAGCGCTGATGGTTGGTAAAGCTTGCACCAAAATGAATATGGCCTAATATAGTGGCATCCATAGAGCTACAGTATCAAAGAAAGTAGAGGACGGAATCCACATTAATTTCAATGAAAGCTGCTCCTCCACCACATGCTCTCCTGGAAGTATACTGTCCTTCTGGGATTAGCACCAACACTGGTGCCAATAGGGTTTCAGGCCATAGCAGCATGCACAGTGGTGTCCTTTATGCACTAAGCTTGCGATACCAGATTTGGCCACTATAGTTAAAAAAAAGAAATCCCCCACATTCCCCCAAGTGGGGCTTTGCAGCATCTTGAAGTCACACACAGTAGAGTTGCACAATGAGCATGCTGGCTTTGAAAACAACATGTTTGGTTGATGTGATCGGACATCCATGGGAGGAAGACTGTAGACAATGTCCAACTGGTAATCACATACCGTGCTATTCTTTCATGGATGTAGGTAGAAATGTAACTGCATACATCGCCATTATTAGACTTCATTTGCAATGCCACCGAGTTACATCAAAAACAGGAAAAAGTTTATTAGTTAAAAACAATTGCATTCGAGTGCCATAATAATCATATTCTGAAATCAATCTATAGTGTGTGTCAGCAGAAAAGCGCCCCGACCGGTCAACTTCAAACTTGGTGGGTATAAGGGACCTGAGGGAACAATGCGCCGAGTGGGAAGTCGGTCAGATCTATCTATCTATCTATCAATGCACGAAGTCTCTGTACGTCTGTCTGTCTGTCTGTCTGTGTGTAATCCACGTAACTCGAGAACGGTTTGCCCCACTGACTGAAATTCGGCACACGCGTTCCACACCACCGCAGTGGCCGGTGTAAAGTCCGTCGGACCAACGGTTGTCCAGAACCGCCCCAAAAAGTCCTCTGCCCGGGCTCTGGACAGAGCCCCTATACCCAGGGTCCATATATGGAGCTGGCCTGTTCTGACATCATTCTGACATCTGCATAGACTCCATATTTGGGCATGCCTGACAAAGAACTCCATATATGGGCATAAAAGGGACACAGACATAATATCTGGGTGGGGCATTCATTTAATGGTTAACAGGTACTCTGACAACGGGTATTACATCGTTCCAGAGTACTTCTTAATGGCAGCGTTGAGTCAACAGGCGACAGTTAGGCTGTCTGCAGAGTTCACACTCATGTCAACAATAACCCTGATGTCTGAGTGTGAGCACATGTATGAAATTGGAATAATACAGCAGCATTAAACTGGACTCCTTGGTTGCATGTACAAATAGCTCCGGGGTTTTCCTCTACATTTTCTTCCTGCCCGTGTGCAGGAGATTTCCTGCTGTGCGCATTAAGTGATTTTTGCCCTTCTAGCCGGCCAAAGATATTATAGTGATGTGGCATACTGTCAGTGGTTGGAAAAAGTACTCACATCTCATCAAGTATCAATACTGCAATATAGAAATACTCTCTTACAGGTCAAAGTACGGAATTCAAAATTTACTTGAGTAAATAAAGTACCAAAAGTAACAGTACACATTATGCAAAATGTCCCTGTCACGGGGCAGCCCGTGCCCTATAGACAATAGTAAAGACACTGCACACAATTTACAGCTGCTTCCATTTGATGATCATCATGCTGGCCGGCTTGGAAGTGTCTGTTTGGGTGTAGCTGCTTTGAAGTGTATTTGGTATATTATGTGTATTATTGCTATCTAAAGTCTAAAATATGATGTATATGTGTTGTTCAACCTTTTGGTATTATGGTATGGCTGTTTATAGGACATCAGATATGGAGATTAGTTAATTGACAGTAAATTGCTAATCTGTGTTCTGGGTGTGGCTCACCCGTTATAAAAAGGAGGCTTCAGGTGAGGAGTCTCAGTTGTGACTTGGAGCAGACTAGTACAACACTAAGGGAGAGCTTCCAGGGCCTGCATGTGTAAGGTTTCGCCTGTTTAAACAGTTCTTAGTTTGTTTAGTTTAGCTTTTCAAGTGTTAATTTCAGATATTGAAGTTATTTTTGGCCAGCCTTATTTGTGATATTGTCATGTCTGCCTAGGCCCTCTGTGTATATATGCTGCACTGCTATTTATTAGGTGTTTGTGGAGGGAAATAAACATGAAAAAACCCTGAATTCCTGGACTTTGAACTGTTCTTGGAGTCTTGACCATCGGCCAATTTTACAGTCCCATTAGAATTTCTCAAAATGAATGAAAACCTTTTGAAAATAGCAAGCTCTTTGCAACGCATTGTGAGCTAGTAGATCGGCTATTTTCAAAATATATTGGGCTGACAGTGGTTTTGTTTTGTAATAATAAAAATCTACAAAGTAACTAAACTTTTCAAATAATTGTAGTGGAGTAAAAAGTACAATATTTGCCTCTGAGATTTAGTGGAGTAGAAGCAGATGTATTGAATATTAAAAATCACACCCGTGTGAACTGAGTGGTGTAAGGTCTTATATAGACTGATCAGCTGTGGTCTGACGTAATGTCTGACGTAATGAAATCACACCCGTGTGAACTGGGTGACCATAGCAACCATGCTCATTTTTTGGTACGAACAGACACGTAAACTAACAAAGCTGAAATCACACCGGGTGAACTGGGTGACCATAGCAACCATGCTAATCTTTTGGTACGAACAGACACGTAAACTAACAAAGCCAGTTGTAGGAGTGGTTTACACCACTCAAAAACAGAGGCCTTCTCCAGTAAAACAATACCTCAATTGTACTTAAAGGGATAGTTCTGATTTTTGAGTGGTGTAAACCACTCCTACAACTGGCTTTGTTAGTCTGTCTGTCTGTGCTCAAAAAATGAGCACGGTTGCTATGGTCAACCAGTTCACACGGGTGTGATTTAATTACGTCAGACATTACGTCAGACCACAGCTGATCAGTCTATATAAGAACTTACACCACTCAGTTCACACGGGTGTGATTTTTTTTAACTTAAGCTGTATGAAATACCAATAATATAGTGTATTAATTGATTGCCCGAGTCCCATAATTTTTGACCCCTCTATCAAACGGAACTGTTTTTTTGTGCCGCGCTGCGACGCATTGTGAGCTTGTATATGAGCTATTTTCGGGGTGCAACCCAGCCCTCTTTAGCTAGTGGAGATGCGGTCATGGATTTCTAAACAAATTTGTTCAATGCAAAATGCTACGTTCCAAGTTCAGGAGACTTCGTAAAAAAGCAATTCTCCTGAATGCTGCCTTCCGGCATGGAAAGGATTGGCATTTGCATTTCTTTCACCATAGTAAATACTGCATTCGTGGTCTGGAAAGGGCAGTTGCTTTATAGACGGGTAAAAGGGCAGGGGCTGAAGCCCCCTTTGATGTCTGTGTGCACGTCCCTGCCGCTCTTATAGGTATACTGTATGATTGTGACAGTGAGTGTGAATAGAATAGAAGTTATAGATTTGCATCCGTCATTAATTTATGTGCATTGTAGCAGGTCTCCTGGGTTGCAAACTACGTGAAATAGTCTGGGCCAGGCGTCCCATATTTCTACGAAAAATAAGGGACGCCTAGAAAAAAATCTCACTCTATACAGTATATTAGATGTACAGTTTTTGTATATTATTTTAACCAGTTGAACCACATCATTCGCATTCCGAGGCAGCAGATCTCGCATTTACTATGAAAACGTGCATTTCCCGTCAGTCAGTCCTTCCGTCCGTCACCCACCTCCATTATGGTCAGCCTCGTGACATCACTTGACATCACGTGATATAATCACTAATGATGGAGATCCCTGATGTCATCAATATTAAGCCCATATATGGGAATACCCATATATGGAGATCCCCTGATGTCATCAATAGCTGGCCAGCAACTCTAAATCTGACCTCAAACCTCTGTACACTCAAGACACTGCCCCCGCTGCCACCCTTAGATCTTCGAAAATGGAGCTGACCTGTTCTGACATTCCATATGTTGCTCTGACCTCATCAAACCCTGTACACTCAAGACACGCTCCATATACTGTATGGCCAGTACAGAAGCATACTACTATGCAGTCCCCAGCATAGTAGTTCAGGAGGAACGGATTGTGTGGCCCTGGTTTTTCCCTAATGGGACTGATCGAGGGTAGCTACTGGGACGTAAGTCGGGACTTGATCACCCCGGCTGGGTCGCCTGAGTGAGGGGTATGATGTTGGGAGACCCGGAACCCTGATGACCTTGGGATACATCACTGAGGATACGTCCCAGGTGCATCGATGCAATGTATTTTTTTCCCTTTATAATATAATACTGGGCCTGTTGAGAACTCTAGTTTTCGCCGGCTGCCTGGCGCGGCTGCACTAATGACTTTGGGGCAGGCCTGCCTAGAGTTTAAATGGACAGGTATCAGTCAAAAGGGAGACATCGAAGAGGAAGGATGGCCTGGGCCGTGGCTCAGCGGTCCAGGCACCTTGGCTGGTAAGCCAGCCTTACAGTGCGTCGCAGGTTTGAGTCCCGGTCCTGACGAACTTCTCCCCTTTCCTGTCTACCTACTGTCAGCTCCATATATGGAGATCTAAGGGTTTGAGGTTTGAGGTCAGATGTAGAGTTGCTGTCCAATATTGATGACATCAGGGATCTCCATATATGGGCATTCCCATATATGGGCTTAGTTTTGATGCCTGGGGTGCCTGGGGTTCATGCCAGGGGATCATAGTAAATGCGACCTGCAGTCGCAATAATATATGTAAGATGTGTGTCATGAGTCCCAAAAGATGAGGTTCAAAGTGTGTCCCTTCAACAAGTGACACGTCTTTTGGTTCGAGTCCCGATCCAGACAACCTTTGCTGCATGTCACTGTCACCCCCCCCATCTCTCTCCCCATGTCCTGTCACACTATTTATAAAAAAGCCCCAAAAAATATCGTACAAAAAAAAAGAAGTGACACGTCCAGGGACGGTTGCCAACCCTACAGGTCTCAGACTCTGAGCTCTACTGACTGTCTCCATGGAGAGTGATGTTCTGTATCAGGAGTGGATATAGGCAGTCACATTCCTTCTCCAGACTACAAATGGCAGCAGTGCTCGTGTCTTGGTCCGTCTGTGTCTGACAAAGGGCTGTTGTTTTCCCAGCCTCATTCTCTCTTCACACGCCAGCCCTTTTGGCCCGGAGCAGCTGCAGAGGCATTAGAACCAAATTATGGGAATATTTGCTCTGCGCTCCGTCGATATGGTCCGACCATTGATTCCGTCCATCCCTTCCTGTATGACCCTCTGATTCTCATTTCCTGGTTACATGATACGGTATCAAAGTGCGTTATGCATGCATTCCTATCCTACCCCACAGCAAAGTGCCAAATTTGAGAGCTTGCGCACCGCTCGCTTCTATGAGCAGACCTTCGGAGAAGTTGGGTTTTTACGGCGATACGGCTGATGCTATAGCTCGGACAATTGCACTGCACAAACAGTGTCATGCTCAAATTTGAGTTTTAAACCATATGAATCCCATAAAGCAGACCCCCCCTCCCAGGCCCAGGGGTCCATGGGGGGGGTTTCCAGGGGGGTCCCCAGAAAAAGTAGTTCATGTAACATCACAATCATTTTAACCACTTTATCCATTTATACGTTTGGAAAAAATATATATAAATCTTCTTTTCTGGGGGTCCCTGGCACAAAATATTTTCAGGTGGCCAAATATATAGTAATCTGGGAGTCATTCACTTGAAAAAGTTTGAGAACCACTGCCCTAGACCTATTCTGGGGTGAACTTTCGACAAGTCTTTATAGGCGTTGTAGACTAGAGGGAAATACCACAGCACCAGAGCCCTGGGGGATCCCAGTCAACTAAGTATAGGGTTTAAGTGGTTAATATTCTTCGACATGACCTCAGAAGACCCGTCAACGCAGCCTTGTCCACACGTATAACCGCTCTTCATTTTCAGCCTGAAGACCACAAAGATTCAGGATGCTCGTTTCAAGATCAACATTATAGTTTGCTTCTCCCAAAAATTATGTTTATTCAAAAAAAGTTTTGCGTCTTTCGCTTGCCTTCAGTCATCCGTGACAAAACTGATAAAACTGTGCGCCTGCACATCACAGCAGAAGTGGAAGCCCTTTTGTCACGGGGGGGTTCTCGTGAAACCTTAGACACTATAGGATACTCCTCTCCTCCACCGTGTCCAAGCTGACAGAAGACACAGTACTTGGCAGCGCTGGAGGAGAGAGACTGAAGGCACCCTTGTGCTCGGGAGGGGAATCAGAGAAAGCGAATCCTATTATGAAGAGGGCTTGGATGAGCCAGCATTCTGTAACCATGACAAAAATACACACACGCACGCACACACACACACACACACTTTATACCTGGGGTTGTCATGCAAGCTTTTAGGTATGCAATTGACTCCATAATAAACGTTGAGTGATTAACTGATGTCCTGAGGCATACTTGGCTTGTAGAGTAAATCATGTGTGCAACATTACAGTACAGTAAAGTAATGGTTTTCGTCAGCTTTAATCTTGGAAGCAAGATTAAAATGTATGCCAACTCCAGAGATGCTACACATACACACACACAGGAATGCGAGACGCGTGCCTTTTCAGTGCATGTTTATTTTCATGATCAAACAAATCAATTGTGTTCAGGCTTGGGCTCATTGGAACTAACGTAGGGTACTTTATGTTCTGAAAACTCAGTTTTCAAGGTTTTAAAGAAAAAGATTGTGATTTGTTTTGTTAAAATAAGTGAAGCTCTAACTTCTGAAAGTAATCATTGCTATCGAGTGTTTGTTCAATAACAGGACTAGTCTCCATGTCTCTCCAGCTATTTATTAAACAGCAAATCCACATTCAGGTTGGGATACCAATTTTATCCAATCAGGAAAGAGAAACTCACAGTGAGAGGATACAGCTTAAACAAATTAAATTGAAAGTGATGACAAAAAGCAATTAATGAGCACTAAAAAAGGAAGGAAGCCGATAAATGGGTACTCTCTCTGATTAGCTGGAGTTTTGCAACCCACCATGAATGAAAGAGAGCTGAAGAGACAGGGAGACTCCTGTTACTGAGCAAACACTATAGCAATGATTAATAAGAATATAGTGCTTTAACCTTTCAAAAAGAAAATATTTTTGACAACTATTTGGGGGCCCACTTGCAATATCTTCACGGCCCACCAGTGGGTCCAGCTGGCCCACCGGTTGAGAACCTCTGATTTAGATGTCACCAGACATATCAGTGGGTGGAGATCTCTGATCGTCTGGCTAGACGAGACTAGTGTTGTTGAGGTGCTAATTCTTGCTGAGGCCTGGAAAGTATTCTGCCGTCATTAAAAAAATCAATGCGGCCCGCGCTTCCTCAGCAAATTGGTTTGAAATTGATTTGGTGTGTCAGTCAACCGCAGACATGAGCAGAATGCAGAGTACATAAACGAAGTGGGGGGTGTAGGAAGTAGAACAAGAGAAGACATACTGTAGGCCTGGAGTGTTGACAGATAGTGTGGCTTTTGGTTCTGGATGTTTTGGTCAATAGCGATTAATCAGCTTCTCATTAAAAATCCAGACATGTGTTCCAACAGGACCACAATCCCATCATCCAAAACAATTCAAGTCGTCGTTGGGTTGTTTAGGGGCGGTAATCAGAAGGTCACTGGTTCGATTCCCTGCCCATGGCTACGTGCCTGAGCAAGAAATGTCCCACCGAGCGCTGATGCAGCCGTTTGTAACCGTGATCAGTGACGCTTAGTAATCGGCCGTGAATGAAGCTTGTTTTGATTAGAATCGGATCCTGGGAAAAGAATCCGACATAAAAGCTTTTTTTTTTTTAAAGAATATAACAGGAGCTCGACAGGCACGGACATCTTGAATATCGGGTCATTGCCTGTTTACTGACGAATAGCAATCCAGAGATAATCATATGTACGACTGGGACCTAACTTAATCAAAATAAAACATTGATTGACGGAGATCTGTCAATGGCAGTGAACAGTTGGATTTGAATAGAGAGTATGCGCGTGACATCATCATCAAACCAGGAAGTTATGCAGGAACGCCTACTGAGTGGCAAAAAACTACTTTCTGGCCTTGACAGCCCATACATCCAAACAGAAAAGTCCTATCTGATTGCATTAAACAACGTTAAACAATGTTAAACTCACTTTGCCTGTTGCTTTGCCACTTGATGTGCCATTCACTTTAAGCATGCGCATACTCTCTATAGACAGAGATCTCCTTCAATGGCAGTGAATTTGTTTAATTGCAAGCAAATGGCTGCTCACTGCTCCTAGTTTATAGGATGGGTAAATGCAGAGGACGCATTTCACTTATGTGAATATATTATATATAGTGACAAAAAACACCCCAAGGAGTGGGGACTATTCTATAGTGAAATGGACCCGAGTTGCACTGTACTTAGTGGACTCTTTTGTCCCTCTACATCAAATCTCTTTTCCAAAAATGGAAGATCTACAAGCTAACAAAGTGTTGCAATCAGCTATTTGGTTCCCCCGAGAATAGGGATGCCGGGGTTCGAGTGGTTAACTAACTATTGGAGAGAAGGCCCTGAGGTCAAGCAGTGCATAATCTGTCCAAGGTATGCTAATAGGTCATAATCAGCTCTCATATGTTTTCAGAAGTTCAGCAAATCTGATGAAAAAGGGCCACTTTCTTGCCTGGCGTCTTGATTTTCTGATTTGCTCCGTACTTATCTCGGACTTGGCACAGTCTGTGGCAAGGAGAGAACCGTAATAGGAATGATCCAACGTGTGTGTGTGTATATAAATAGTTTCCATGGGTAATTGACCTCTTTCCTGGACACACACACTCCAACATCAAACGGGTGTATCCTCTAGACTCCAAGAGCCACTGATTAAACACATTTCAGAAGTATTTCCCTTCTACTTCCAGGCAGATCTGGCAGAGCCATACTAGACGTGTTTCATTAAGTAGCGACATCAAGAATGTACATGTATTCGTGCGTCTACATGAACGCAAATTATCCACCAATGTGTAGCCTAACTGTTTGTGTGTATTTTCAGAGGCCAAGCTATGCATGCACCAGTGATGAATAAGTACTCACATGATTTACTTAAATAAAAGTATCAAGACTGCAATATAGATATTCTCTGTTACAAGTAGAATAACGTAGATCCTACGTTCGGCATTATCAGCATTAAAATATACTTACCAAAAATAAAAGTACTCTGTCATTGTTCGGAATGTCCCATTTCACAAGTTCAAAATGTATTACAAAATGTTTTAAAATAGGCGATCTACTGTACAAGCTTACAATGCATCGCAATGCATATTGAGCTTGTAGATCTGGTATTTTCAAATGGCTGAAATACATCTGAAGAGTGGTTAGTGTGTTTTGTAATAATAATGAAAATCTAAGTAACTAATAACTAAAGTTTTCATATAATTCTAATGGAGCAAAAGTACAATATTTTCCTCTGAGATGTAGTGGGGTAGAAGTAACAGTATACCTCAAAATTCAAGATTGTACTTAAGTACAGTATTGAGTACATTATGTACTGAGTTACTTTGAGATACTTTATGGCGTGCACACACATTCTCTGTCCGTCCCTGCCTCGGGGTGGTGTGGCGTGCCATGGCCTCGATGTGGGGGGAAGTAACGTGGCATGCTGCCAGCTGAATCTCCAGACTTACAAGAAAAGATGAGTGGCATTGTTCCAGCGGTAGATCCCCAGCTCTGCTTCCAAATCCCTGCTGGCCGGACTGAAATTTCAGCCCGTGTATATAGAGGAGCAGCTAGCGGAGCAGGGCCCCGACAAAAGATGACATTGGCTTGTAAGTTTTAGTTGATGACGCTCAGGGGGATTCCATTATGTGGCTGTCACACAGCGTTAGGCGAGACAGCAAACACTTTCATGTGTGGATTACCGTTTACCCGTCGGAGATAATAGATATTTGCCTCCGCTAAGCCATGCCTCTGTTGATTTCTACCACCCCCCCTTTAATAACTTCTTGCAAGCAAGCAAATTTTAATAAGTGCAAGAATGCTGACATCTAAGAGGCTGGAACAATGGCTTGTGTTTGACACAGATAAGCTGCTTAATGTATTTTTTCTATAGACTAGACATATCTGATATATCGTATTTTGACAACTCGATTATCATGTTCAAAAAACCTTTATTTAAACATGTGTGATTATTTCAGACAAGCCAAGCAGTCTATTATTTTTGGTTGCTCTGTTCCCTTTATATGAAACATCCAATGTCAGGCTTGATTTTCCAACACTGCCAGTTCAAGAACAAAACATATTGCTATTTACTGTAAACTCTGACTCTTGGGACTTCATTGTTACAGGATTTTGTTTTTGTTCTTGGATGAAGTTGTGCTGTGGAACATTGTACAAACATAGCATTGATTGATCATAATTCAGAAGTTGTAATCAAATGCATCAATCTTGAAGAAAAATATAAATCTGACAAGCATCAAAACAGAGGCTCACATGCAAGAGAGAAGTATGTTTACATGTACAATTAGCCAGAAGATGGATTGCTGCCAGTTAGCCAGTAGGCTATAGAGCATTGTTAGAAGAGAATTGTTTGAGTAATGCAGATGGCTTATTTCAATGATATAATATAATATATTTGGTGAAATACTAGCGGGTAGCGGTCCTAGAGCCATGGGCTCTAGGCGTTAAGTGGTTAGTTTGTTGAACAGCCATGTCGGGCCAACAGAAATTACACATTTGTTCGACCCTGTGGACAACAGAGGCACTTATAACACTTGAAGCAGCCACTAGTCCTCCATTTTAAGGGTTGTGCTTCTAAAAACATTTGTCATATTTTGTGCAATCATTTGCAGCGTATTCCAACTTCCCTTCTAAGAACATTAGAGAACAGTCCAAGCAACAGTTTTTGAAACCTCTCAAATGATCATCTCCATACAGTACCAAAACCTCTTCTGGCCCATTTATTTTGGGATAAGCCAATACAATATATGTTATCTCACAAGCTATTGTTTTGAATTGATATCATTACATTATTTTCTGAGTACAGAATACAAAGCAAAGTTAAACATTTACGTAACATCAACAGTTCAGATTCAGTTCCCTGTGGTCTGGGGAGCCTTGGTCCTGGGCTTGGGTACGGGTGAGTGTTTCTGACCTTCAGCAGCTGTGGAGAACTCCGGGGTGTTCTCTGAAGCCTGGGCTCCAGGGCCAGGCTGAGGAACAGCCAGGGTGTAGGCTCTGGGTGAAGATTTGGGGCTAGGGGGAGGCGAGCGCTCCGTGGAGTACATGGGTGAAGCTTTGGGGCTAGAGGGAGGCGAGCGCTCTGTGGGGTGCATAGACTCATAGTCATGGCCGACAGGGTCAGGTGGAGTCAGCTGTGACATTTTGAGCTGCCCTCTGTCACCTAGGCTCAGTACAGCCGTGCGACGCCGATGTCGACGACAAAGTACGATAATGGTGATGATGAGCAGTAGAATGGCACTTCCTGCTCCTGCTAGTGCCCCCAACACTATCTTGGGTTTAAAACACAACACGGTTGAAGGAGGTACAGGCGGACATGTTGGAGGTTCAGGCGGACATGTTGGTCGGATGCTGATACTACTTTCCTTACCAACCTTGTTGGCTGCACTGCAGGCAAAGTCGTTGTTCTTCACACCCTTCAACGAGGACTTCAGTGTTTGCCCAGTTTCACTAGGTAAGGGTTTTTCATTTAGAGCCCATGCAAAGATCAAGCCTTGAGCTTGCGGTACATTGCAGGTTAAGGTGACCACGTTGGCCTTCGAGTCGCAAACGAACGTCACCACAGGCTTTGGTTGTGGTGCAATCATGCACAGACGAGTGGTCTGCCCTTTAACTAATGTCTCATTTAGATCATGCACATCTGCTTTGTAGACCCCTGCATCTGAGAACTTTAAGTCGTACAGCTGCAGATCTCCGGTCGCAGTGACATCCTCTGGCTTGCCTATGGACACCTTGCCAGACCGTTTGTGGAAAATGATGGTGCCATTGTGGGTCCATTTCAATGCATCTGTGGCTGACAGTGCCTTTTTGTCAAAAGGCAGCGTCAGATTCTTTTGACCAACTGCAGCAGGGTCACAGGTTTCCTTGTTAGCAGACAAGGTGATAAATCCAAACAGGAAAAGGACTCCCAGGGTGGTAGAAAAACATGCCATGATATGTCCTCTGAGTATAGTGTATCCTTGTAGACGGTAAATGATCCTTCAAAATGTCCCGACACTTCTTAGAGTTTCACTCCGCTTCTTTTGAAGAATGCAATTATTTTGCCTTTTTAACGAGTATAAGTAGAAAATGGTTATTTTGGGGATACTTCCAAATTAAGAGCGGATTCTCTGGAATCAGGTTGAAACTGAGAACAAATGGCAACATAAATGCCTTTCAACTAAAAAAAGGAACATGATGGGGAAGTGAACCCTCAGCAGAGAACTGTCTGCTTTCAGCTTTTCGTGGAGGATGTGTGATGTGCCAATCTCCTGTCACATCATCTAATTTCACAACATCGGTTAAATTTAGCAACAACATCACTGACACAATCACTAGGCTACTATTTTGTTCAGGGGCTCCCAAACTGTTCAACTTGAGACCCAAACGATAAATCACCACTTGAGTCCTATTTAATAGTCACTGTTCTGAATCTACAACCCAAAAATGGGTCCCTTCCCACTGTTTTGAAATCACTGATCTCCACCAGGTCAGGTAGGTTATTGTGGCCTCCTGGTGGTACTATAATAGGTCAATGTGAAAAGGGTATAATTTCTTCTTGCGCCTTCTTCTTCGAACGGCAATTGGACGCACAAATTCATGATTTGACACATTTTGTTCCAAAAATGTGTTTTGCAAAAATCCACCTGCTGGTCGCGCTATATAACCGATGTGAAAAGGGTGGTATTTATTCTTCTGCCTAGTAGCAAAATGAAATATTTAGTGTAAATTACCCAATCCTCCATGAAGTGTGTGTGCATGTTACCCAATCCTCCATGAAGTGTGTGTGCATGTTACCCAATCGCCCAAGGAGAGTTTGAAAACATGACTACGGTAATGACAAAAAAACTGGAGGTTATATGATAACCATGGTTATTTAACCAATACATTTGCGATAGATACGCATGTGAGAACATCCCAATTGTTCTTATTTACAGAAAAAAAACTCCCATATCTGTTGGGCGAAGTACAACAATGTGCAACCACAGCAGCAAGATTCGTGAGCTGCTGTGATAGGGGAAGGATATGAAATGGAACTCAACCACCCTAAACACTACTAATCATTGTGTGTGTGTGTGTTCCTGCAGTATCTGCATCGAGAGATCTCGATACATTAGAAATTAATTTATTGGAGATTCTGACTTTCAATTACAGTACATACATTTTGTTTTGATCGTATTGTTCCACTTTTTGCTTTGGCAATGTAAACATATGTTTTCTCATGGCATAAAGCCCTTTGAATTGAATTGTAAACCACTAGTGGAGCATCAAACCGGTGGCTGCTGGTGCCATTTCATGCAGCGTTCACACACTGGCAGTGACAAAAGCTAGAAAACTACCTAGCATTACCACATTGCTGCAATACTTCTCCTTTTAACGTCTACTCTGCCTTTTCTGTGCACCCCAGACAGTCTTTAGGTTGCTTGATTCAATATTTAGATATTTGATATTAATTTGATCAGACACGTCCAATATTAGCCCATTCAACTTCAAACTCCACGTTAACTATGTTGTACTCATTGAAAACACATGTCTCTGGTTCTGGTGAATGAATCTAATATTTTTTTATTTGTTACTGTATTTCATTATGTTCATATTTTCTGTATGTAGCCTAATGTTACCATGCATGAAATCCATTAAATTCATGCACGAATTGCATGAAATAACAGAAAAATTATGATCTGTTCATGCATTAGATTAGAAAAATATCAGTCACCAGAACCAGGGATGTTTCAATGCGCGGAATGTGGTTATTGTGAGTTTAAAGTTGAATGGGCTTATATGAAGGACAGTCTGATCAAATGAATATCAAATATCTAAATATTGAATTAACCAACTTGTCTTGGGTGAACACGGCACACAAAAGGCTGGGTGGACATGATGCCCAGAAGTGTCTTAAAGTGAGGTTTAAACTGTATACCTGTGTACTTTTTGCAAACTGTTAATAAAGTATTCAATCAATCAATCAAACCAATGCAGGAATTGAATCTGATCACTTGCAAATAACAGTGTGGACGGTCAATCCTGAATATCGCCTTTGAGAAACAATTCCGATTTGCCTGCAGTGTAAACAAAAGCCAAAGTGTATTGCTCACACACAGCTGACCTAGAAAAGAAAGAATATGTGAATCATCTGCCCTAGAATTCTTATACCACAAGTTAAGGTTAAGTTAACTTCCCCAGACAGTGATGACGTTTGTATAAATGCAGCCAAGAAAAATCCTGTCGCATTGTTTTAACATGGCAAACCAACTTCACATATGGAATGAGGTGAGATAATTAACGTCCACAGTCATTTCATGAGATAAACAAAGCTGGCGCAACGTTCATAGATCATACACTAGTGGTTTCGCGGAAGGGTTCACGCTGAGTTCTGTTGTGGGCAAAGAGTTGTGCTGACAGCACTATTCATGCCAACACAATAGGAGTGGAATAAGCTATTTAAAACGAGAGTCAAGAGCAACTGCAATTGGGTTAATAGCCTATAAGCTGTTAGCTAGAATTGTCTCAAGACACTGCAGAGAAACAGGATGCTCACAAAAAAGAAAGAACAATTTACCCAATACATAAACTCTTTCCTCCATGTTTGTCTCTCTGCAAAAGTAAATAAATAAAGAAACTAAAAAGAAAACACCAATCTGCTCTCATTCTCTCTGTGGTGGTTTTGGATATGCAGGGAAGGCCGTATTTTTGCTTGGCCTTTGGAGAATGTTTTCACAAACAATGGCACACAGAGCATGTAAGCCAGGCCTCCACTATCCCCACATGAATCCTGAGCTTGGCCATGGTTACCATGGTTGGTGTTGGGCCCCCCGCAATGTCACATTTTCCTGACCCATATTCCATTGTTGGGCCACATTAGCAAGATATTTGGCATTTTTTATTATGAGGAAAAACAATATGCTAGAGCAGGAAATAAAGGTATGCTGATTCAATAATTCTACATTTTTCTTCGATTAACTTAAAGTATATTTAGTTGACCAAGTGACCAAGTGTCTTGCTCAAGCCACTTCGACATGGGTTTTGCTTGATTGATTGAACTTAATCAACAAGATTATTAACAGTACAGGAAGCAGAGTCAAAATACAGGTGTTGAGCCGGGAACAAGGGTTCAGGTCGTTCGTTTTTGACGCCGTTATTGGGGACAGAAGGGAAAGGCTCAAAGGATACACTTCCTTCATGTCCCAGAACTGGTGTCTCACTTTCCACATGGGGGATTTCTCTCTCATTTGTTTATTGTTCCTACCTCGGTCTCTCTCTTTTAGCAGACTATAAAGTAAGAGAGTAGCGTATTATTAAGGTCTCTGCCTCCACGGCATGTTGAGTCCTCACTCATATCAGAGACAACACTGCATTCCACACCAGGGCAGTGGAAGACACATATTTCAACTCCCCACACCCCCCGTCCCCGTCACCACCTCCCTCCCCTTCTGCAAGATTTACTAATGCAGTCATTATCTGTGATTTGTAGGTACAACTACAAACCACAGAGAAATTATGCTATGATTGTTATCTCCTCCTGCCTCTTCCTCTCTACAGCAGGTTGAAAGAGGCATCTTAGAATATAGTCGGTATGCTCACCGTTGCATTCCCTCACTGTCCTGAATGTCCTCGCTGTTACTGTTAATATAGTCGGTATGCTCACCGTTGCATTCCCTCACTGTCCTGAGTGTCCTCACTGTCCTGAGTGTCCTTTGAGACACAAATACTGGTATTTGGGGGCATGCCCGAAAATTAAGGCCTGGCCCTACCTGGGCCCTCATCAAACCCTGTAGTGTACACTCAAGACACTGCCACCGCTGCCACCCATAGATCTATATGGAGCGGAGCTGACCTGTTCTGACATTCCATATGTTGATCTGACCTCATCAAAGGCTGTACACTCAAGACATGCTCCATATATGGCCAGTACACGCTTCTCACCCTTTAGGGCGAGGTCGCTTCTCGCCCTTTAGGGCGAGGTCGCTTCTCGCCCTTTAGGGCGAGGTCGCTTCTCGCCCTCAGGCATCTTACTGGTATTAACATACTGTACTTACTAGAGTAGGTAGATACTCTATAAATTGGTCTGAATTATGTTTTATTCAGGCATCTTACTGGTATTAACATATTGTACTTACTAGAGTAGGTAGATACTCTATAAATTGGTCTGAATTATGTTTTATTCACGAAAAAAGGTTATGGATTGGATTGCATTCATGTAAAAAGAAGAAAGAAATGCTGAGATACACTCAGAAAGATCTGTTCTGTAGCCTGAAGGAGTCTCACATCTGGTTCTGGTGTACAGTTCATCCCTCGATGTGACTGAACAAAACCAGGGAAGTTTCAGCTCCCCCTGGTCTCATTTAAACCAATACGTACAACAAATTATATCAAGCCCAGGCATTATTTAAATGAAATTAGCAAGATCTATTATCTATTATGGACGGTCAATTCTGTTTACTTTATCCAACCTTCCATTAAACTCATGTTAACTGATATAGTGATTTTTATCTTGTGTATGAGTGAGCAGACACATACAGTGATATTGACACATTTAATACTAGTGATGACTCAATTAGGCCAGGCAGTCTGGCACACTTCCTTCTTGAGATTTCCCTTTTCGCAGTTGAATTTCTTGACCTCCGATTTCCCAGTAACTGACAACAACATTGACCAGGGCTCACCACCATGCCATCTTGTGGTGGACATTTTCTCAAAATTAGATGTTTGCCGGACATACAAAATAAGTGGTCAATAATATTACCAGGAAGGTAGCTAATAGGATATCTGACCAACTATTATACCATAGTCTATTTGTTTTATGGACCAAATGGTCAACGTTATGATGTAAACATTATTTGACAATTTGCAGATGTTTGACAATTATTTTAGTAGGCTAGAGTTTGTTGACTACTTGTGATGCAGTAATGGTGCTTTTTAATTTAAAATGTATTACTTATTTTTTCAGGTATTAGGACAATTATGTACGAAATTAAAAGTCCATAAGTTGTCACTTTACTGTCATCATTCTGGAGGCCCAGCCCCACATTTCTCTCTCTCTCTCTCTCTTTCCCAATACATTCAAAGACCACCAGTTGAAAACCCCTGATGTAGATGATAGGAGCACTCCTCAACAACCAGAAAACAACAACATGCACACTCTCCCAGGCAGCCTACAAGTATTGAAGTAGTAGTGTTGAGCATTGAAGACTGCAGAGTGTAACAACAGCTAGTTTCTTTCAGCTCACTTCCAAATTACAAATTAGCAAAATAGCACCCCATAGCATAGCAGCAGACAACATGGGCAGAATCAATGAAAATCCATTCAGCAAAAATTACAATTAAAGTATGACCTTTGATGTCTACAATCATGTAGTAATCCATAATCAAGGGTGGACGCTGTTGTGGAGTTGCCCAGTAAGCTGAAGTCCTCAGGATACAACTGTAAAGTATAGGCTAGCTCCTCTAGGGACTGCTGACTTCCTTTCTTTCCAAAAACTTTGCAATAGACGTTTGACAGTGTGAGGCTAACATTTAGGATACTCTCAGAGAGGCCTCTCATTAATATTTAATCATAAACAAAGACGCAAGTTTCTGGTGTGAAGAAAAACAAATCTGCCACATTCTAGAAACAAGCACATATGACAGGCATCATGCAGGCATGACCAATCAATCTATAATGCAGGTACAGATGGACAAACTAGGCAGTCAAAGTCATACGATTTGTCACACACGTTACCGCAGTGAAATTTGTTCTCTGCATTTGACCCATCTCTTGGAGCAGTGAGCCGCAGCCAAGGAGCGGTGAGCTGCAGCCGTGACGCGCTCGGGAATCATTTGATTAGTAGATTTGACCCCCCAATCCAACCCTTTGATGCTGAGTGCCAAGCAGGGAGGCATTGGGTCCCATTTTTACAGTCTTTGGTATGACCCGGCCGGGGATCGAACCCCGACCTCCCAGTTTCAGGGTGGACACTAGTGTTGTAGTCGAGACCACCTAAAGCGAGACCAAGACAAGACCAAGACCTAGAGGGGTCGAGACCAAAGACGAGACCGAGACCGCCGCGACCCTAGGGGGCCGAGACCAAGACAAGACCAAGACCTAGAGGGGTCGAGACCAAAGACGAGACCGAGACCGCCGCGACCCTAGGGGGCCGAGACCAAGACAAGACCAAGACCTAGAGGGGTCGAGACCAAAGACGAGACCGAGACCGCCGCGACCCTAGGGGGCCGAGACCAAGACAAGACCAAGACATAGAGGGGTCGAGACCGAGACGAGACCGAGACCGCCGCAAGGCGAGACCGAGTTAAGACCGAGTTAAGACCAAGACCTTGTTTTATTTTCTTATTTGATAGGCACAGAAAACAATCTTGATCTGAAACACTGCAAATAGATTTTACAAAATTAGGTATAGGGCTACTACAGCATGATTCATTCAAATATTTATTTTAAATATCAATGAATGAATAACAATGAGGCATGCACATCAGAGCCGCCTGGGAGAAAAATGTTTGTGTTAATTAATTAATCAATATCCAAAACTATACAAAATCTATAAGGCCAAACCTTATTAGAAAAAACTAGAAAAAGTGCCCTTCTGGGCACAGGTCTCCACCAGGAGGATAGGACTGTGTGAGATGTTTGGCAAAATGTTTAGGAGTAATATAAACATGTTTGTTTGTTTTTTGCAAACAGCCTTACACTTAAGTAACTAGTAACTAAAGTTTTCAAGTAATTGTAGTGGAGTAAAAGTACAATATTTACCTCTGAGATGTAGTGGAGTAGAAGTAACAGTATTGGAAAATGGAAACACTCAAGTAAAGTACAAATATCGCAAAATTGTACTTAATAAGTACAGTACAGTATACTCAAGTAAATGTTACTTTCCACCACTGGGAACCAAATGCATCCTTACAGGTTGTGAAATTGTGAAATTTAAGGGAACTTGGAAAGACAAGTTCATTTCAGATTTATTTTTCCTAGACGAGAAAATTAAAGAAGGAACTGAAACCTCAGCCAATTAGCTGACCATGCATATACGGCCCCAGGAAGAGTAGACTTCACTGCGGCCGTGAGGGCTAAATGGGGAACCGCAATAAACCGTAAACATGAAACTGGATCACAAGCATGGATGGCATCAATGTTTTACTGTACGTTTTGTCGCATCGACAACTGTGATGGTGGGAAAGTGGAAATTGGACAAAGACACATCACAAATGACTGGCAGTGAAGTGGCAAGAAAGAGAGAACTGAAATCTTCAGTCATATGACTGAGATTTCGGTTCTTTCTTCCAGTATCGTGTGTGTGTGTGTGTGTGTGTGTGTGTGTGTGTGTGTGTGTGTGTGTGTGTGTGTGTGTGTGTGTGTGTGTGTGTGTGTGTGTGTGTGTGTGTGTGTGTGTGTGTGTGCGTGTGTGCGTGCGTGCGATTTATTCATGCCTTTATTCATATTAAACTAGTGTTAGTTTACTGTTAGTTTCAAATTATTTAATTATTCTGTTTGCATTATTCAAATTAGCAGCCTATAAAACATAAAAGTAGCAGTGATTTTCTCTGGTGATTTTATTATGTTTTAATCTATAACTAATTGTGTTGTGGTTTATTTAATTTCACGCTAGTACCGTATGTCCATTGAAACCAAAGATCTAGTTTAATCGGTTTAGGTTCAAAACATATATTTTCTACCAGCATTAATGGTATAAGTGTACAATTGTTTTATTACAATTTGTCATATAGCTGTAGCTCCTCATACCAACTTACGCAGGGTCTGTACCCCAAAGATAAAGATTTTATCATAATTTATGTTTTGTAGTGACTTAAAAGTGAGGTTAAAAGCATAAAAGGTTAGTTTATCACACTGATATAAAATAATCTTCTATTACGACCAGTAAGACGCCTGACTGCGAGAAGCCACCTTGGTGGTGAGGTTGCGTGCACGCATCCGCCTGGGTGACGGCCGAATGCCGCTGGTGCTTTGGCATGGGGGGGTCAGATCAACATGGAATGAATTCTGTACTGGCCATATATGGAGCGTGTCTTGAGTGTACAGGGTTTGATGAGGTCAGATCAACATACGGAATGTCAGAACAGGAAGGACTGGTGGGGAAGGGTCAACATATGCAATGTCAGTGCAGGTCAGCATGCAAATATGGAGATCTAAGGGTTTGAGGTCAGATGTAGAGTTGCTGGCCGCAGTGGCCGGCTCCATATAGAGAGATCTAGATCTGATGATCCAGTCATCTCCATGTATGGTTATCCAGGGTTAGATGAGGTCAGTGTCGTGATCTTCATATATGGAGATTGGAGATAGCCGTGACCATATATGGATGTCACAGTGATGTCACAAGGCGTGACCATATATAGATGTCACAGTGATGTCACAGTGATGTCACAAGGCGTGACCATATATGGATGTCACAGTGATGTCACGAGGCGTGACCTGGAGGTGTGATGTCGTGAGGTGTGACCATATGGAGGCGTGACCATATGGAGGCGTGCATGGGGTGACTAACTAACGGACGGACGGACGCACAGGAAATGCAGGTTTTCATAGTAAAATATAAACATGTTTTTGAGGCATTTTGTTCCAAAAATGTGTTTTGCAAAAATCAACCTGTTGGTGGTGCTATAACAGGCCAATGTGAAAAGCGTGGGATATATTCCTCAGCCTAGTAAGTAAATAGCTTGCTGCGTTCATGATTTGAGGCTTTTGTTCAAAACGGGGCAATCTTGCAAACTGTGAAAGCTAATTATAGCCAATTAGGATGGAATATGAAATATCGGACAGATCCGACTTGAGCACATGACCATAGAGATAGTGTGTAACGATTTGTGAGATTTTTGGACAGAATCTGGAGGAGTAATATCCAAAAATGTGTTTTACAAAAGTCGGCCTCCTGGTGGCGCTCTAAAAGGCAGATGCGGAAAATGCAGGTCAACGGTTTGTCCTTGACCTCTAGGGAGTGTGCATGCAACGTTTCACGCAGATCGGTGCAGTTTTAGGTAAAAAATGTGAAAAGCTGCCTCATGGTGCCGTTGTGGAAAATGTGGGGCAGAGGTTCATCGTTGGCCTCCAGGGAGTGTGTGTGCAAAGTTTGGCATCGACCGGGTTAACGGTGCCGGAGATTAGCTGTTCACAGACGGACGGAAGGACGGACACACACACGGACGGAGTGCAAAACATACTCTCTCCCCATGCCTTCGGCCTGGTGGAGACAAATATTAATATATGAAAGCCTTTTCAAATGTCCTATTGGAATTGCAGGTGCTGCCAATTGTGCCAAATAAGTAATTACCCTCATGCCAGTCAGTTGCGCAAATATATAGGTCAGATCAATTAGCAGAGCGGAGCAGCTTCTCACTGACTGCAGCACAATGACCAGCGCTTCTTAAAGTTTACTTACTTTAATAATATGACATAGTGTTGGATCTCCAGACAAACAAACCTTGGATTATATAATTATTGGATTATAATTATTCAAATGACTAGCATGAGCCACAAGGTAAGAAACTAGAATTATTCACTGTTCTTCATCGCAAAAAAGCAACACTGTATTAAGACATGGTAGTATAATATTGGTGCAAAATGGAAATATGTAATTAGAGAGAGAGAGGGGGGGGGGGGGGGGGAGACACAGACAGGCAGAGAGAGAGAGAGAGAGAGAGAGAGAGAGAGAGAGAGAGAGACACAGACAGGCAGACGGAGAGAGAGAGAGAGAGAGAGAGAGAGAGAGAGAGAGAGAGACACAGACAGACACAGACAGACAGACACACAGACGGGGAGAGAGAGAGAGCGAGCTTAAAGCCCCGTTCCCATTTAAAATAATTTAAAAAAGCTGTCTAGCGTGAGGCCTCTCAAGCCGCACCGTTCGCACTATACCTAAAAACTCCGCCACCCGGCCGACACTTTATTTATGCCAGCCTGATATCATTTCATACAATCAGAACATGTTCTAACCCAATTTCAATAGACTTAAGATTAGACGTCTGCTCTTCTTCTGAGCTGCGCTGCGCTTCTACAGCTGTCTTTAATGTTAATATGAATGGGATCACCGGATCAGTCCTTGCGATCGGGTTGATAGAACGTTTTGCATTATCTCGTCTCGAGTGGTCTCGGTGGGGGAAGAGACCCGAGACAATTGGTCCGAGACCGAGACGAGACCAAGACAAATGAAGGGCGAGACCAAGACGAGACCGCAAGACAAAAAAGGAGAGAGGCGCGAGACCGAGACAAGACCAAGACAAATGAGGGGCGAGACCAAGACGAGACCGCAAGACAAAAAAGGCGAGAGGCGCGAGACCGAGACAAGACCGAGACAACGAAAATGTGGTCTCGAGACCGGTCTCGAGACGAGACCATGTCTCGAGAACTACAACACTAGTGGACACTCTAACCACAATGTCTGGTGGTACTCATACCACTGTCTGGTGGTATGCCAGTGGCTTCGGATCCAAATAGGAAAAGATGAATAATAATACTGCCATATTTTGCTAAATTGAATGGAGTGATTGCATTCACATTATGTTATGCAATGAAGCTACTGTCATCATAATTTATTTATTTATTTTGTTTGTTTTTTTGTGGCTGGGCCGAGTTCAGAAATACCTGGGCCTAGGCCCAGGCCCAGGTAGGACCAGGTGTGGATACGCCCCTGGTATACTCATACAATGAACCACGCTGGGCAAGACCTACGTTGTTATAGACGCCGACGGTATCATTTTTTTGGGGCGGAAGTTTCGGGATTTGGGCAGAAGTATCGCTCAAGGAAATGACGTTGACGCTTTACAAATCTGTTTACATCTCCGTGAATGAAACAAGTGTTGTGATTGGTCGAAAAAAATATCGTATCCGTGGGAAATACATCTGACGGATGTTCTGGCACGACACTTCCACCGATACCGTCTCTGCCTTAGGTTGTGACCAGGCTTTTCTCTTTGCAGATGAGTAAGCCTGGGACCGAGGCGAACAATGAACCTCTCTTCCACGATAGACCCAGTGCTAGCATCATCAGAGCTGGGATTCTACTGTAATGTCTTATCACGCTGTTTCTCAACATTGGGTCTGGGGACCACCAGGGGTGACCCTGTGTACAAATGGAACCAAATGGGCCTGGGCCGTGGCTCAGCGGTCCAGGCACCCTGGCTGGTAATTCAGTATGGCAGTGTGCCGCGGGTTCTGCATGTCACACCCCCATCTATCCCTCTATAAAAAAAATATAAAATAAAGGCGAAAGCCTTAAAACAAAATTGAACCAAATGGACCCTTATGGGTGTAGATTAGGTGCTCAAACTGGGGGTCCATAAAATGGGAAAAACAGGGTGAATGTTTTTTCTGCTTTCACAGGAGCTCCATTTTGCCTGGAGCGTGGATGATGTAGGATCCTGCAACATTATGAAAAACAAAGAGTGATGAGTCAACACAACAACAGGCTCATGAATTCAATTACGGAAGATGACCGGTTTCTGCAGTGACATCATCACTGCTGACTTCCTACTGTTTGTGAGCACAAACAACACTGGAACATTCATGTCATCATCATTATTATTCCATTCTGGGCGGGAACCCCTTTTGGTGTTTCAAGCATTATGTTATACTTTAGCTATTGAAAAATAGCAGATCTACAAGCTCATAGCGCGGCACCGAGTGCCACGCTACGAGCTTGTAGATCTGCTATTTTTGAAAAATCGTGAAAGCGTTTTTAACTCAAATCTTTGCTTCAGGGGGGGGGTCCCTGGAACAACATATTTTCAGATGGGGGTACACAGCCAAATACAGATAATTCTAGGGGTCCTTGACATGAAAAAGGTTGAGCACCACTGACATAGAAACATAGGTTTTTCAGAAAACTGTTTTTGTTTTTTGTTTTTTTTAAATCGGCCTCAGTTCTAAATGGGTTATTCCTCCCTTCAGGTCTGATCTGCCTCATCGGGGTAATGTGACCAACATGTCGTCTTCCCGAGCACATTGCATTTGACAACGAATCATTTGCGTTAAACCTCATCACCACAAACCACAGCTGTGCTTATTTAACCACATCATATAACCCCAGCCGTCCCTATTCTGGGGTGAACATTATTGTGCAAATGGAACGGAGCTACAAGCTCAGAGTGATGCGCTGTGAGCTGAGCTGTTCTCTGGATGGAACGGAGCTACAAGCTCAGAGTGATGCGCTGTGAGCTGAGCTATTCTCTGCAAAGAGATGTGGTGTAGGGATGAAAGGAGCAGAGCAAGAGCCCTGGGGGGGCCCTGATCTACTGCGCGCGCACACACACACACACACACACACACACACACACACACACACACACACACACACACACACACACACACACACACACACACACACACACACACACACACACACACACACACACACACACACACACACACACACACACACACACACACACACACACACACACACACACACACACACACACGTTTGATTTGATTGAGAGAACCAGGGCAGAATCATAACCTCCTCTGTGAGGTTGACGTTATAGGCAGATCGAGTTAACAAACCATCCCAAGTTCCCAAACCATTGTAAAACATTTTAGAGCATTTCTATACTCCATCAATGATTAATCCTGCTATTTGTTGAAATCTCTGTGTCTTTCCTTAGCGAGAACCACCCAACGAATCGACTTCTACGATGTGTGCGTATCGCCATCTGTCAGTCGACGTAGATTGATAGACAGAAGTTACCGAAACAGGCCTACAAATTGCTACAATGTATATTTATGTTGTAACTATTTATGATTGGTAAATGATTAACCATGACAGCGACATAGCCTACACTTTCTTGAACCACAAGCAGCAGATATTGAAGCCAAGATACCAGCTGCTGTTGTTATGCGCATAATTTCCCAGTAGCTAGGAATTATGTTAGCTGTGTTGGTAGCTCCTTGATAGCTGATAGAATCCCGATTGTCTCTGTAGAGACCGACAGTCCAACGGATGCAAAAGCAGCAACAGGCCCGGACCTCTGGTTCTCCCCCAGCGTGCCGAGCGCAGGTGGTGGTGAGCTGGGCTGGTGTGATTGCTGGCCATTCGCTGTAAGCAGTGCCTTGGTGGTAGCCTACAGGTTTAGGCGTCCTCGTGTGTGGTGTTTATATGTCGCCACGTGAAAATCGGTTCTGTGAATGGGCGTATGCCATGCAGGCACCTGGCAGACATGTTTCACACCAGACTCCCTCCAGACACGCAGGACACAGAGATATGTGTATTATTCTGTCTGATACACTGTCTGTCGGCCCAGACAGAGAGGCAGGCAGGCAGGCAGGCAGGCAGGCAGGCAGGCAGGCAGACAGACAGACAGAACAATGGGTAAAACGGGTTTGCGCCGTTGTTTTTTCTTTACTATTACTGTACTACTAATAGTACCAGGATATCTTTCTCTTTCTCATTTTTCTGACTTTACCCTCCATCTATATACGCACAGAAGGGTCAGGCATTCAGGGAATGTCGGGGCGAGGTGGAAAGCCACAAGCCTGATTACTGTCCACGAGCAAGAGGATTACCAGGACCTGAGAGAATGGCCTTCATCCTTAAGTCCCTCTTCCATCCTCACTCCCTTTGTGTCTGGAGGCCATGCAGTCTCCACTGCCAGAATCAGAGGCACCACCATACCTGAGCGTGCTGGTTAGCATATCGTCGCTGTCGGGTAGAAAGCTTTCATGTCAAAAACCGTTATCATGGATTACAAGCTCTTGTTAATACTTTACATTAGATTAACATTTATGAACCCCATAGGCAGAATTAACAACTTCCACTGTAAAATGTTTTAAAAAAATAGCTGCAAGTTGTCCGATACTTCCTGGGTGTACATAAATATGCACCAATGGCAGCAGTCTCAGGAGATATGGGATGGGAACCTTGTGAGGTTCAGTGGAAGGTCTGCACTGCTAGGTTGTGGAACAGATTAGTAAATTTGAATGATAATAGACTAAAAAAGAAAGTATTTAACTGGGACAAACAACAGAATGGACCATGGATAGAGGACATGCAGAATATGTTCTGTGAATATGGAATTGAGGATGTGTTTCTTGGATTGGAGCAGGTTAATATTGTGGGGCTAAGGGCTTGGACAGAAGAGATCTGGAGCAAACCAAAATTACGTACATACAGTATAGGGAAATCAAACATGACTACTATACTGAAAACTATGTTTTATTTAATCTGCCAAAGTAAAAAAAGATCACTTTGTGCCCAGATTAGAGGAGGTATACTGCCACTTTATATTGAAGTGGGTCGTTATGTTGGGCTAGATGAAGAAGATCGAATCTGCCAAATGTGTGATTTCAATGAAATAGAGAATGAGTATAATAATAATAATAATAATAATATCTCAAACTTATATAGTGCTTTTCTGAGTACCCAAAGACGCTTTACATGGGGGGGCTTTACAGAGGTAACGACAAAATAAAAACAACTTTATTAAAAAAAAGGAAACACTAAAAGCTAAAAAAAACATTAAAAAGAAAGACAGTGAGAAGGGTTAGCTAGGGAAGGCAATATTGAAGAGGTGGGTCTTGAGGGCGGTTTTGAAAGTTTGGAGGGTGGGGGCATCTCTGAGTGCCTTAGGGAGGGCATTCCACAGGGTTGGGGCAGCAAAGGAAAAAGCTCTGTCCCCCCACGTACGGAGTTTGGTTTTGGGGACTACGAGGAGGTTTGCGTCACCAGACCTGAGGGAGCGGGAGGGGACATGACGTTTTTTGTCATTTTGTGTTGTATTGTCCTTTTTATGGTGCGGTTAGAGAGGCGTTGTTTAATAATATAATTATAAACTATGTTAATAGCTTATATTTTTTCAACTAAATATTAAATTGGCAAATTATCTAGAGAAAGGCTGGGACCTGAGGAAAAAAGCCACTGTACAGCCAGTAAGGAATATGTATGCTAGTTACGTTGTTTTGTTTTATGTTTTGATTTGTTGTATCTGTATTTATGTTGTATGCGATCAGTAGTATCGGTAAAGAAGTGTATAACTGTTTATTGTAATTTGTGTGAAAAGGTGTCATATAATCCCATGAGGGATGGGCCACAAGGTGGCACACAATAAATAAAATAATTAATTAATTCGTAACAGCTTGTACAGTAGATCGCCTATTGTTGCATAACACTGTTGTATGAAGAAGTAGGGCATTAACTTAATAAAAATAAATAGAAATATGGAGATACAAGCTTTTTGCCCAAAACACAGATATCCTTCTAAGGTCTCATGCGACACAGAGGCTGCTCTCTGTGTTCAATACGTTTCTGCTAAATTTGTGTGTTCAGACTTAAGGCCTATTCATACTCCAGTGTTGGGTGATAAGGTGACCACCGAAACGGTGGTTAGTAAAAACAGAGAGATGTGTTGGGATGATCGGTGAGTTGCTCATCACCGCCACCGTGTTGTAGTATGAATAGGATTAACGTTCTGGGTGTGTGTGTGCAGTTGTGTAGGAGATGCTGGAAGCCAGTTGTTCCCAAATCCGGGTGTCGAGACCCCCCTTAAAGGGCACCAAAGATGTAGCACAAAAGAAAAATGCAGATTTACAAGTTCACACAGCTTGTAGATCTGCCATTTTTTTGCATTTGTAGTACAAGAAGTATATGAAGTGGTTAACCTGTCTGAAAAACACATGTGCGCACGTGCACATGCATGCATGCACATGTAAGACGGGGGGCTCCAAGGGGGAAATAAATGTTGGGAAGCACTGCTGTAAGCTGTTGGGATGTTGGCAAGCAGCAGTAGAACCTCAGCAGACAATGAAGAGGCTCCATCTACACATGCACATCATCCATCACTTCTCGTTGCTCTCTCCTCCACTTCCTCCTGGCTTGGATTAAGCGCTGCAGGAGGACAGGATGCCGTGTTCCCCGCCCGCACCGCATACCTTCCAAAAAAAGCCTTTGATGTGGATTCAAGTGCGAGGAAAGATGAAGAGATCAGAAATGTCTTAGTCACGTTTGGCAGATACAAACGCTTGGTCACACGTCTGTCATGTTGTCAACTGGAACTGAATCTGAACGGAGCGATACGCAATACAATGTTTTTCAGATAGTTCAGTCCCAGGGGGTAACAGAACAGTAAAGGATCAAGGCCAGACAGACAGAAAGACAGACAGTCAGGCATTGCCCGGGACGATATTTCGGGTGTGGTCCAAACTAATCAAATACGCACAAACAGCTATTATATATGAGACATTCCAAAGTCAGAACGGGATAAGCCAAAAGGAAACCGGTAATTCTGGAGGTGATTGTTCTCCTCTCTGTGCTTTGAAGTCTTTTAGCCTCTTGTCTGTTCATGACCTCAGTGCCAGGACAAGTGGGATGGAGGGCCCCAGTCCTCCAGAGATTAGCTTGTATCTGATCCAAGCACCATCCAACCCCTCACAAGCCAGCTGCCAGCAGCAGCACACTTGGCTGGAAGCGGAGCAAAGATCCAGGCTATCTTATTCTTGACTTTGCTCAGGCAAATGGATGGCAGCAGCTATGAGAAAAGTGCCAGATTTAATATTAGTTTTTTTCTTTTTCATTTTCCGTGGGATTCAGTTAAACAAATCATAAAGATTGATCAACAAAAAAGGTTATCCTGCATATGGTTTATATCAAGCAACAGCAACTGGTTCAACTCCGGACATTTTTCTCATGTATATACACACAAATACAAAGTCTGCTGCAAAACGGGGAAAATTCTTTGGCTTCCACCTCGAGCACTAGCCTACACTAAGAGTCCCGGAAAGTCAAAGGATTTATTCACAGCCGACTTTGTGAATATTGGAAAGCAGTCCTAGAATGGATTCTGTGTTCTGTCACCAAACAGACTAGAGGATAAAGTGTTATTTCATAGTCTGTAGCCTATGAAATAAGGAGACAAATCGTGGCAGAAATTACACACAGAACCAACCAAAATGTATAGGTCTCACATATCATATACAGCAAAATACTCTGAAAGTGTAAGAATTGACAAAGCCAAATTATAATGGCTATACTGAGAAATTATGCACAATGTGATATCAGCAAGGTCCTATTTTCAACATGTTGTATTTTTCACTCATTGCCTGTGAGTCTAATATATGTGACACAAGTTAATCATTTGCTCCATTTCAACTAAGCCAATAGAAAAAGAAGATCACAGTGAAGACTCGCTCAGAGGAGAACACCCCTGTTCAACAAAACATTTTGTTGAGCATCAGCTAATGCTAGAACTATCAGTGAAACAAGGAAAGGGAAAGTCAGAGGGATATAACACCCCTAAGGCTATACGAACGAAAATGGGAAGATTTATATTGGCGATGACAACCTGGGTAAAGGAATGGGTTTTAGCCTGCTGTGGTTCTGTAAACGTGTGCCTGCTTAAATCATTGTGACTATTAACTATGTTTCCATTTAAGAAAGTACCAGGGCCTGGTACTGTATTGTTTACAATAGAAATGTCTTCTGTGATGATATAGTCACCCATAAATTAAACATGAGGTTATAAATTGTATAAAGCTCCAATGGTTTAATCATGTTAACCACTTAAACAGTGCAGTTAAGGTCCTCCAGGCTCTATTCTAGGCCCACTAGTATATGTCCCTCTCCAAATCTCTTCAGCAAAAATAGAATAGGGGGGGTGACACTCACCAAAACTGGCAGATCTACAAGCTTACAACATGCAATACTGTGACGGGTTGTGAGCTTGTAGAACGGCTATTCTTGGAATAGACCGAACAAAAGCAGTCCAAGTGCAGTTTGACTAAAGAATAGAGGGTTTGAGTAGTTCAAGAATCTCTTCTGGAGAGAGTAGCAGCGCTGGAGTACAGTTGACCTGAATTGTAAATGACGTTTGTGTTCATGTACGTTGTCGACACTATAAAGTCACCCATTTATCACTGCGGTGCCGTTGTAGTCAGAGCGCACTACAGTATTTCTCACTTCCAGCTGTGGCGGTGATTTATGGCCTTTTACAGTGCGTCTGTTTTGACCGTGCTGTCTCACAGTGTACTCCAGTGTGTTGAACAGTGTCGGTCGAGCAGACAAACATAGTGTTAAATCACAGGCATGCCAGCGTGACCCCCCGTCACCCCTGTCTGTCACCTCGGCAAAACCACATCTCTCGGCCATTCAAAGCACTGACAACGCTCTTGTTTCCTCATGCAGACACGTTTCCCATCCCTCATTCACAAGGGGGGGGGGGTGTAAAACCTCACAACACACAGTTTAAGCTGGCACACAATATTGAAAATGTACTGTATGATAGTGTCGCCGGTTCGAAACATTGCATGTCCGAAACCGTTACTTTTGAGGAAATTGATCGAATGTATAGTAAATATTTAATCACTAGCACTTTTATTTATTTTCTTTTTCGTTTTTTTTGTGGCTTTCGCCTTTATATTTTTTTTATATTTTTTTATGGAGGGACAGACAGTAGGCTGACAGGAAATGGGGAGAGAGATGGGGGGAAGACATGGAGTAAAGGCTGTCGGGATCGGGAGTCGAACCCGCGGCACACTGCCAGACTGGATTACCAGCCAAGGTGCCTGGACCATTGAGCCATGGCCCAGGCATCACTAGCACTTTTTAATACTTTTCAGTGGTTAACTCTTTAAGAAGAAACACACAGGCTTGATCATTTTCAACTTGGTCTCTCTATTTTGGCATGTCGTGGCTATAGGTGGAAAAAAAAGGTGGGAATAGCAGAAATACAGTACATTCTCACATCGCGTTACAGTGGGACGTGTTGTGCAAGCTTGTAGATCGGCTATGCTACTTCTGAGTGCCACTGGCATACGACAACGTATAACATGAAACATTAATTTATGAGGGAAAGAAATATAAAAAGATCAATAATGGAGATACAACTGTTCTGCCCAAAAGAGACAATATAATGGCCATGAGCCCATGAGCAAAATGAGAAAACGGGTGAAGTCAACATAACAGCGGTCGACCCCGTCAACTAGAAAAATGGTCCTTCTTTGTCATCGTGACGTTTGGCGCCATTGTTAGGCCCGAGAAACAAAAGAAAAATGAAAGGAGCTTCATCTGGGGCCGATTATGTGTTCATTAAAGTCATAGACCGCAGCATAACCTTCAGGCGAGGGACAATGACCTCATCACTTGGTGAAGCCTCAGAAACAAGTGTTTGGATCATTCTCACAGCGGTGCACCCAAGAACTCCTCCGCCAGAACCTCTGAGGCGCTGATGGACACAGAGATGTTTTGCTTTGATCTCCCCTTCCAAGAAGCACGTCACAATGACTGCCGAGCTAGGCTTTTGCTGTAAACTTGACTTTACATGTACTCTCCTCCTTCCTTCCTTCCACCCCGTCAAACACCACTCGAGTGCTTTATTCAATTTCATTGTTGTCGGGTGGAAATCTCCAAAACGGTTGCTTTGTTATTTAATATTTGCTATGTTGAAGGAGGGACACCCGCACACTGCCACTTACTGTTTTCAGAGATTTTTATTAAAGCAAAGCAAGCAACGTTTCGGTCTTGCGACCTTCCTCAGGCTTATTTAATATTTGCAAAAGAAATCAGGGATATCTGCTGTTTTCTTGTGACACTAATAGTATGACGAACATACATAAATACGTAAAAAGTTGAAATATGGATAAGGCTTCTGCCTGACAGCGACAATTTTCTAGGGGAGATGGGGGACATCTGTTTTTTGGTTAATACGTTTTATATGGGGACATATTTCATACGTGCTTCTGGTCAGACTTTTGATTAAATATCTGCATTGCCTTTTAGGATATGTTTGATGCTTATTTTTTTTAATTCTATTTCAATTTAACAATTACAAATCCGCAATAACCCTTGGTGTCCTAATTCTAGGCACAACAAATTCTCAAATCGATTTCTACGCAATGTGTTGCTTGTAGAACGACTTATAGAACGACCATTTTCACTATTTGTCACACAGGAACACATGCAAGTACGCTATGTAGGGCTTAAGTGGTTAGAAAATGCTTGCCCTCTGTTTTCTCTTTACAAATAGAACCCTGCTCCTTCCGCCCAGTCATATATTGTACACCACTAACACTTAATTCACTGCCGAAGCATTATCAACTCATCATCGTCAGCCACAAAACATCTTCCTTTAATGTCTTCCTTTAGTTTTTATTAGCTAGTCAAAACAGATGTGAAAAGGGAGGCGAACGGAGAACAGATGCCTAGCAACACAACAGCTACAATGAAAGCTGGGGGAGGGGGGAGAAGGAAGAAAAAAACAACCAATCTTTTCCAGTTCCCATTTGTTGTGTTTCAACTTGAACTCCAACAGGCTGATGGGAGATAGGTTATGGGGGTCAGAGTGATACAACTGCGCTGCAGCGCCTCTCATTGCACATCAAAGAGCATCAGCCTCATCAGCAGATAGCTGGTTAACTCACTGAGCAGAAACAGCTGGGAAGAAGAACCCGCGCTGATTATGTACTTAAGAAGTGAAAGTACAAATACCACGATAAATAGATACAAATAAAAGTCCTGTATTCAACATTTACAAAGGTAGCAGCATCAAAATATACTTTAAGTACCAAAACTAAACCCATTACTACTCATTATGCAGAATGTCCCCCAGTTCTTTCAAAAACCTTTAAAAGTAGTCAAACTCTACAACGTGTCGCACTGCAATGTATTATGAGCTTGTAGATTGATTCTTTTTAATGAATAATCTTCTAGTAACTAAAGCTCTCAAATAATTCTAGGAGTAAAAAGCACAATATTTGACTCCAAGATTTAGTGAAATAGAAGTATACCAGTAAGACGTGCCCTAAAGGGCAAGGTCGCATCCACCTGGGTGACGGCAGACTTCTGGGCGAGTGCTGGCGCTTTGGCATGGGGGGTCAGATCAACATATGGAATATCAGAACAGGTCAGCTCCATATATGGAGATCTAAAGCCCTAACCACACCAAAGGGTCAAGACGGTTTTAGCGTTGTCCCTGCGGTGTGATATGTCTTGTTGCACGTTGACCCACGTTGACCCTAGTGATTCAACGCATGGAATTCAATGGCCCAAACCATGACACCAAAGGGTCGAGAAGGTTTTAGCGGTAACTCCTTGCAACCGTTTGGACCCAAGGAGTTGCATGGTGACCCTTTGGTGTGGTTAGGGCTTAAGGGTGGCAGCGTGGGCAGTGTCTTGAGTGTACAGGGTTTGATGAGGACCCAGGTAGGGCCGGGCCTTCATTTTCGGGCCTGTTGAGAACTCTAGTTTTCACTAGCTGCCGGGCGCGGCTGCACTAATAACTTTGGGGCGGGCCCATCTAGAGTTTGAATTGACAGGTATCAGTAAAAAGGGAGACATCGAAGAGGAAGGACGGATGGGGAGGGATCAACATATGGAATGGCCGAACAGGTAAGCTCCATGCATGGAGATCTAAGGGTTTGAGGTCTGATGTAGAGTTGCTGGCCAATAGACATCAGGGATCCCCATATATGGGCTTAATATTGATGACATCGGGGATCTTCATCCCTGATGATGTCACGTGATGTCACGAGGCATGGCCATGTATATGGAGGTGTGGGGTGATGGACTGACTGATGGGAAATGCATGTTTTCATAGTAAATGCAACCTGTGGTCGCAAAAAAATGTCTTGACATTTTTTAAGTAAAGTAAAAGTACCTCAAAACTGTACTTAACCCATTAAAACCGGGAAAGTATCCTATCACTTTAGATTTTAGCGTTGGCTATTCAAAAATAGCAGATATACAAGCTCACAGCACGGCAAAAACTGCAAGCTTGTATTTGGGGGTGCTTGGCATGAAAACGTTTGAGTACTAATGGTTTAGGATGGCATCGTAGAAGTATGTAATTGTTGTTCCGGGCCGGCCTAGCGGTCCAGCCTAGCGGTCCGGGCACCAAGGCTGCTAATCCGTGTCGTGGGTTTGAATCCTTAACTGCGTGTCACTCCCCATCTCTCTCCGCCCATTTCCTGTCAACTGACTGTGCACATCTAATAAAGGCAGAAAAAGCCCAAAAAATATGAAAAAAATAAGTAGTAAGTAAGTAATTGTCGAGTAAATGTACTTGGCTACTTTCCACCACTAGATAGTCGGTTAAGCCCACAGTGAGCAGAAACAGCTGGAGTCTGAGCAAAACAAAAGATGATATAAGCAGCGTCCTCGGCGCTGGCGGCACCAGAGCAGTCAACTATGATAAGTCTCTCTGCCCAAAATTGTGTTTGAAGCACTGCATCCCCCACCATACCATCGCAACCACCAAAACCAGACAATTTAGAATCCCTTGTAATGCAAGAGGAAATATAAACCGTGATCTCTTGAACCCTGTCGAGAGGGAAAAAAAGGGTCTGGGTTTTGTCTCCACTAACCATTTTTTAGGTTGGTGTTTAGTGTGGGAGTGACATTGGCTTGTATGGATGTGGGCAATGTTGCCATGATTTTGCGAGAGAAACTAAGCAATTGGGTTCTATAAACAAGTAAACAAAAACAAATAAACAAGTCAAATAATATTTGCAGATGGGGGTCCGTGACGCGGACAAATATAAATTTGTTTGGAAGGGTCCTTGACATGAAAATGTTTGAGAACCACTGGTTTAAACAACATAATAGTAACCATCTCAAATTAGCAACTACACTTTAGAAACAAGCCTAAAAACCCAACCCACAACTACCAATATTTACAAGCGACTTTACTGGAAAAACAAGCCCGAAGTAGGGGGGGGGGGGGCTTTGAAGCATTTCATACTGTGCTGCATTATTCGCTAATGCAGAGTGAGGGGGAAAATATGATGGGTTCGAACAGGATATGATTATGCATTAAAACTGATGGACATGTGAAAATATTCAGGGAGTTGAAAGGGTGACATATTATTTCCTTCTTGTGGTGCATGTGGAAGATTATAGACCCGAAGTGAATCATCTATAATGACAACCCCCCCTCATCCCCACCTCCCGCGGTGTCATTGTTCAGTGAAATATCACATTAATAAGCAACCCAAATAAGCATTTCCTCTTCTTACAAGGAAGACAATTGATCAGTGTTGTAGTCAAGCCCACAGAACCGCGGAGAACGATCAAAGCCTCAGAATTTGGCCTGCTGGCCAAATCTGGTATTGCAGGACTTCCGCATGCTTCCGCATACTTCTAGCGTCTGAAAACGCTAGCGCACTCTGCTCCATTGGCTCCAAGTAGAGGTACTTCTGGGAACTGGGGGGGCGTGCAGCGTGGAAAATTGACGCTTCACTGGCACGTTTTGGCGCTCCTTCAGCAGCCTTTTCTAAATCTCGGCGATCTTGCAGCGATAGTGGGTTTTTTTCTTCACTTTCTTGCCGCCTTTGGGTGTCCCCCCCAAGCTTGGTGCCCTTCCATTAAGCTGGCAATGCCTGTATTGTTTATGAGATTCAGGCAGTACTAGCCCTTCCATTAAGCTGGCAATGCCTGTATTGTTTATGAGATTCAGGCAGTACTACTTGTCAACTAGTAGGTGTCCTACCCGACAGCCGACGCCAGGGTCAACATTTCTCAATGGAAGAGTAGTACCGTCCAGTACTGTACATGTCCTAGTTAATATATTGTATCAACATACTCTACTATACTGATTGTCATTGGTTAAATAACGTAATCATTCAAAAACATTCTGGATTGCAGCTTTAAGAAATAAAGTATTCCCTCCCTTTAGCATTTTGCAAAATGACACACAAGCCCTTTCTGAACGCATTCAAATGAATATCCAGCAGCACACCACTCTACAGAATACTATACTGTGCTGCCAGATGCAAATGGTTTTCAAGCTGGCAACACAATGCAAGTCAAATTGATTGATACACATGAACCGTATACTGCAATACAAGTTTCCAGTAGTAGCATTGAGTGACACCGTGGTACCACAAGTATGGATTAGGCTCAAGTTAGGACAGACTTTCTCTTCCAAAGTTCAAAATGCATTTACACAAGGTAGACAGACTGCCTTGTTTCTTTTTGCCAGGTGTTAAACCTTGGCCTACAGTCACTAGTGGTTCTCACGCTGGGCAAGACCTACACTGTAGAGTGCATTGCTGGAATTTGGCGGAAGTAGTGGGATTTTGGCGGAAGTATAGCGTTCAAGGAAATAATCTGTTTACATTCTCTGTGAATGATACACATTCGCTACGTGGTTCTAGTAGCGAACCTAGCAGACACTTTTTCAAGATTGGCTTCCTCTAGCGCCTCTAAGCCAATGGGAGACTCAAAAAAGTACTCAATTGTTTTACTTAGGTAAATGCACCAATCATGCAATTTAGAACTACTTCGTTACAAGTAAAAGTACGGAATTGAAAATGTACCTGAGTACGAGTACAAAAGTATCGGCATTAAAATGTACTTAAAGTACTAAAAGTAAAAGTACTCATTGTGCAGAATGTGCCATTTCACAAGTTCAAAATGTGTACAAAATCTATTGAAAATAGCAGATCTACAAGCCGATCTACAAGCTCACAATGCGTCGCAACGCGACGCATTGTGAGCTTGTAGATCGGCTATTTTCAAATGGCTGAAATGTATAGGGTTGAAGTGGTTAATGTATGTTTTCTAATCAAAATTAAAATCTCCAAAGTAACTAAAGTTTTCAAATAATTGTAGTGGAGTAAAAGTACAAATTTTCTAAACCAAACCATCTAAAAGCTACTGCAAACATTGCAAGATGGATTTTGCGTGGGAGCACAAAAGCACAATGAACGAGCATCTGAGGAGAAAGCACGTTTGCGTTTTGGGACCAGAAGAAGATTCGCCTCGGTAAGTTAGCTTGTGAGCTTGCTTGCCAGGCTTTCCGCTGCGGAAAGACTGCTTTCTTTTTAATGCTCACATTGGTCAGGGTCAGTCTAGTAATAGTCAATCTGCTCTATTTAATAATAATAATAATAATAATAAGTTAGTTATTAATAACAATAATAATAATAATAATAAGGGTAATAATAATAATAATATTAATAATAATAATAGATTACATTTTATAGTGCTTTTCTATGCACTACGACGTGCTTACTCAAAGTGCTTTACAATGGTCCATTCATTCATACTTTGGGAGGTGAATTGGCGAACAGTCAACACCAGCGTCCTCACTTCCCACATTCACACACCAATGGTGGCAACCTAACCTGACTCCGCCAGATGGGGCAGCAGAGAGTACACTGGGTTCCCCCCCTCCTGCACCCATCGGGGAACTCTCAGGCAGACTTGATGCTCCGGCCACCAAACGGCCTGGCCAATCAGCGGCAGCTAGAGGTGGGATCAAGGCATACACAGTGCTGCCTTGATCCCGCCTCTAGCTGCCACTGATTGGCCAGGCCGCTCTTTCCTTTTTAATCAATGCATGCAGTCACAAAAGGGGAAAGGTTCCATGGACGCATATTGCCTATGTGCAAGACAGTGTTGTTTTTGGCAGCAAATTTTGATGTCATAGTCTCTTGAATAGTTTTTATTTAGTTTTAGTCACATTTTAGTCACCAGGAATGTTTTAGTGTTAGTCTAGTTTTAGTCGACTAAATGTCATAAGATTTTAGTCGACGTAGGTTGGTGGGCATAGGTTGCTGTCGTAATGACTGATTTTACACTTGGTGAAAATAGCTGATCTACAAGCTCACAACGCGTCGCAGCGTGTCCTGTAACTGTAACCTGTAACTGTAACCAGAAAAAAAATCTAAAATAAATAAATAAAAAATAATAATATTGGAAATTATAAGTCGTTCATAACGGGAATCGCGATTCTAATTCGAATCGATTTTTTTTGACACCCCTATTTGTTATGTACTTAAACAGTACAGTTGTTGTGCAGTCCAGAAAGCTGTAATACAATAATATTTTTGAAGGAACTATTAATTTGTATTGTCTTTATTGAACATGCCTAAAACAACTTCAGGCTACACTTGAAAGGTGATTGCAAAAAGGGGTTTCAACACCCTAAAGACACTTTATATTTTTTCTTACTGCAGAAGAAACTGTAGGCTGTTGTTATTGTGCTTATTGACTAATGACTGCTTTTGCTGAGGCCATATAATATGGTCAATACTGTTCAACCCAATATTAACTCTTGTGGTGAGTTATTCAAAGGTAACCGCTACTGAACCGAAGTAGATGTGTAGCGCCTCTTGTTCTCTGTCATCGGGGTTGGATAGGGGGCGCTACAAGAGCTTGTGTCAATTATCTATTGAAATCCTGGGAGCTACACTTCCTCTGCCAACCTGGGGGGGGGGGGGGGGGGGGGCAGCGGACTGACCTCATGCTTCCTTCTATGCATGAGGAGTCCAAGCTGCTTCTTGTCACCTGACGGGGGGAGTTTCCCCGGCCGGACGTAGCGCGTGGAAGGAACACGTCATTCCAACCAATTCCTTTCCCCTCCATCAGGCGCCCCGGCTGGCCAGGGGGAGGTAGTTTAGAGACCAGGATTACTGCATGTTTTTTGTGAGGGTATGTACCCTAGGGGACACAGGGAGAACATGCAAAATCCACACAGAAAGGCCCTTTCGCCAACCCCGCCACGGGTATGGGTATACTGATGACGCGGAGGAGAGAACACGCCCCCAGCGCCCACAGCGGGAATCGGACCCAGGACCTTCTAGCTGTGAAGTGACAGCACTACCGACTGTGCCACCGTGCCCCCAACTTTGTATTTTTATAAAGGGGTTCTCTGTTCTCACATACTCAAGGAAAAGTTGCAAGGTTAACTGGATATACGCATTGTGAGGGATTATTCATTCAGTATTATGTAAATGAGAAGACTAATGTGATTATGATGTGCGCTTACTGTAGGCTGGTGGGATTACTTTGGGTGTTTAATGGCGGATATGTTTAATACTCTTTGGTTGGTATAAACTGTTGGCTCAATTACATTTGACCTGTGTCTGGAGGTAGAATCTTTTTAATGTCAAAGACCCCCAGTTTGGTATGCATTAGTCCACAGACTGCCATTTGATTAAAAAAAAATAGTTTATTTATTATTATTGTCTCCACCAGGCCGAAGGCATGGGGAGAGAGTATGTTTTGCACTCCGTCCGTGTGTGTGTGTGTGTGTGTGTGTGTGTGTGTGTGTGTGCGTCCGTCCTTCCTTCCGTCCGTCTGTTACCAGCTAATCTCTGGCACCGTTGGCCCGATCCATGCCAAACTTTGCACACACACTCCCTGGATGCCAACGACGAACCTCTGCCCCAAATATTCCTCAACGGCCTGTTATAGCGCCACCATGAGGCCGATTTAGGCAAAACACATCTCTGTAGATTACTCGTACACATTTTATCCATACATCACACAATTCGGTATACACTATCTAGTGTATCATGTGATCAACACGGATCTGCACCATTTCCCATCTTCCATCCTGATTGGCTAAGATTGCCTTCCAAAGCTCACATGATTGGTCCGTTTCGAACAAAATGCCACAAATCACAAACACAGTGTGCAATTTCCGTGAAATTATACACACACATTTCCACTAGGCCGAGGACGACATGCCACTAATTTCTTCCCCAAATCAGCCTCAAGGTGGCGCTATAACAGGCCAATTCCTGTTTTTAGCTATAACTGCATCGATCTGTATACAACTTATGTATGCGCACTCCCTAGAGGCCATGGAAAAACATTGTCCCTGCATCCCTCCACATCTGCCGGTTATAGCGCCACCATGAGGCCGATTTCTGCAAAACACATTGCTTATGTTAGTCGCACAGATTTCATCCAAATGTCACGCAAATCGGTACACATGATCTGTGTAGTCATGTGATCAAGACGAGTCTGTTGGATTTCTCAGATTCTACACTGATTGGCTAACATTGCCTTCCAAAGTTTTCAGGAGTGGCCCGTTTTGTACGAAATGCTGCACATGTCCTGCTCATCCAGAATTCTATCCTCATGCTATGAGTGATCTGGCTCAGCATTTCCTCAACAAAATGAAGAAAATTGTTGCACAAAAATAACAAACAAAAAAACATGTTTATATTACTCCTAAACATTTTGCCAAACATCTCACACAGTCCTATCCTCCTGGTGGAGACCTGTGTCCAGAAGGGCACTTTTTCTAGTTATTATTATTATGTAACTCTTAAGAGTACGAACTCGAGAGTTCGTACACTCAAGAGTTACAGACCCGTTTTGATTGAATACTTTATTAACAGTTTTCCAGAGGTACAGTTATACAATAACGCTAAAAGGATAACACAAAAAAGCATGAGGGCTTGTTTCCATTGTGGTGCTCTGTTGTATTCTATTCGTCATGACATATATACGAGAAATCATAAATACTAGGAGCAGAAAAAGTATACAGAAAGACAGTGGGGGGTGATTTCTCTTGGCAAGCTAGAGGAAGATTTGTCTAGGTCCAGTTGTAGATTGCCTGCAAGGGAACATTTGGACCCCTGGCGGTCCTGGGACCTGACAGGGAGAACCAGTGCTTCTCAAAATGAAACGTTTGACTTTATTATTTTTTTAAATGCACTGTGGTCACGCGGACCAACCAGGCGCACGCGTTCAGTCATGAGGTCATGGACTGCCACTTTGGGGATGAGTGACTGACACATCCATTGTTTCCAACACATTCTCATCTGTCATCATCACCCAGACGGGGTGGAACCACCACAGCCTTTCGGAATTGACAATGAGACAGACAAAAGAGGCTAGTCTGCATGCAGGCCGGATCTGACATTGAGGGTCTGAGCCCAGAGAGGGCGGCCGGGGGCCATGGTGAGATGTTGATTCTGCTGTGAGGGGAGGTGTTAGCAGGGCTTCCGCTTACCCCCAATCCAAGGGACCAGCGCCTGGCAACGGGTGACATCATCTTCCCCCAAAAGTACAGTGATCAGGGGGGGGGGGGGTAAAAGGAGGAGGTTCTGCATGCCCCCGCTAAGTCCACGCAGATCTACCCAACAGGACTGGTGGCAGTGTGAATCAGGGATTAGACTCTCCCACTGCTGGCCTGCTTCGCCTCCATCTGGGGCCCTGAATTAAACATCAGCTAAACAGAAGGGCACCCTGCCTGAAAGCTGGAGGGGACCAGGGATTGAGGCCAATTAACCCAACGCCTCGTCCATTCAGACCTTTCTTTGTAGCCAATTAAGAGGGCATAATACAGAAGGGGATCAAAAGAGATGGCCGCGGGGCTCTGGGTTTTTGAAGTGATGTGATGCTGCCGAGTGCAGTTTGCATGATATCATAGTAGCTTCGGGCAGGCACATTGTCCTTGACGGAGGTTGTAGTCATTCTAAGTACAAGGTAGGTAAACCCACAAAGAAAGCCCTGGGTAATCATACATTTTAAACGTCTCCCTGAGCCGTCATTTTCCGTAAAGTTTCCAAAGAATGAAAGTGATAAACCGAATGATTCGAGAATGTGAGTGGCTTTTCCACTTGATGCTTTTCATCAGTTAGAAAATAAATTGAAAAAGACCCAATAAGGTGGCCCCTATACGTCAAACATTACGGATGATTAAGCTCTCATCAACTGCAATTACCCAGAACAAAGGTTGCGTTGGTCGAGACTCGAGTGGTACTATTAAAGTGATGTGCCAAGACTCAAGGCTGCTTGATTGCTTCTGTCTTCGGCTGTCTACCATACTTTATTTATTTTACACCTAGTACATTATATACACTATAGCTGCTCACAAAGTGGCAAGCAATCAGCTCTCCAAACCCCCCCTCCCTCCCTCCCTCCCACCATTGAATACTTTTCTCGTTAACGGGCAGTAATTCATCAGTGAAAGATGTTTGTTTTTTTCTGATCGAGGCATGGGACCCGCAAATGAATTAATGGGGTCCAGATGGATCATTATACAGTATAATGGCATTTACTATGGAGCCATTGATGGGGGCGTTTTATTTGATGAACAGTCCTGTGGCTGCCGGGAGCCGCCCTGCCCCGGACGGCACTGCCCTGGGTACTCCTGAACACTGCAGGAGTTTAACAGTACTGTACATGAAGCTCTGCCTGCGTGGTGGACAGTAGCACAATACATTTACTTGAGTACTGTACTAAACTAAATCTTTTGAGTCTCTGCACTTTTATTTGAATTTTTGGACACTTATGACTTTCACTCCACTAGATTTCAAAGACAAATCCGCTACATTTCTAGGAAGGGAAAAAGTTGGAAATTATTAATAAGCACTATAGTGAAGATAGCAGATCTACATCTACAAGCTCATAACCCGTCGCCCGTCGGAAAATGTCTAGAAAATATTACATTCTTTTGGATATGAACACATTTTAGTATTGTATATCTATTATACATTTGAAAAGGTGTCCCCAAAGCCCGAACCACGAAAAGAAAGTCACCAGCTACTACGTCACTGACACGCTGCAACACGCTGCAACACACACTGCAACAACACACTAACACGTCACACACTTACCCTCCGCGTCGTTCGTTCCCTATCTCCTAATGTCGCGCCGCTCGGCCACACTCCACACCACCCGCGTAAAAATTGTCATCGCACTGCCACTAAAGCCGGCTCCCGTCCACACTCGCAAACAATATCAATATAAATAATAAACACAAACACGCCACAAGCACCGACACCCCCGCCTAATTTGTTGCCACGTCTATGAAAACAAGCCCAGAAAAAATGCCATTCAACACGCTACTTACAACTCGCTTACAATTCGCGGACCTGGCAACACTGCATCCTGTTTTCCCATTGGCTACGGTTGCTACAACACGCATTTGCACTGCATCTTGGGAGCAACACAGCTTAATGTAGGGGTCACCGATTGCTGTGCTACATCCCCCTCATGTTCTCACCACCCCGTTCGGCTACACCACACACACTAACCTACACAATTCTCCACATGCAACACAGGGCCCTTATTGGCTAGCCCCCTCACATGGCGATCCCCACACCCGAGGCGCATATATGGATACGAACAACAACAGCAACACCACACGCACACGCGCGCGCTGCAACAACAAAAAGCTACGTACAGTGTGTGTGTGTGTGTGTGTGTGTGCGCGCGCGCGCGCGGGGGGGGGGGGGATTTGGATCGCCGCGCGATGCAGCGCACATTGCACTACACTACACAGGGCTCGACAGTGCGACTACGTACTCGCATTTGCGACTTCACATATCACCGTGCAAGTTGTACAATTCACTTTGTAGCACCGGTGCGACTACACAATCCGATCTTTAAAGCTAAACGTTGCGCAGTTTACATCCAAAAGAATGTGACACTCTCTCGGTTCTGCACCGCTGCTGGAGCAGTATAGCACTGTCGAAGGCAGCGCAACTAATCCCCCCCCCCCCCCCCCCCAGCGAGGGAGGACAGAGAAGAGAGCGAGAGAGAGAGAGTGGCAGTGGCAGCCAGCAGCGATGTAACATGAGCCTGTGCATTTCACGCTTTTCACCCTATATAACTTCAACGCATAGGCAATCAAGTCAAGACCATTAATTAATGACTGCTGTGTAGGGGTGACGATTGCGTGATGCTTATATGTACAGGATTCTATAGGTCACCACTTTTGGTGTGACACACAGAAAAAATCTACACCTGGCGTGGAACAAACGGGACGAACCAAGGCGCATATATGGATCACAACAACACCAACAACACTACACGCACACGCGCGCACGCGCTGCAACACAAAACAGCTGCATACAACGCGTGTCACTGTGGACTTCTGTACCTGTGGACTTCTGTATCGCAACGCGGGGCAACGCAACTCTGGGATGAGCGGGCCGAAGGCCCGCGAAATTCTAGTTTCATACATTTTAATTCTTACGTCTTTATAAAAGCAAGTACTCCAGTACTTTAAATCAAGTACAATTTTGACCGGGCAACTTTCAATTGTAGTGGAGTAATATACTTGACAAGGAGTATAGATATACTTTGACTCAATACTGGGTTTGAGCACTTTGTCCACCACTGTTCTTTCTGCTGAGTGCTTTCTTTGCTGTCCAGGTGACCTGCTGTGTCTTTGTAGCAGAGTGCAGTCAGTCAGTGATCAAACGGATGAAGCTAGTCTCTGCCATAATAAAACACGATACTATGCCATGTGCACTCAACCTCAGCTGCACTCCGGTATTGCCTTCATGGACCCATGGCGGCCCCAGCTCCTCTCTGAATGTCTGCATAGACACGTAGAACTAAAAACACACATACACGCACGCACACCCAAACATGCACTCAACATATACTGTACATGGCCACATCAATGAACAGTTTTGAACACACAGACGTACATACTGTTCACATTTTCACTTTCACATGTACAACCACGACTACATTCATGCATATAGACACACAAGTCTGCATGCACACGCGCACACATTTACAGCAAATATCCAGTACAATGCATGCGCATACATTGACACACAAACCTGCCACAAACCACAAGCCTACCCATTTGTGAGCTAGCAGGGACAAGATTCCTGACGATACAATCTTTACGACATTTGTAACTAGAAATTCATTGTGTACAGCTGTCAGGTACGCCCCATTCTGAATAGCTGACATTCTACATCAATCTTCCCCCCCGGGGTTACACAAGAGTGTAATGATGGTGAAACTAAGAGAAACAGGTGTTCCCGTTGGTCAGGGTGCTCTTTGAAGGTGCTGAGAGTTATGGAAAGACTGCGCATCGCTGCTAATTTCACAAAATTATACGTGTGGGGTATGAAATGAACTCATTCTCGTGCAGTTCAAGCCAGTCCTATTATAATGGCACTCGGGGGAGGTGGTGATGCCATGAATTATAGAATGACAAGGGTATTTCTAACCGTTAACTGAACAATGACTCTCATTTACTGGCAATGCTGTCGGGGGTTTACAGAAAGTTCACTCTGTGGAATGATAAAAGTGCTTGGGAATTCATTTCTGTGGCAAATTGTTGTTAATTAATGTGATTTACAGCACAAAAATAACATGAACCAATATATTATCTTGAGCAATGGGATCTTTTTTGCGCGTGGGGGGATTTTTTTTTGCCACTTTTGAAATAGAATTAGTTTGAACATGTACAACACATAACTAATTTATATAATTAGTTCAATTCTTCAGATCCACCAAACTGAAGGCAAAGGCAGATAAGCTATGTGTCACATGGAGGTTTGTTGGACGGAAAGCACCTACCCAAATGCGTTGCATATTATTACTGCTTGGCTGGAGACCCTGTTATTGCTTGTTAAAATGTGAAGGACTGCTGTAGTGCTTGTGTGGCTTTCTGTACAAGGACTCTTTCACTTCTCAAGAGAAGATTTATTGAAATAATTTAATTTCACCTCAGCCCATGTTTGTCTGAGACGACACGGTCTCTAATTTCAAAACACACGCGCACACACGCGGACGTGCACACACACACACACACACACACACACACACACACACACACACACACCCCCCCCACCCCAGGGCCTCAAAACAACTGCATTTGCAACGGATATTTACATTAGGCTGTGGCGACTCATTATTCAATTGCTTTATCAGAAAAGACAGCCGTGACTAAACCAATTGACTGTGGGCAAGCAAAAGTCATTCATATTCTAAGGTGGCCAAAATCCAATAGCCAGTATAAATAATGCCAGCCTGGGGAATATTTGTCATGGTAAACCCTTTCATATTTCAGCAACGTGTGTCTGAAAATATGTTGTTTGTCCTTAGCTGTGCAAATTTTAGAACACATGCTGAATCAATTGTAGCATTTGGTTTATTCACTTAAGTTGCTTACTTATTGCTTATTCTAAAGTGTTCGTACAGGTATGAAGCCTGTAAAATCTGCAGTGTAGAGCATGCCGTGCATCTCAAACATCATCACTACTTTTGACGCTTTTGTGGGACGCTGTAGTATGATCAAGTAGGGCATTCATTTTAGGAAAAAACACAAAAAGTTTGAATATATATAGAGATAAGAAGTTTCTACCCGACAGCAACGAATCAGAATCAACAATATATCCGTTCCAGTCCTCTCCATCCTCTCTCCATCCTGCATGACAGCTCTGGGCTCACTGCAGCGTTTTGCTCACTGCATCCACGGGCCAATGAGGCTGCATGCTGTCACAAGACACTCTCTTTATTTACCTTCCATTTAGTCAGACACTGTCAGCTCTCGTGGCTTCTGCGGGACGGTGTGGTAAAAACAGAGCTATTATTTTCATATTTCCTGTCAGTCAGCTCACAGTCCAAAACACTTGTGGGCCTGTATTCGCTGTGGATTATAGTTTCCTGTTGATATACACAATATAAATGTGTATGCTGACGATGAATGGCAGCTGGGCAAGCTGAAGGCAATAATTGTAGAGCGAGCGAGCGAACCGGGCCGGGGACTGAATAATTACGTGCCGTATTTAACTACAATGGGGATGCTGTTGATTATGTCGAGGGTGTTTATTCCCTCGCAAACAATGCTGAGTTAAGACTTTTGCGAGGCAAGCCAAAGATTTATGTGGCAGAGTTGCTCAACAACACGTCATGTGTGAGACGTGTTCTTTAACAAAATTGATTTGTTGGCAAAATTCAGGGGGAATATTGTGAACTCAAAACAGCCGGTTGTGGCAGAGGTCCAACCCATTCGAACTTCTAGAAAGCTAACGTTGAATTGTTATTAAATAAAGTGAAACTGCTACTTTTCCTCCATATTAGTGGCATAGTCAAGACTGAGAGCCCCGAGTTATAATTAGTTGTGCGCAGCAATAAAAAACACAGCAGATGTACAGTATAAGCTCACAACATCTCAGCATTAAGTGTTGAGGGCTTGTAGATCGGGCTTAACTCAGCCGTAACAGTGACCTCACATGACCCTTATAAATGAAGTCCTTATCTTAGAAAACAAACATCATCACGCAATCAACAGAAGCTCAGCCCTGCAAGCCTCTGACTGCCAGGGTTCCAAGCAGTGGTGGACAGTAACTAAGTACATTTACTCGAGTACAGTACTTAAATATTTTTTTTCCCTTTTTTTAGTGTTATGGCAAGCTGACGACTTTCACTCTGCTATGTTTCAAATAGAATCATTGTACTGATACAAGAATGAGATACAAAAATGGGAGATCCAGGCACTCAGTTAAAACATACAGGGAGCAGCCTTTATACTCACTCAGTCTTCATCAGGAATAAATATTGTACTTTTGACTCCGAAAACATACAAAAGTATATTAGGAATGAACCACTTCAGCCCTATTTCAGTCTCAGTCTCTGAGAATTTCTGAACATGTATACATGTATACAACTACTCTCTACCATTACTATTATTTTGAATACTCGAGTATTTGCTTGAGTACATATACTTTGTCCACCACTGGGTTTCAAGTGCGTTGACTCCACGCTGACCCCTGGGCATGTTTGGGTGAGGAGTCACCCTCGCTTGCTCCATGGGCTCAGGGTGAAGAGTGCATCAACCAACTCGTCAAAGGGGTCAAAGAGCAGCCTGTTGATTTCATGCTCTAATTTAGATTGTCACGCACAGATTACGACTGGAGACAGCCAGATAGTGAACTCCAGAGCGTTGTTTTTCCGGCATTCATTCTCCTCTAACAAGGGTTGAACAACTCAATGGATTGTCTGTGACCCTGACATCACCACTGTTTCCCAACCTGGGGTCCGCGGGGGCTTGGCGGGGCGCCAAAGACCACAGGGGGGGGGCACATGTGGGCTTTTAAGGCAGTAGTTCTCAAACCTTTTCAGAACCCCAAATTGATTTGGTTGCGGACCCCCATCTGAATTATGTTTTGTGCCAGGGTACCTCAAAACAGAAGATTTGTGTTAAAAAAAAGCTAAATGATTCAAACTTGTCCAATAGCCTATTTTTCAACATTTTTCTGAAATAGCATGCGTGCCCATGTGGATCTGCTCAGAGCTAAGGCGGCCCCTCTTCCCCGCCCCGTCTGGAAGTGAGTTTAAGTGTTATTTTAGCACCAACATTAGGACATTCAAACAGCGAAAGTAGCAGATCTACATGCTGAAATGCGCTCCTTCGTCCCACGATACATACATATTTGCTATATTGTAATAGCAAACGTATAATTATGGATAAAGTGGTGAATGATCGTGATGCCATTGTGCAGGGGAGCCCCCCACTTTGAGAACCACTGATCTTCACACCTTCGTTCCACAGTATTGGTTGATGTATACATAATTCCATACACGCAACATACTGTATGACCTCTACCTCTAGTGATCAGCAATGCAAAAAAATGCATTAATTTCATAGATTTCGCCAAATTAAGGGTGAAGCAACACCTACAGTATGTTTTTGAAATGTATGGCAATATCATGGAGGGAAAAGCACTAGAATCGAAGGGAGATAGTGTTTTCATTTATTATTCATGTGTTTGAGTCCTGTGAAAAGTGCTTTATAAATTAACTGTGTAATAGTATTAAAAGTATTATTTAATCAAGCAACTGAATTGAAGTTATATTCTGCCATTTCCTATAGTCTCTCCCTAATTCACCACATGGCGTTGAGTCAAATTCAACGCCATTAAAAAAAAACCTTCTGAGATTTTATCTGAGACTATACTGGTTCCCATATAAATGAATGGACTTTAGGTTGGGCCATACGTTCTCAGAGCTACGTGGAAACAAGGTGTTGGACATTACTGCTGTAAAGTTCTCAAGATGGAATAAAACAATACAAATTCCAAGTACTAAACAGGTTTAGTAGACTTTGAGAATATATGAGGGTGTGGTGCTAAACGAAAGGGTATGACTATGAATTTACTGTCCATCTAAAGAGTTTTCATGATGAAATACATGTGGCTAAATCTTGTAGGAATGAAGGGAGGGGAAAATGGAGAGTATATTTATTCTGTACATTTCAGAGAGATTCAAGGTCTGGAACATTCAGTAAGATCAAGCTTCAAGTGAGAGCAAAAGCAGCAATCCGTGTTACCAAGTCAAATGTATACCATTTATGATGATTAGAATCAATCATTCTATAAATGCACACAATCTCTGAGTGTGTCCTTATCTGTCCTTCGCTTATCTCGAGCACCGTCCTACCAACTGACTTCAAGTTCAAGTTCCCGGTGTAAGTTGGATCAGCAGTTCTCCAGAAATATCAATCAAATAGCCTACCCATATGTGGAGTTCCCTGATGGCTGACACGGAATGGGTACTCAGTACTCACTGAGTATTCTAACAATGTGTAAAATGGTTACTCCGAGTCCAACAATGGGTAAAAACAACAGGAATTGCATAAGGAGGGGCATGCATTCCCAACCTGAATAGTTTTCATCGTAAACCTATACAGTACCTTAAAATGATGACTGCAGCTGCCGGACATGGGCCAGCATTACAGTTACATTAACGATTAAACATATTATTTTATGGTAATCATGCTATAATTACGGCCAATTCTAATATAATCAGGTTGTGCCCTGTCAGAAGTTCATGACTTTATAGTACTGTATTCTCGTGACAGTTCCGAGCAATCAAAGGGTTACCTGTACATGTGAAACAAAAGATGGGCTTGCTCCCTGTAGGGCTCCGATTTAAAACTGCTTTGTTGCATCCCTGTGCTGCAGCACACAGCCCACGTAGGTGCAATGACGCAGTTTTAAATTGGAGACCCTACGATGTGAGAGAAATTCTTTTGGTTAAGTTTGTATTGTTTTTCGGCCCTCAACCCATTTTAGGTTAATGAAATAGATACTGTAGCCTTAGAGTTACACAATAATAAGGGTAGAAAGTCCCTCTGGGGGGGAAGAAACAGAGAAGAGAGCAAAGTGGTGAAGTAGAGAGCTGGCCAAGCCCTTTGAGATAGCATCACATCCAGGATATATGTGAGCAGCTCTCCATGGTCCAGCCATCCAACTGAGTCACAGGCAGGCAGGCACAGCCTCCCACGCGGGCCCACCCTGGACACTTCCTGTCGGGCAACTCCTCTCTCTCTCCCCGCTTGGGCCCAGAGCAGTGGGACATGAACTGTGGTATAGGGCTGTGGCTCCGAATCTTTTTGTCCTTGGAGCCAGCCGTACATCTGACAAAAACGGAGACATAGGGGTGCACGTGCATGCAGCCATGCATGTTATCCACTTACAGCAAGCCCTATACAGTATATTTCTCGCAACATATTGCATCGCAATATGGGAACCCATTGGTATAAAGACAATTAGGGAAAAACAAATCCTTGAATTTGCCTCTAGGGAAACCGTCCGATTGCCCGTGTAGAGACCGGAGGTCGGTCCTTCACTCTTTATTCATTAACTTCTAGAAAGCATATAGAAAATACTTTCTATATGACAAGACAACATGAGAGAAAGTTATGCTTTTGTGCAACATTCATTTTTGGCTACCTCCTAACAGACATGGCCTCAAGCCTTGGCCTCAAGCCTGTGATCTTTGGCGCTGGTACAAGGGTAAGATGACCTGAAACTGAGAGAAAGACTACACTTCTCCGCCTGGCGTTTCTGTAGCAGAGGATGATGGGGTGGAGGGTGGGGGGGGTTGAAGGCAGGTTTGATCTTATCAAAGGTCCCGGGCTGGCGGGACGGGGGGTGTCTGGAGCGTGGGCAGCTCTCCCTCCGCCTAATGACCCTCCGTCGGCTGGTAATTGTTGCCTTGGCTTGCGCCCGGGCCTTTGTGCGTTCCAGGAGCCAGCAGTCATGATCAAAGTTGTTCTTAACCTCGCAATACCTTAATCCTCTCAGTAATAAACACGGGGTCGGTGACAGAGGCCGCTCTGGTTTCACTGTGGATTAAGGGGTCCCTCCAAAAGCTTTGGCTTGCTTTATTGATACCCCCGTGCTGGGATTTTATTTTAGTCAGACAGAACTTTGACATTGAGGATTACCTTGCGTGGACCTGACTTGTAGAATGTACATTCTCGCTGAGAGAGAGAGAGAGAGAGAGAGAGAGAGAGAGAGAGAGAGAGAGAGATTTTTTGACACCGAAAGTTGAGTGATTAACTTTTTCTCTGCCATCTACGTTTATAATCGTAGCTAAAGCTAAAGGTACTAAAGGTGCTAACTACGTACAATGTTCGTAGACAACCGTATACTCTATATGAAAGCGGCGACCGTCAATTTACCTTTTAGCATTGCTCCGGTTACTATGGAGAGCCTCGGTCCCCACCAGCTATGGGATTTTTAATCCAACTCCATTGAGCCTCCATTATAACAGGATTTTCAAAGCGCTGTATCTCTAAAGCTTCGAGCGCTGCCCATGGTGAGCCGTCCCGCATCCCGGCGATCGTAAATCATTTGTGAGATTGTATCGCCTCGCTGAGCACATGTAACTGGTTGTAATGATAGCTAAGGGGTATGAGGCGCTACTGCTAACGATGACTGTGCTCACAACAACAGCCCCCACCTCCCTGAATAACCCGGAAATGAAACAAGGAGCGTAGAGTGAGAGCAGACGCGTGGCATACGTTACGTTACGTGTGCTTATGCTACCACCTAGCAGCAGTAATAAAGTTAAGGCACATACCACATAATCTATGATGACTGACAGAATCCCGGGCCTTGCAGACCAAATTATGACTTGCTCTCCCCGTTTCCTGTCTCTTTAAACTGTGGACTATCAATAAAGGCCAGAAAAAATAACTACATTTAAATAAATGTAGTTTAATTATATGTAGTTTAATTAACTTTATTTTTCTCTCCTTTCCAATTGGCCCCCCTAGCACCCCCTATGGGCCCGGGCCTCGGCCCCCACTTTGAAAACCACAGAGATATCTTATCAGTGTTTAAAGATAGATCTATCTCACTTGGAGCAATCTTACAAGCCACTTAGTCATTCCATAGATTCCTCTGATACCTTGAGCGATATGGCATGCAGATGTAGACAGCAAAGTACTCCCAGTGGAGTTAAAGCTGTCTTTATCGTTCCATGACTTCAGTCCACAGGCAAATCAGAACACTTTTTGAGGCTAATAATTTAGAAAATCCAGAGTTCAGGTTTTTTGGGGGCAATTGAGGTCAGAAAACCTATAAAAAAAATCCCCTTTGTAATGTATACTGAATGTGTTTATCTGTGTTATATACACATACTGTAGCATCATCATCATGGCAGCCTCGAAAATGAGGATCCGTTCTCCTCCTGCATTAATTTGTTCCCCTTTTGCGCTAGCTGAACTAACTGGACTGGACTCTACGTCTACGGTCTGTGTGCCTGCTGGTGGAGTCCAACATGTGTGTGGAATAGACGGGGAGAGTCTTAGCCTCACATATACAGTAGCCAACCTTCATCTGCCTTTGCAATGCATATTTGCCCCAGGCAGATTAAGTCTGGCCCTTCTCAATTGTGGGAGGACTTCACGGCCGAAGTGGTGACGAGCCAACCAGATTCATCTGGAACCAGGCTATAACCAACCAGGGCACAGTATGCAAATATGGGGCGGGACATTGCAGGAAAGAAATCTAATAACTAATACTGAGAGGGACGAGACGAATATCCACGCAGTGATATTGGTATCGCTACGCGAGGCCAGGGCAGTCTGGGCACGGAAGTGTTGGTGGACGGGGAAACAAAAGACGGTGCCTTTGTTGACGCTTCGTTTCCGCTGCTTGTGCTCGATCAGTTTCAAGTTTCTGAACATCGAAAACTCTTACTTTTTAGGATTAAAATTCAAAAATTGCAAAAGCAGCAAGCCCAAAACATGCATTTCAAGATTGTAGATCTTCTACTTTTGATGCTCTTCATGTGTGATACGGTAGTATGATCAAGTAGGGCATTAATTTACTAAAACAAGAAAGAAAAAAGCACAAAGAGTTAGCCTATAGATAGAATATGGAGATAAGAGGTTTCTGCCTCGACAGCAAAGAAATACCACTTCTACCTTGAGAACGATTCAAAGAAGTGATATCTGCAAAAGTGTATATCCGCAGCTAGCAGAGTACCCGGCGCTGCACGGGTGAAGAAAAAAGAAAGACGCAATGTCATATTTTAGACAGGTGGGAAATGGGGATGCAACTTTAGTGGAAGTTACTGCCTGCCACTCAGCTGCTACCTAGTCATAAGTTTTACTCTAAGCCTGTCGAGAGGAGATTGCCATGCAGGCCAACTGAACTGTGGATGAACCATAGGGAAAGCATGTGTGGTGACATTCTGCTCACTGTGAGGTACTGTAGGCCCGCGGGGAGATATGACTTATAAATTAAATCAATATAACCATTATTTCAAACTTTTGCCTCGATTACGATTAATGAGGACAAGCCCCTCCTATACACAGGTTTAATGTTTGTCTTTAGTTCAATGTTTGTTTTGTAAACGCCATTGACAATGATGGGAACATTTACCATAATGTGTCATTTACGTCATATTGTCTCTTTATTGTTAATGGCGTTTAATGTTTGCACCGTTTGTTTTACATCACCATTACATCACCTAATCAACATGAGTTAGACTTTAATATATTAGCGCCCCTCACTTCACACGGGTGTGATTTTTAATAGTGTAAATAGACAATCTAAACTAAGTCTCACAACGCGGCACTTCATGAGATTGTAGATTGTCTATTATTATCACCATTTCCATTTCAGGTATATACTGTATGTATTAAGTATAATACAGATTTAAGTGGTTAATAAAAATAATCAATTTAGTCAATTATAAAAAATGTAGATTTATTTTTGCATCAAATCAACATAATGGAATGTCAAACAGGTCAGCTCCATAATATGGAGATCTAAGGGTGGCAGCGGGGGCAGTGTCTTGAGTGTACAGGGTTTGTTAAGGGCCCAAGTAGGGCCGGGCATTAATTTTCGGTCCTGTAAGTGAGGATCCAGTCTTCTCCATGTATGGCTATCCAGGGTTTGTTGAGGTCAGTGTCGTGATCTTCATAATGGAGACGGCCATATATGGAGCGTGTCACGAGACGTGATGGACTGACAGCCATATATGGTGGCGTGACGGAGCAACGGACAGGTTTTGCGGGTTTTCATAGTATTCTGCGGCCTATGCGGTGACAACAAATCTCCTGCAACATATGAATTATTTTTCTGCTAAGTCCGCATATATATGGACCCGCGACTAGAGGATGCTAGCGGACCTTATAAGCCAGGTCCGTATTTAGTATCGTAGTCGTAGTATCGTATCGGATTTAGACGCTCCCGCCATGTAAACGGCGAAAGGTAAACAGTGTGTGCTTGTGTCAATGATACTAAAGTGTGTGTAGTGAGTGTGTGTGGAAAGGGCGAGGGGGCGGGCAAACTCCAATGAACGTGTATGGTGGCACTGGGAACTTCATAAATGCTAACTGCTAGACAGCAATAAAATAATTAATGAGCATGTCATCCTGACACTATTTAAAAGTAGTCAAACACATTTCAGATACGACTGAATATTTAAAAAATATATACGGACATGTTGCACAACATACAAACAACGTTCACAGGAGCAGGAGCGTGTCTTGAGTGTACAGGGTTTGATGAGGTCAGATCAACATATGGAATGTCAGAACAGGAAGGACGGGTGCATGGGGAAGGATCAACATATGGAATGTCAGTACAGGTCAGCTCCAAATATGGAGATCAGGGGTTTGAGGTCAGATGTAGAGTTGCTGGCCGGCTCCATATATGCAGATCTAGGTGATGATCCAGTCTTCTCCATGTATGGTTATCCAGGGTTAGATGAGGTCAGTGTTGTGATCTTCATATATGGAGATGGCCATATGGTATTGTGACGTCACTGACGTGTCACGAGGCACGATGTCACGAGGCGTGACCATATGGAGGCGTGATGTCACGAGGCGTGACCATATATGGAGGTGTGATGTCACGAGGCGAGACCATATATGGAGGCATGGGGTGACGGGAGAGGCAGGTTTTCATAGTAAATGTGACCTACGGTCGCAAAAAGTGCTATTCATCTCTCAAGTGTTTGAGCTGGTAGATCTGCTACATCTGCCATTTTAGAATTCAAATGTAAACAAGCTAAAAGCAATTGGTTTTGATAGCACATCAGTGAGCTGGATGCAATCCTACCTGGAGGGGAGAGAACAGATTGTGGAAGTGAACGGAACACTGTCCCCTCCCCTCCCAGTGAGCTGTGGCGTTCCACAAGGAAGCATACTAGGGCCTTTACTGTTCCTAATATACTGTATGTAAACGACATGACATCAGCTTGTGACTGCAACTTGTTCCTGTTGACTCAGCACTGCTGGTCTCGGACAGGAACAAACTGCAGGTTGAAAAGGCCCTCAGCTCTGAACTCGGTAGAATCTGCACCTGGCTCGCTGATAACAAACTATCTTTACACCTGGGAAAAACTGAATCCATTCTCTTTGGATCTAATAGTAATCTCAGCAAGGCAAATGGCTTCTTGGTTAGAGTGGGTGACAATGTTATCACACGAAAAGATGAAATTACCCACCTAGGTTCCATCCTGGAGGCTAATCTTTCCGGTGATAAAATGGCCACCAACGTAATCAAAAAAGTCAACCAAAGAACAAGATTCCTTTACAGGATCACCTCACTGGTCAACAAAAACACCTTGAGGACCCTAACAGGAGCCCTCGTACAAGGTTTCTTCGACTATGCATGCACCTCTTGGTACCACAGCACCTCAAAGGCCCTTAAAACAAGGCTCCAGACTTCCCAAAACAAACTTGTCAGGCTCCTACTTGGCCTCACCCCCCGAACCCACCTCACCCCTGCCCACTTTGACAGGCTGGAATGGCTTAGGGTCGAAGACAGAGTACAGCATCTTGCAATGGGTCTGGTCCACAAGATTCGATACACCACCAAGATACCCATGTACCTGTCCAAATACCCACAACACCAGAGGTAGTGCAACAAACCATGTGCAACCCAGATTCGGCACAAACAAGGGACTAAATTATTTTCGCTCCTATGCCACCAAAATGTGGAACGCCCTACCAACAGTCATTAAGACATGCGAATCCCTTGACTCCTTCAAATCCGCTCTCAAAGGGCACCTACGGACGGCTGCAATTCGAAACTGGCCCCCATAAAATCTGAATCGCACCCACCCTCCCACCCCTTTTCCCCTCACTGTATATGTTTCTTTTCCCTTTTTACCTCCTTTATGATGAATTCCTGTTCTGCTCTTTGGCTTTATAGAAGTGTATATTTGTACATCTCTAAATGTTTTGATGAATTGAACAAGGTGGACCGGACCCTCTTGTAAACAAGTGTAATGCTTTATTGGGTCGTCCACTCACAGTTAACAGTCTTTGTATTGAGTTGTGCTTGAATTGTACTGTAATTCTGCAAACTGTTAATAAATATTTCAATCAATCAATCAATGCTACTTTTACTTAAACAAATCTGAGTACACTCCCATACCCATCACTGGGTATGGGCGTGCATAATAACACACACCTGCAGGGCCATGCAGAGAGCACTGAGGGGGCAGGGGCTCAAACCCCAGAAAAGGGCACATGTGTGGGCGTGCGTAGCGTGCGCCAATTTTGGGGGGTGGTCTTTTTGTGGGGTCCGTCCCTTATGCCATTTCATGTCATTGGACAGTAAAATAAGCAATATGTTAGTCTGAAACTAAAACTGACTGATGGCATGCAGCCAGCACATTAAAAGTATAAATAATTATGATAGTGGAATTATTATTACTTGTCAAATGTTCGTCTTGAAGGGCCAATGGCACTTATTGGCCCCCCACATAAGCCCTTATTGGCCCCCAGATAAGCCCTTAGTGGCCCCCCACATAAGCCCTTATTGCCCCCCCCTCATAAGCCCTTATTGGCCCCCACATAAGCCCTTATTTTCCCCCCACACAAGGGTATCAGTGATTTTTCCGCTGACCTCACGCCGACCGCTCGGTGCCACGGTTCATGCGTTCTTTATTTTGTTTTACTGAGAATAAGGTTAGAAATAAGTTTAGGGTTAGGCAGTTTTACTGGGGTTAAGTTTAGGTATAGGGTTAGGTTCAGGCATAGTTTTACTGAGGTTAAGGTTAGGAATAAGGTTAGGTTTAACCTTTAAAGCATAATTTACTTAGGTTACTTTAGGAATACCAGGCCGTGCAGTTCCACCGGCTGTACACCCGGGGCGAGTTGATAAAGGGGCGAGTTGTTTGGTATTCCACACAAGACCGTATTGGCCCCCCACACAAGCCCTTATTGGCCCCCCACACAAGCCCTTATTGGCCCTCCACATAAGCCCTTATTGGCCCCCCACACAATCCCTTATTGGCCCCCACACAAGCCCTTATTGGCCCCCCACACAATCCCTTATTGGCCCCCCACACAAGCCCTTATTGGCCCCCCACACAATCCCTTATTGGCCCCCACACAAGCCCTTATTGCCCCCCCACACAAGCCCTTATTGGCCCCCCACATAAGGCCTTATTGGCCCCCCACACAATCCCTTATTGGCCACCCACACAATCCCTTATTGGCTCCCCACACAAGCCCGTATTGGCCCCCACATAAGCTCTTATTAACCCCCCACACAAGCCTTTATTGGCCCCCACATAAGATCTTATTGGCCCCCCACATAAGACCCCCACATGCCCTTATGTGGACTAAAAAGGGAAAGAGTACTTTGAGGCAAACGGGCAGGGGCTCAAGTCCCCTCTGCACGTGCCTGCACACCTGTACATACAGACAGACAAATGTACTATTAACCAATATATACAGTAGATTATCGTCTGTCAGGCGCAAACCTCACATGTCCATAACTTACTTTTCAGGATTCAAATAAAAGAAATAGCAAAAGTAGCAGATCGACGAGCTCAAAACGCATCGCTTCTATACTGTAGCTCTGCTACTTTTGATGCTTTTGTGTGACGCTGTAGTGTGACCAAGTAAGGCATTCATTTACGGAAAAAAACATATAAAGTTAAATGATGGACATTTAGATGCTTCTACCCAACAGTAACTTGTAGCGTGTACATTATACAGGCATGTACATTATACATGCTACATTATATATGTGTTGCAGGATGGAAACTCAACACAACCCATCCGTGGATTAGCAAAATGCTCTAACTGTTTTGTTACTCATAACTATGTCTGATAAACAAAAAAGGAATACATAACAACTACATAATAAATCCATCAATTTACGTTATCTGAACACGTCAAACATAATTTCTTATCACTGGGGTAAATATGGTATTGTGAGTGAGTGTGTGTGTGTGAGTGACAGTGGTGGTGTGAGCGCAGGCATCTATTTAACGACCTCCAGAGAAATGGCGAATGTCACACAAATATGCGTTGACATTCTGAGTGTCACCACAGTGTCCCACTGTGGCACATGCGTTCTAACTTTATCAAGCTGCACCAAGAATACCGTGAAATGTTGCGATAGTGAACAATGCAACTTTTTGGATACGCCACCTGCGATGGAATACCACATATCGTCAATGTTGGGTGCATAACATCATATGTCCAAAACTGTTACTTTTCAGGATTCAAATAAAAAAAATGGCAAATGCAGCAGAGCAACAAGCTCAACACAAATCTTCTCTTCCGGGGGTCCCTGGCTCAACATAATTTCAGATGGGGCTCCGGCAGCCAAATAGATATCAATATGGGGGTCCAGGTCCTTGTTTTACAGCCACTGCTGTTGCAGCTGGTAGATGAATTACTTAATGTACTCCCGAGTCCTGGGTAGCTGAAGCTTTACTGTATATCATAATTATTAGTTAATGTTGTAATAATCTACATACTGCATAATTAATACTTTTACATTTGGTACTGTAACTGTATTTTTAAATATAGTAGGACTTTTACTTGTTTTTCTACATTGTGGAATCACAGCACTTCTTCCACCACTGTACTTGAGTAAATGTACTTAATTACTTCCCAGCACGGCACATCCGTATAGATACAGATGGACTGAAGTCAATGTCTATACGTCTCCATAGCGGGCTGCAGCACACAGGACACCTGTTTCCACTTACACAACATACCAGAATCCACTTACTTAAGCCAATAAACACTCCGTGTCAGATGAAATACGGTACTGTAAAACGTAAAAGTAGCAGCAATCAGCTCGCAATTTTCCCTCTTATGTTAAAGAATGTTAATAATTTTCCACTCTTCTGGTGAAGGCTGTTATGGAGGAAAGTGCAAATGTGAAGCCTTTTTTTATTATTATTTTTTTACACAGCAACTTGACTTCTGTTGAGATGTGATAGTGTAGGAAATAGAAAACCACTGCTGTCAGGCAGAAAACTTCTATCGCCATGCATTTTTTACGTTTAGTTTTTTGCAACACTATTTTACAAGAGTGTCGCGCTAAAAAAAGATGTCGCAATGCAACGTGCTGTGAGCTTCTAGATCGGCTATTATCTCCAGTTCTGAGAAAAGAAAACTGTTTTAGTCTGCCTGTGGATTTTATACATGTCGAACCAATGAAAATGGTTAACAAGAGCTTGTAACTAAACAATAGCTACATTGGATCCATTGGAGCACAGGTTATTTTTTACATTTCCAGGAAAAGGAGCCGTTTTGGACATAGGTTTCCAGCCGACAGCGACGAAATGCTTTCACTCTCGGCGTGCTCTGTGATTTAAGGATTTCCTCACATGTTTACATTCTCAGTGGAGTCTGGGCTGGTTAATTATTGCCATCACAAAGGCCAAATCTACATTTAATAATGGAAATATATCCAGCATATATTATAAACTACTCTGCAATCTGGATTTTTTTTTAATGATTTAAACATTATTTTAAGTAACCAATCTGTATGGATGAGTATATACATCTGCTGTGGCTGGAGGTGGTCTCCCTACTCTTCCATTGAGATTCTTAGGGCTCTATTTTCGTTCAAAGTCCCTAAATCCACTATTTGGGGATTCAGCATTGGGGAAGGGGTGTTCCCCCGCAAAAGTTGCTTTTTGGACACCAGCCTCAATCCCTAAAACACCTCCGCTACCCGTTACATTATGCATAGGTGTGGTTTGGGCGTTACAATAATGAAACCAATCACCCTTCACCATGACAGATGCCATTGCTTTAAAGAGAAGACTGCGCAACCCATTATCCTTTACCCATTACCTATTGTCCACAGTGCAATCTTGGCTCACGCCCATGAAAGAGCGACGCATTGCTGCCTTGGAATAACATTATATTTGATACAGAAGGTTGTTTTGTGTGTCCAGACTCTAGCAGCTCCTCTATCTCTCTCTGGAAGAGGCTTCACATCATCATCAAATTCAAAGTTCTGTGTAATCTATGAGGCTTCAGTTTTCATTTGGTATATCGATCGTGATTGTACTGTCTCTCTATGAAACGTTATCAAGCGAGAAGCAAAGTTCGGATTAATTAGACTGAGGCGAAATAACATTGGAAATTACACCTGTTGCTTCCTTACCATCTAGCCTTTAATTGCCTTTGAATAAAACCACATTTGATTGACACGAGTATCATCTCTAGGCTACGTATTACTGATTATGGGGAATTTTATATTAATGTAATCCATTAATTATTTTATGCACAATGGCTGGATGAAACTGAATGATTCTTTTTTTTTTAAACTTCTTTGAATAGACAATGGACACAAGGAATTGACACTCACTTCTGCTGATTATAGGAAAATTACAAAGAGAATAAGGAGAGATGTTGTGCACTGAAGCAGCTTGACTCCGGACATCTCCAATGCAGGCGCAGGCTCTATACCAAACGCATTTGGCATTACGGCTTACGGGTGCTTTTAAACTCCGCTATGCGCTTTCCCAAATGTGTGCTCAGATCGGTGAACCAATGTTACACAGCTCTTGCTCCATGGGTTACCCGCCCCTCTATACCAGAAAGCACGCTGACTGGGCCAGGCTATATCTCCCCTGGCTAAGCAGGGATTGTCTCTTGACTGAGAGGTAGAAATGAGATATCTCAGAAACTATAGGGTTCAAATCCATGGGCATAAGGACATGAAAGCTGTGTGGACTGCACAACAGACTGCAGCTGGATTGTACTGTATCCTCCAAAAATAGCCAGCACCCTATTTCAAGTTTGACTTTTCCATGATATTCATAAAGCAAAAATCAGAAACCGTATCGGAAGGCATGAACAAAATAATCAGATAAATTGAAAAAACAGACTATTTCAAGGATTACCCAAGCAAATGGCAACCACATGGGAGTATATAGGCTCACATCAGCAAAACATGGCAGTTTTTATTTAACTTGCTATACAAAACCCGGGGCCCGGCCTGCAGTAAATGCTTCCACTGTGCCACGATGAGTGGGCCTGCTCTTTCATCTTCAGCTTGGCTCCGAGCAGCACGACTGTCCATATGGACCCTGAGGTTCTGGTGGGTTTAGGCCCATCTCACGAGTCCCCTGTCACAACCGTCATCACTCCAGAACATAAGGCCTAAACAGCGGAGCACCCTGGTCTATTTCAGCTTTTTGACTTTTTATGATTTATTATCCAGCTGCCCGCAAATATGCTCCGACTTGGCAGGAGTGATAGCCGGGGATTAGCAGTGGCCGTGGCTAACAGGCAATGAAATAAATATATATACTGCTGAGCAGCGGCAAACAAAAGGCCTTTCCTTCTGAGGGTCTGTGGTTGCAAAGCTGTGAATCTGCTGCATATTGTTTACATATCACTTACAATGTTTGCGTGATGTAGTGCATGATAGCTTATGGCAGTGGTTCTCAAAGCTTTTCCCCCCAAATTATTAGTGTGAGATTATATACTGTAGATCGCTTCTTTTAAAATGTATGTATAGGTTTGAATAATTATGTATGTATAGGTTAAAATTGGTTAAACTGATTTGACCAACTGGGGTTCCCCATAACCCACCTTGAGAACAACTGGTTTACATATCATTGCGTGATGTTTAGCATGATAGCTTAAGGGTCAAGTGGAGATAAAATGCACACACATAAAATGCAATATGGCCACGTCGCACAACGTGTTTGATTACAAGCCCTTTGATGTAAGCCCGGTCACCCCATTGGACAGACCAGCCCTTTGTACAGGGTCCAGGCAATGAGGGCACAGATAGGGTCATATGGCGTTGACATGCTGAGTGCATGGCATTAGAAAGAAAAGGGGAATCCTAACTCTCCTCCTCGCTAACCCTAAGGTGTGGAGGGGTAGCCTAGCCTGGCTAATCCCAGTGCCACAAGAGAATAGTGGAGGGGGGATTAAGACTTTAACCCGTCGGCTCCCAGAGGATGGGTCCTTTTTAGAGAGACAGTTCCACACCGAGCTGCAGCAGAGAAGTGCCCCATGCTCAGCACGCCTCTGCTGGGGCTCCTCCTGGCTCCTTTGTCCCCGTCACGGCGGCCAGCTGTCCGTGTCCTGGGGACGAGGAGATGAACACGGATCCATTCAGAGGTGCGTCTGCTCCCTCTGTTTACTGAGGGGCCCCTCACTGGGCGGAATCGCATGGCTCCGGGGCAGTACAGCGCTTTACGTCGCATTAAAACCACCAAATGGCTTTCACATCGCTAAATGAGGGGCCAATTAGTCTAAGCCCTAAATGGCAGAATGTGTTACTGTTACTGTCTTAAGTGTCAGCCCCTTTAGACAGAATGAGAACTTGTTTTGTTGAGCATAAATGCTGCATACAAAGAGTGGAGCACAGCCTGTATGGAGGCTCAATCCCAGACGGGTAACACTCGGTTAAAACTATTGCAATATAATTGGCTGATGAGGGTGTATATCACTCCAGAGAAATTAAATAAATTTAGTGTAGATATTCCAGATACTTGTATCAGATGTGGTAAAGACAAAGGTACACTTTTCCATTGTCTGTGGGCATGCCCAAGAGTGAAAGAATTCTGGGAAGAAGTAAGGAGGGAGATTCAGAAGATATTGTTGATAAATATTGAACTTGACCCGAAACTGTTTCTATTAGGTCTTTACCCACCTGGCCATAAGATTCAGAGTAGCGAACAAAGATTTCTAGATTTATGTTTACTACAAGCCAAAAGGGCTATAGCTTTATCGTGGAAAAAGATAGGCAAACCCAGTATTGCTCAGTGGTTTAGGGAGCTGTCATTGTGTCTGCCTCTGGAAAGAATCACTTATACTTTGAAAAATAAACAAGAGATGTTTGATAAGATATGGGGACGGTTTATCCAATATATTACGGTTAATGACTCTGTATGTTGTTGTTACCAGTCTAAGTGCCCTTATTTTGATATACTGTATTTATATGTATGTACTGTATGTTTTTTTTTTAAAGTAATTGTATTGTCTGATGTATTATGTATTGTTCTGTTGTATTGTCTGTTTGTACAAAAAAAAAGAAAAATGCAATAAATATATTGTTTAAAAAAAAATGCTGCATACAAGGTATCCATGTATGAACATGGATATATTCAGATATAAATATTATAGCACTAGTCTTCTTTAACTAACCCTAATTTCTTTTAATATTCTTTTACTTACTCTTTGCCATAAAGTCCCACTGTGCAACATGCATTTTTGTAGTAACTACAGTACAGTGTTTGGGGGCAGACACTCACGACTAAGAGTAGTGTTTAGAGAAGTTGTCAAAAACAAGTTTATGTTGAATGATTATTGTGATAATGATGTCAGTGAAATATGATGAAAAAACTAGAAAAGGTGAGCTCCTCAGAGAGTAGGGCCGGATAGAGTGTCATTATGACACAAGGAAGGTGCAGGGGAATACAGTTTGTATGACAGGTGCAACTGTTTTTGTGACACCCCCTATAGGCAGATGTGAAAGCAGTGATTGTGTTTTTGTGGATTTCGCCTTTATATTATTATTTTTGTAGAGGGATAGATAGAAAGTGGGCTGACACGAAAATAGGGAGAGAGATGGGGGGTGACTGTATGCAGTAAAGTCCATCAGGATTGGGAGTCGGACCCGTGGCACACTGCCAGACTGGATTACCAGCCAAGGTGCCTGGACCGCTGAGCTGATTTGATGTTGCATTTATTATGGGCTACAGTATATGGTGTTGTAAGGTGTAAGAAATATAAGATTTGTGAAGGCAATTACAGGAAAACATATTCAAAACCCTGTTTGACAGAATCTATGTCACATGACTCACAAGACTGTGCCTGACACGCACACACTGTTACTTTTCAGGAAATGGAAAGAATTATCTGTGTTCCAATGAATCCAATGTATTTACTGTGGTCACAAGATATAGATAATAATAGTTTATCGGTTAAATATTTATAATGCCCATATACAGACTTCCCTATTTTGGGCAAACATTTTCCCCCAATTTTTCCTAAATAGACAATCTACAATCTCACAGAGCCTCACATCGGGAATCGCTGTGAGCTTGTACATTAGCTATTTGTGCTACTTTTGAAGTATAAAATAGGGCTTTCGTTTATTAAAAAGCATATATATGAAATATGGACAGACAATGTTTCTGCCTGACAGCGACAATATGTTACCCTTTTGTTAATAATAATTCATTTTCTGGCAGCCATCCATGTACTAAGAGGGAGATGGAAACACACATGCGCACATGCAGGCACACCCCCACACACACACACAGAGAGAGAGAGAGAGAGAGAGAGAGAGAGAGAGGCTGGATGCCTGTGCTATCTGGTAGTACACCTGCACTTGTTTTATGAGGGACTGCGAGGGGAGGCTTCGACAGAGCGTCCTCCTCGCACACACAGCTGGGACCGTAGGTGGTCTGGTCGCCACACCTGCCTCTGGTGGGGTTCCTGGACCTGCCTGTCTGCCTGCCAGGCAGCTGCACCGCATAACGACCACGCACCACGGCCCTGTCACTCACTTAACACCGTGTCTTAACAGCATCCCCCCTGCATGCGTGACAGGTATTCCTCTCCACCAAACATCTGGTCTCCCCTCGGGGCTGACATCATCTGGACTGGAACCAGGCCTGGCTCTGGCAGTGAGTGATCAGTGATCAAAACACGCACACCCGCTCATGCACCGATAAGGGTGCTGCTGTTCAATTGGTTCTTTTGGCCCCCCGCAGGCTGATCAGTGATCCTGTTGGATAGTGAGTTATATGTTTTGCTTTGTTACTTTGTGCACCCCCCCCCCCTCCCCTCATATTCTCCCACGGTTTCTCCCTGTCGTCAGTTCCATCTGGGATCCCGCATTGGGCCTGCATGATCAGGCGGCGGCGCACTGTCACTCAAGTGTTCAACGCAAATTCGTGCAAATCCCACCAACGTCGTGGAAAAACCTTAAGGTTTCTCCAGGAAAACAGATGTCCCCCGGAGAAACATCCTTGACTTGTTGTTGCCTTTGACTTTTGCTGTGGCCTCACAGTCATCTGCAGCCATGAAAGCAATGCATTGATGGTGTAAAGCCTGGGATTACAGTAAACAGTCAGCAGCACTGGTTAGTAATAATGACAGTCAGTTTCATGTCAGTTGACTCATGATCAGCTGGCGGGAGGAGCAGTGCTTTATAGTACATTTACTCAAGCACTACACTAACGGCACTATGTAACTTTTTTATTAATACATTTAAATGTTGTCCAGTCTGTATGGTAGAGTATGTTAAATAACTCACTTACTGCCGAAGACGACTTTGATTACTTTTTGGGCTTTTATTAATTCAGAATGGTCTCGCTGATATCCACTGTCTTGTAGTGGCCCCGTCGCTAGGTAACGCTGATATCCACTGTCTTGTAGTGGCCCCGTCACTAGGTAACACTGATATCCACTGTCTTGTAGTGGCCCCGTCACTAGGTAACACTCGGCTCGCCTGTGGTCCCTCAATGAAATGATTCCCCCTCGTCCACTGCCCTTATGGCCAAGATCAGATTGAGGTGTTTGAACAGAACATCGATATTAGTGGCTCATTACTAAAGCTACCTCGCGATTACAATAGTAACACAATTGTGAGTGAATTTTGGGGTCTTCAAAATAAAGTCCCCGCTGCATCCGGAGGCAGTGAGGGACGTAATACAGACTGAATCAATGTTAGCAGTATTATTAAGTACAATGTTGAGGTACTTTTACTTGAGAGGCAAATGAAATATCGTACATTTTACTCCTTTTGCAGATTTAGTTTATTATTACAAAACATCCATTAACCACTAAAGTTAGCTTATACTACCAAAAACTAGTTTAAACCTAATGACACAACTTATACTAAAGTGCACTTTTTAATACAGGCCTTCTACTGTATTTTTGTGGCATTGCAAATCGGTGCACTTCTAGGAGGAGGGAGGGAGGTAGGGAGGGAGGGGAGGGGAGGGGGAGTGTGGGGCACCAGCAGTAGGCCTGCGGGGGCCACCTGTTTTCCCATCGGTTAACGCATGGAAAACTCACCCATCCTGATCTGGAAGTTAGTCCTGCTGTCAACAGCTCATGGGAGCGGACAGATTGTTCCCTTTCATCTCTGGGTGACGAGTCTCGGGAGGATGGGCGATATGTCACGCCTATACCCCCTCACCACCACCACCACCACCACCGGCAAACACATCCCTGACACCTCCGTTAGACGCAGTGACTGAGTGAGCTGCGGTTTGCTGATTGCATGTTAACTTATCTAGAATGGTGACATTGTTTTATGAGTTTCGGGGGGTGGGGAGGGGGGGACTTCTTTCTGCTGAGCTTTGCATATCGTTTCTGTCGGGCAGAAACCTCTATCTCCATCTAAAACTAAACTTTTGTGTGGGTTTTTTTCCCCGTACGTTAGAGCCCTACTTGATCATACTATACAAAAGTAGCAGATCCACGAACTTGTTACTTGCTACTTTTGAAGTGGAATCGTGAAACAGTGTTGGACATATGAGGTTTCCACTCGACGGAAACGATATGTACTGTAACGACAGAGAGAAGATTCCGAACGAAACCGTAAAACGATGCCACCCAATGAAACAAACGTACAGACCTCACTTAGACCCAGTGAGGGATACAGAAAGTGTCAAATAATATAACATCTACAGTTTTAGTTTAGATATTATAATGACTGGTTTTTCTCACTGTCTATTTGGTTGTTTTCAGCAAGCGAAGACATATGATCAGCCACATTGGCTAGAATGCGACAACTACCTGGCCCGGTGGAATTCAACGTTTTCATGGATCACATACACACGCTGTCAATCTGGGTGGGCCAGGGCCCCATCCAGGCCCACCCCGTAGATCCCCCCCCCCCCCCCCAGTTAGACCCCCACACATACAAACTACTTGTATGACAGGTTCACTGAGTAGCACATTCTCAATCATAAGTTGATATTTTCAGTAGTGGCCGACAATATAGCCTCCCCCGTCTCCCAGAAAGGCTGCCCACTGTTCGCAGTGCTCTCACGTGTCTGCATGGATCAAATGTCCCTGCAGCGACCACCACGCCACTGATCCACCAGCCAGCCTCCTTATAAGGCCAGAGCAGAGAGACCTATAACTCCTTATACCAGAGCCCAGCAAACCCCCTTCCCTTTATTTACATAGACTCTCTGGGTGAATGCACACAAGCGTGGAAAAAAGCGCCCGTATCAGACTCGCTTGATGGAGCCACAGGAATATCTTTATTGATGGGAGAAACTCGACGTGTCACAGGCTATCGCACCAATCTCAGCATTTGTCATATTATTATTTGTGTGCCTTCCGTGGATTTTTTGAACCAAAGCGGATCTAGTCAAAGATGATTTACACGGTGTTATGTTTTTAAAAGCGAGCGAGGTTGAAGCGGAAATCAATTTAAAAAAGAAAAATCACTGATGTTTGCTTAAAATGTGTATGCGTGGAGCTCCGTCTGTAAACTGAACTGTATATGAAATGTTACCTTTGCTGATGTGGTGCCAACGCTGTGGAAAGTAGCCAGTAGGCTCAGCGTGTACCATTTGCACCCACCCCCGAATGACTGATCTCACTTCATATCCCTTAGATTTACGATTGTATTTACAGAAGTCATTAGCCTACACACGCAGATCCGAATTCATAACGTGGGCCGTCCAGAAAAACGCCAGTGTCCTTCACAGCACGTGAAACGTGAATTTCCTGTGCCGGAGAGGGCTGTTAACCTGAATCCTAGGGTTAATCTGTCTGGAAAAAAGTTAATATGACTATTTTTTTTCTTCCTACTGAGATGGGGACATGTGACTGGTTAAGTAAACATGTATTCAGAGAGGGCCTTGTGTGAACAGTGCTTGCATTCAGCTCCTAGTCCCTTTAAACTGCTCGCCAACAGTTTGAGAGAACATGGCCTTGTGCCATCTAAGATACTGATTCTCAAAGTGGGGTCTGGCCGTCCAGGGACCCCCAGGGGTCCTGGAGTGGGTTCCAGGTATGCCTGAAGAAAATATGTTAATAACCTGACAATGTATAGCGATTAATATTTATGTATTCGTCTTTTTTACTTTTAATTTACTTTTAACACAATTATCTTCTCTCATGGGGGTCCCTGGAACAAAATGTTCAAGCCTAATACAAGTTGGTGGTCCTTGACATTAAAATTGGATAAACATTGCTCTAGTGTGTCCACAAACAAGGACTTGTATATTGAACACAACGTTTGTTTACAATTAAAAATGGAAAGTTTCATACTTAAATGGACTTCTGTAATATTGTACTTGGGTGTTTCGGTGTATGTGTAGAGGTCTAAGAGTGCTGAGTAGGGGTTGTTGAGTCTATAAAAATGCTTCGAATGTTGGATATCTGCTGTATATTGTATTGTATTGTGAGTCATGTCTCCTGCTGTTCCCTGCCTTGTCCTGTACTGTCTGAAGAATGCTGTATTTTTGAAGTTTGTCAAGCTGTTTTTCTTTGATTTCTTTTATTGTCTCTGTTTTTGTTATGTATTTTTGTTTTCTTGTATTCACATTTATGTTTGATTTCTGTTTCATTGTTCGTGTTTCATTTTTTGAAATAAAAACAAAGTTCAAAAAAAAAAAGAACACAACGTTTGTGGAATGCTAGTGAATTCTGACTTATGGTGTGGCACATTTACCGGCCAGACATATTCCACTGGAGATACTGCTGGCTATACTATGCTCGAAGGCTTAAACATGCTTAGTTAATTAGCAAAACACTAATGGAACTTAAGGTAACAGGTTTGTCAGGCCGCTGCCTCTGTAGTCCCTCATTTGCCTGCCTCTTAAGACTTTAATTATCACCAGTTCCAGCCTAGCGCCAGTCAATTAAAAATGATGTATGGTTTTATGTTGAAACAAGTGCTAGGTCTCAGGAAGCACACATCCATCAAGCTGACAGCCAGCCCATTTAGCACTTGACACAACGCTAAAAGATCAGGTGAGTCTAATTGGTTGACTTGACCGCGTTGCCGAGGACAACTTGAATTTCAAGGACTTGTATGCGAGAGGGATTGTGTTATTGTTATGGTAGGTTAAGTCGGTGTCTTGCTAATTACCATGGGTTCTTTTATGAGGATCCTTTTTCTAATTGAGGCTTCCATTATCGTTCTGCAACAACAGTATATATGATATACTCATACAGAACATTGTTCATTCATTCAGCCTTTACCCACAGGCTGTCAGGCTGCTGAATGAACAACCTGCCCCCCGCCCCCCCATCCCCGAGCCTAGTATTAAAAGGGTACTGAAAATGGACTTGGTCTTTGCACTGAACTTTGGACTTTGCACTATTACATTGCACCAGCACTATTGCACTTTGGGTTATTGTACACAGTATGGTTGGTTATGTATTTGTATGCCAGTGGTGAAGCTCTAGACTGAATTCCGTTGTTTCGTGCAAGCAATGACAATAAAGATCTATCTATCTATATTGTTAATTCAAACCTTTAATGTCCAAAACAGTTACTTTTCAGGAAATGGAAAAAAAACAACCTGTGTTCAATGGATCCAATGGTCGTTATAATTTAGTCACAAGCTCTTGGTAATACTCTTCATTGGTTAAATGTTTATAAAATCCATACCATAACACCTGTAACCAATTTCACTTTCACTTAAAAGAAAACAACAAAACATTGCAGATCTGCAAGATCAAGGGAGACTTCAACCACACAGCAATGATATGCTCATAACTCTTATTCGGAATCGTCATGAATTAATTTAGAGTTCGTTGCTGTCGGGCAGAAACCTTGTATCTCCATATTTCCCGTACATTAATGTTCCATTTCATGTTAGATGCTCCTGTCACTCAATGTTTATTCAGCTTTTTATTTCTATCCACCAGCATGAATCATCTGCTCAGGATCACAAAACACAATCTCACACATACTATAACAGACGAGGGGGGACAATGATGTGATCCAAATGCCTGTGTGTGTGTGTGTGTGTGTGTGTGTGTGTGTGTGTGTGTGTGTGTGTGTGTGTGTGTGTGTGTGTGTGTGTGTGTGTGTGTGTGTGTGTGTGTGTGTGTGTGTGTGTGTGTGCGTGCGTGCTTGTGTGTGTGTGTGTGTCCATTTCCCCTTCAGGTTTCCTATCTGTCTCAATCAAATTATATGAAGCGGAACGAACAGCACCTTTAAATATACAGAGAGACATATTTTAAAAACACAGTGAACTATGAGCCAGATATTACAGAAACATTAAATCACTTACTTTACTATTCACTCCATCTGTCAAAGACATGACTATATGTTTTCCACAATGAACGAAGATACTGACAGCATTCATCGGGAAAAACAAATAGAAAATAAATGTCATGCCATAGATTAGAACAAAGCCATACTGTAGTTACATACAACAAGCATCTTAACCACTTTGAAGACTATTTTATGTGTCATTGTATGGAGGTGTTGCACTGTGCAAATATATATATATTTAAAAAAAAAGTTATTTAAATTATTTTTCTTTAAACCTTCTTTCCTTCTTCCAGTTACATTTTGGAAGATGTTCACTTACAATGACATGCCCCAAACATACAGTAGGGACGTCAGGCTTAAAAGTGGCTATAAACACAATGATGTGTTTATTATGGCCCTGCCGCTGTTATCTGGAACTCAGTGTATTCATGTCCCCTGAGGTGAATTACAGTGCCTGGGATGTTTGTCTGTGTTGTGCATTGGGCCAGTACCGAGCTACAGGTCTCAGACATGCACTTACACAGATAATGAGGGAGAGGGAGACGGACAAGAGACAAGCCAGGGGTTGGGTTTTGGGGTTAAGCCTAATTCATACTGCGTGGTGTGTGATGCTGTCGCCTGCCAAGAAGAAATCATCTACAGTACAAGCTAACAACACGTGGCGATTCGACACGAATAAATCAATGCAACACCACCAAAAGTTTGTAAAAACCAACGCGTGTGTGTTCACACGTGCGCAGTATAAACCTCGTACAGTGTGATTGTGTGTAGGCCTATATATGCATCTGTATGTGTCGAGAGACGAGACAAGCGTTTAGCAGACGCCGTCATCGGTTGTGCGTCAGTCCAGTCCAGGCCTGGCAGACAGTAAACGACTGACTGTACTGCAACCACCAGACAACCTCCTTTTTCAGTCAACACACCTCAAAGAATGCACACAGGGAGAACCAAATTACACAGGCACCAAGACATCATCTGATTACGTCCAATATGATCCCCCTCCCAAAATGAGATTATAGTCATGTTGAGATTCATATTGATTCAACTGGGTCAGATTCTTGACGCGATTACGAGAAAATTGGCCGGAATTGAATGTAATGTACCAAGGGGGAATGCAGGTCCAATGTGCTGCAGTTTCAAACCCAGTGAGACAAAGCCGCCTGCAGTCCCAGAAGAGTTTGCAACTAACAAACTAAGACAGTGGTTCTGCAACGTTTTTAATTTCAAGGACACCCAGTTTGTGAGCATTAGACTACAGACACCCATAACTCAGTGTACAAATGGAAATGTTTCATTCGTACACTCTCAGAGTTACAAAGCCCATAAGGGTCCATTTGGCTCCTTACTATCAAATATTTAGCGGGGGACCCATTGGAACCCATTTTGAGAACCACTGAAGTATGAAATGTACAGTTCGATGTCCATTAGGCCGTGAAGAAACGTTTTACTGACAGTTTATGTACCATGGATTGGCTTTACAAGCCCCTCACTGCTCTGCTGGTGGGTGGCGTTGTGATTAGGAAATGCAAGCTTGTCTCTTTGTACGTCTCTTAGCTGGTCCAGCCAGGCAGCGAGCAGGGCCCTCGGGCAGTCTGGGTAATTACTGGCATGTCATGAAGGCCAAATGGAATGTTTACTCTACCCTGGGGTCAATAGGCGTTATGCGAACACTCCACAAAAAAAAAGCCTCGACAAGATTTGCAATGGGCCCACTTTGTTTTTGTTGTCCCTCTTTTGGAAGCTAATTAGCCCTTTCACTAAAGCCCCACTGAACACTTTTGCGATACAGGTATGTATGTATTCCCTTTACAGCTTGCAGATGCTACGGTTACCGCTGAAATGTACGAGAGGGTATCATGTGCGAGACCAAAAGGAATACATTGTTCCTCTGGGTCTTGCTTAATGAGTGAGTCACTGCAAGTCATCTGCTGCAGCTACTCCAAGTCAATATCCTGAGCTCTTTTACTTGTGGAATAATAGGCAGTAAATTATGTTCAAGGGGTAGGACACAGGTAAACACTGAGGCCATAAACGGCTCTGTTTGAAGGTCCTATACTCGTGCACTGTGTAAACCTCACAAATCAGCCAGTGCAGTATGATCTGTAGGCATAACTGTTACTGCTCTGTCTGCGGATTGGCCCTGGGCTCTTGACCCTTGAACTCTAGGCACTGGGTTCACTGAGTGGTGAACCTGGAGGCTCAGAGGGCAGGCCCTCCCTGACGGGCTGGGAACTCATGGCAAGATGCCTGAAGGGCCAAAGGGAGACATTACCTTATATCTCTATGTGACTGAGCCATGAGTCGGTTTAACCACAGGCACGTACAAGCGCGTACGCGCACGCACGCACGCACGCACGCACGCACGCACGCACGCACGCACGCACGCACGCACGCATCAGGGTGATGGTAAGAACAAGCCCTGCAAAATAGAGATACTGTGGAAACTACGGAGTAATTATGTGTGTATTGTGTATTGTATGTGTATTGTATATTTTTATTCTATATACAATATGCTGTATATAGTATTGTGCAGTATATTGCACCCATCATATACTCCATTGGCTGCCAGCTACTGTACATTTGATTATTTATTAAAGAGGGACACTGTGGAGACTATAAGTAATTATGTGTGTAAAAGCCTCACAATCCAGGATGTTATTCTAAATACAGAATAGTTGGCAGCCAGTCACGTTTAGGATTGCTGACTTGTCACCTTCAAACCATATTGTCTCCATCGGGTGGAAACCTCCCCATGTCCAAAACGGTTACGTTTCAGGATTCAAATTCAGGATTCCAAATTCCAAGAGCAAAAGTAGCAGATCTACAAGCTCAAAACATGTCGCTTCGCGCCGCATTTCGAAATTGTAGATCTGCTACTTTTGATACTTTTGTGTGATGCTGTAGTATGTTCAAGTAGTGCGTTAATTTTCAAAACAAGAAAACGACAAAAGAAAACACAAAAACAGAAAAAGTTAGAATATGGAAATAAGAGGTTTCTGCCCGACAGCGAATATTTCTCCCATTCATAGACCAATATGAGCCTCATCGCTGCCTGGCTGAGACCTTCAGCAAGAAATCTATTGGTCTCAGTCTTTTTTTTTAAATCACTTTAAAAACTCTCCTTTTGTCAAAATATTGGATGGGTTGGGTTGTATTTTATTGTAGGTTGATTGCAGTGATTGCGTCAAGTACGTTTTACTAATATGCTTTGTTTTCATTGTATTGCTTTTTTTCTAGTTATTTCTATTATTATTACTAATGCAACCCACTCTAACATCCCTAAACCCTAAAAGTATAGACTATAGAGACTAGAGAGACCATCTTGTCGAGAGTATACTGATCACAGACCAATACTTGACTCAGACAAAGCAGAGGGTTGCTCACATTCGTGTAATATATAGGGGAATAACACAATTTGAGAATACCTCTGTGCCCCAATATGCACGCAAGCCACAGCCTTTTAAATTCTAAATCAATTTATTTTCAATCAAATTGGGTCAGTAAATGGGGTGTTCCGCGACAGCACGAGGACCTATTCAGAGAGTGTCAGAATGATCGTGTTTCTTCGGCTCGGTTGCTGTTCTTGGCAGTAAACCGCTCGCCATGTCCAAACCAAAGTCTGTGTGGTCGTAATCATTTCCCCGCCTTGCTCTGAATTGGATGCTCGCCTTCGGTTTGTTTTCAGCAACTCCTCCAACTCAAGGATCCCGGAAAATGTTTTAAATGTGTTTTGGTTAAAGAAAGGACTTGCAAAAAAAGTAAGAATGTTGAAGCGTAGTGTGGGTATTTTCCATTTGGCATTGTACAATACTTAACACAAAAAACTTTTGGATGGTATCTTAATGACACCCATGTGTTGCGGTTGCAAATGCATTATCCCAGCTTGTAGTGTCCGCCCCGAGAAGCTACGTTTTTGTTGAAAGAAGTTGTGATCTTGTGCATTTCTCTCTCTCTAGCCGTCCATATGATGTCATAATCGGACTCACTGTTTGCTCACTGCAAACCATCAGCTGATGAGATCAGAAGTTCCCCGGAGATGAGGAGAGATAGGATGGGTTTCCGCCAGGGGGGACAAAGGTATAGGGGAAGTGTGATGGGACAGTAGCTAACCAGTTCTGGGGGATTTGTTGTGAAAGCCCCCTCTTGTTGGCTTTTTCAGCACGGTCCAAAACCAATGCGACAGAGATCTCTGTTGGGATAGCAGTGCTGCTTCCCACCACAACAAAGCTGGTCAGGACCTCCTGATATCAGGCCAATACTGAAACTATACTGCTGCTATCCCACACGCACGCACACATCCGCTGGAAACAGAGCTGTGAATGATATCAAGAGTCCGTGAAGAGGGAACGTAATGGATTTCAGCTTTCCATATGGGGCCATACAGGGCACAATGTTCTGTGAATGGGCCGAGGCTTTGGGAGAGATCATCAAAAACAGAGCGAGGTTCAACAGAGTAACATTTTTTTACTCAGAAAACTGTAAGGTTTCATGGAGGACTCCATTGTGGTCTTATGTATTCAATTCATCAAGACATATAAAGACATACAATAAATCCTCAATACTAGGAGCAATACTGTATACAAGTATATATATGAAGACAAATTGTGGGGAGTAAATTATTTTGGCAAGCTAGAAGACTTTGGTTGCTGGTGGAAGGGCATATTCCACATTTTGGTATCATAATAGTAGAATAAACTCATGCATGCTTGTGCCGAATTTGTAGGAATGAGATCAGTGGAGTTTCCCCCGTGGGCATTTCTCACTCTTTAGAAGTTTGACAGGTACTGTATACATGCAGGGCACAGGTCCGTTTGAGTATTTTCAAAAACAGGCCCATTGCAAGTTGCTGTACTCTGTCCTCGTCTACCCTGAGCCATCCCACCCTAGCAGAATGATCAGGGGTTAGGAATTCCCATTACGCTACGGCTTGGTTTCACATAAGGTTCACATAAGGTTCTCAGAACCTAATTTGAGCCCTGCTCAGGAGGTCGTACTAACCGTGAGTTCTGTGTGAACCCATGCGGGGGGGGCAAGCCATTCTGTTGCTCTGAACTGGTCAAGCTGAGGTGACGACACAGGAAACAAATGTTTTCAAGAATAGCTTTTGTGAAATTGTAAGCTTGTAGATCTGCTATTTTCACTAATAAAGCTTTTCTACATACCAATCACACCTCATTCCCGGGTTTAAATACAGCTCCCTCCTACACTAGAGCTCTGCTTTTCAATTGCTGCCACACACTGCTGCTGCTGCTGCAAAGCTTGTCTTCACCACCCCAGCCTCCACCTTATAGTTCAGTCTTGCATGACTCAACGTTTAAACTGAAATTCATGTGTGCATGGCTCCAAACTAAAGTAACATGAAATTCAATGTTCTATGACTTTATTGTTACACTACAATTCAAGTTTGCATGCCTCAAGTTATTGATGATCTTACCAACGGAGCAATTAATGCCAACTCCCAAGTGTAACTGTATTTAATTTGTTGCAATAAAATGGTTCTATTTACGACGTGAGTGTTCCTGACTGAATTATTATTATTTATCCATTTTCTGAAATAAATCAAACAGAAAAACTGATAATGGAGTTGTTGTTTCTTTATGACATAGACCTACCTTCTCCTTTAGGGTGGTTCAGGTAATAATGGCAATGTAAAACAAAAAACACTATCACAGAACTTCATGGTTGTGTGGAATGTTTCAGGTTATGTAAGGTTCTGGCTTACCTTTCGTAGGCGAAAAGAGCCAATACTCCTTCGCGGTGAACGCCACCATCAGAAGAGGAGGAGAAGAGGGAGCAGGCCAAGGAGAGTTGTTTTGAAACCGGGCCCATGAAGTCAAGGTTGGGAAGTGTGGCGCCCGAGTCCCAGGCCCACGTCATTACAGCACATCTCTCTGGTATGATGTTGTCTGTGTGATCCCTGGTGTCATAGGGGCCACCCCCTGCATCATGGCAGACATGGACACGCACATCCCTGTTTAAGAGATAGAGAAAGGAGTCTAGCATCTTATCCCCTCAGCCTGCCATCAGTGATAGTGCATGTCATTTCCTCCACCATGCTGGTACCTACCGCACAAACACATGACCACATTGTGGTTTGATTTATGGATTTTCTCACAGTTCTGGTGAGAGATGTACTGTACTTATGGGTTTGGTTTGATTTAAATCTATCCCTATTTCAAAATAGATAGAAGATAGAAGGCTGTGGAATAGTTTGTAAGACTAAGCTTTACATGAAAAATGTGTCAAATACAAAAAGAGAAATTGAATGGAACAATTCGTTAATTCATTTAATGTAATTAAACACTTAATTTACTCACAAAAAATATATACTGTATGCAGTGTAGACCATAAATACCAGAATAAAAGAATAAACTGATCGATGGACTATTTCTTAACTTGGAGCGCTAAAGATATTGCTTGCCAAGGAATTATTTGCACGTGTGTGCATACAGTGAGAGCAGTATTTAGTGGCAAGACTCAAGAGGCATTATGGGTTGTGGTTTAACCTCACACCCAGGTGTGCTTGCGCTAATCAGCACTCAACTAAAGTTACAAATGAAAACAGCCTGTGATTTAGAGGAGCAGAAAATACTCCGAACAAATGGAGATATGTTCAGTGTAATATACCGTATCTGTTTAATTGACACACGGCAATGATCCAAAAATCACAAAAAAGTGCTAAAATATGGGGCTGTTAAAAAGCTCCACTGGTGCCCCATAGAGGCTGTGTTGCTTATACACCCAAGTCCCAACTGGATCAAAGTTTAGGTTTAGGTCTGAGCGTGGCACTGGAAGAAGGCCAAAGGGTCAATCAGATGGTTCTGTCCATGCAAGTATGCGATATCTTTTGTGCAAGTGGACAATTTTGACCAAACAATGGTACTAGAGAAAAGGCCACAGTGCCACCAAGATCAATAGGGTTCATCAAAACAACTCATCCAGTAGTTTTGGAGATATAGTACATACATCTTGTTTGGGATATACAGTTGGGTGCCACCGATATTGTCCCTTATCATTTGACCCATTTAGGCCTGACCTCAAAATTTAAAAAAAATCCTTCTAAATCCTCCAGTTTTCTGAAATAAATATTTTCACGATTTTTCAAAAATAGCAGACCTACAAGCTCGTAGCGCGCCACTCGGTGGCGCGCTATGAGCTTGTAGATCTGCTATTTTTCAATAGCTAAATTATAACAATGTTTAAAACACCAAAAGGGGTTCCCGCCCAAAATGGGTTAACTGTCCTTTTGCGCAGATCACGCAAACCTCAGCAAAAAGAAAAGGACAATATCGATGGCCTCCAACTGTACAGTGACGAGGATCAAGTTTTATGCACCAAGTTGCACGCCTAGTTTAGAGGGAGAGCGAGGGCATTTTCCGGCAGCGGCATCAGCCGCGGAGTCTCCGTCAATTGCCGACAACACCCGCGGCAGTGTTTCTCGGCGACACCCTACCCCAAACCCTTCTGCTAGTTTTTCCAAATCAGCCACGTGTGAGCTTGTAGATCGGCTATTTTTCATGCGAGAAACTATCATATGACTACCGTAAGTATACATGGGGCTTAACAGCCCAGAGACCAGGTCTGTGTGAAATAAGCTGCAGTTCTCTTGATGTCAGCTAACAAAGGGAGTAAGACTTACAGTAAGTGACAAATACAAAGACAATCCGGATGACTACAACATTACACTCCTATGGTATTCTGTGTGCAGGCCAGGGGATGTTCAGTTGGTTCCTGTAAAAGAGAGCTGTGTGATGACACATCATGCTCAGCTGAACCATCTGGAGAACTGCAGGCCAGACTTGGGAGGTGCCAGTCCTTGCCAGCTGTTCCCTATAGGCTGCCCAAGTCACATAAATGTCAGAGAATGTCATCTGGATTAGAATCAACAAAAACAAGGTAATGCCAAGCTGGTTAAATGTGTGCGTGCATGCGTGCATGCGTGCATGCGTGCATGCGTGCGTGTGTGCAAGGATGCGTTGTGCGTGTTTGTGTACAATGGTCAGTGTCAGTTGTGACTGTAATTCTTTGCCCTTTCGTTATGAGAATGTGTAGCTTTATTTGTAGAAGGATCAAACAGGGTGAGCGGCCTAATGAAAAGCTAATAAATAAACGTGTACTGCAGGAAGTCCTGTGTCTTCCCCCAAACTGCCCTCTGATCAGGAATTTGCTCTGACTTCCTTCATGCCTTCTGTGTCTGACTATAATTACAGGCCTTGATATTTCCTGGCCCAGTTTACAGTGTGAACAGCGTGATAAAGAGACCCTCTGTGTTTTGTAAAATCACGCCGGTGTGCTTCTTTCAAACATACGGGACAACTGTCACTACTGTCCGAGGCAAGCAGGGATTTCTCTGCAAAGTAAAGGATTAGGAAGCGTGTGTTTAAAGAAGTTTCAATGTGTTTGCCATATCAAATTCAGGAGTTCATCTTATGCAGGAGAAATGGGTGCATATGTTTTTGGGCCACGCTGCATAAATGAGAAAAAAAAGGGTTGGGTATCGAATGAACTGCCACGATCCAGGTGTGTGTAAGTAAACGTTAGCACTTTTTTTTATGGAATGCAGAGGCTTGAGAAAACATTTTTTGTGTGCACCTAGCGAAAGGTGGGGGAATGAAAACACCATGGAATGAATGTAGGGCCTCAGAGCAGCGTGTCCAGCTTTGCTGACGAGAGCCAGAGACCAGGCCCAATGACCAGGCCCAATCCACACACACACACACACACACACACACACACACACACACACACACACACACACACACACACACACACACACACACACACACACACACACACACACACACACACACACACACCCCCCCCCCCCCCCCCCCCCCCCTCCCCTCCCCCCACATTTACTCAGCAAAGCTAGTTAAATGGCACAGTGCAGGTACAAAATTTCACACATCGGGGGTTTTGAAGTTCATTTGATGATTCAGTGATCCAGATATAGCGGGCATGTTCAATCATTACATGCTTGTCCACGTCTCGCTATGACCACTTAATAAGTGAGCAAGCTAAGCAAAATGACAAAAGATCCGTTTCAAAGTGCGTTCCCATCACTGCCCGAGAGAACATCTGGTGATAGTTAAGTGGTTTGCAGAGCGTTCCAGCAAGGTGATGTTGGGATGATGACACACAAATAACTAGAACATCCCTTCGTTTCTTTGGGATGAAGTCATGAACATGTTCCAGAGCTCCTCCGTCTCTCTCCCTCGCCTCATTTTCTACTCCGTAGCCTCGGAAAATTGCAGAGCGGACGAGAGCGAAATGCACTGCAGACTACTGTTGGACTCCCCAGACCCATGAGCGAGATGACGTGCGGTATGTAACCGGCTCTGTGTCCCTCCGTTTCTCACAAACCAGCCTTTCTTTTTTAATGAGACCACTACCCTCTGTGGGCCATTCAAATCGTCTCTCTTTTGACAATAGCAGCCTGGCTGTCTGGGATAAGCTACAGCCCTGCGGTACGTGGCTTGTTCCGATATCCGACAGGACCGGAGAGGCTATAAAGCATCGTCTTTATACACATCAGTGATGATGATGCAGCCCAGGGGTACCACAGGGAGCTGTGCCTGCTGGCCTGCTGGCATAACTCGCTCACCCTGAGGCCAAGTTTAGACTTTGTGGAACGGCCGTGCGGTATGGGCAAAAGCAGTCAAAATGTGTCCACATTGTCCTTCAGACTCTGCATTACTTAACCACTTAAACCCTATATACATAGCTATGACCGGTCCCCAAGCGGTCAATACTAGGCCCCTCCTTTTTTCCCTCTACACACCAAATCTTTGCTGCAAAGATAGTCAGTCTACACGCTCACAATGCATCACAAGTTGAGCTTGTAGATCTGTTTTCACAGATTTACGCCCGCAGCCCAGAATAGGGAAGTTAATGCAAGTTTAACAACTGAAAATGTGTAGTTTGTTCTCTCATAATAACACAGATATCACACAAATCTGTTTAACTCAGAGTTTGGGTTGTTGTGAGTTATCTGTCTTAATTAATGCCCCAACAAGGATGGACATATTATGTCTATCTCCTCACAACCCTCTCCTCTGCCTTGTCCTGACATTGTGGCAGTCAACAATGAGGCTTCACGTTAGCTTAAGTTAGCTCCCATTTCAATCACTGAGCAGTTCATTACAAAAGAAAAAAACACTCCTTCACACAGACACTATGGAATTCCTCTCTCCACCAAGTTCTGTTGTGACCCAAATAGAAGACCACACCTACGCGAATGGAAACATGAGCTTTACAGAGTGCATGTAGAAAAAGTATATTCCTCAAAGTGAAACCATATGACTCAATCCCATGCTATGTGTTCTGCTCCAACATCAGCAGTAAGAGGGGAAAAGGTGTTTTTGGGGGAACACAGGGCTATTCTCAGCATGGAGTCCACGGTGGGTTTATATGATCTTCACACATTTTGAGCGAGCACACAGGTACTGGTCCTTTTCTCTTCCCCGGCTCTCAGGGCGATATTCCCAGATCCTGGCGCGAGGATAGATTGGATTCAGAGCACGTTTTGCCAGCGCACAGCCGCGGGTTAGTGTGTTTACATATTTTGCAAGGACGTTGACAGATTACTGTCAAACGCTGTAGAGAGGGGAAGCCACCATGTGAGTTCAGCTATTGCATGACCGGGGGAGACGGTGTACTACATGGTTCCATGCAAACTTAAAATGTCTGACGACAGTCTGAAGGCATTTGCGTATCCACTTGTCTGGGAAAAGGCTATGCTGGTAGGGATGTTTCCCCCATTATATTGGGATTATTTTACAAGATGTAGATTTCCAATGAGCCCGCTGGGGTGCGGGTACAGGCAGCTAAAGCAGTGCTTTTCAAACTTGTTGCGCCCACGGCCCACCAATGGGCAACTCAAAATGTCACAGTCATGCCAATGTCAATGTCCTGTCACGTTGAAATAGGCAATCTAATAAGCTCATGTGAGCAATGACTTGTTTCTTTTAGAATTAAGTTATTATGCCTATAACGATGTGCCCAAAATAGGGATGCCAGGCTGATAGTGGTTAACACTCCCATCGCCCAGGACGAAGTAATTTGTCCTTTCTATTAGTAATGCCGACGCCCAGGACGAAGTATTGTCCAAAAGACGAAGATTATTGATATGAGAACGGATCGCATGGCTCTATAGCCCAGGCGCGCCTGCTGGGCAATCCTCGGTGACGCAAGAGTGACACGTCATCGAAAAACTCCCTCCCCTGTTTAGCTGATGAAAACGAAAATCTTAAAACGTTCATAACTCGCGATCTAAATCATCCCGTCTTTTTATGAAAAAATATCCTGAGTTAGACGGCGCTCCGCGGTCCAGTCGCTAGTCTCGATAGATTTATTCTTGTCTCCCGTTGTTGTCGATCGACTCTAGAGTGGTGTGGCTATTGTTAGCTGCTACACACACATCAACAACTTCCGCCGGTCCGTCCGGAAAAGGGGTCCGTGTTTATAAATCGAATGGGCGCTATAATGTAATGGATTAAATAACCCCGGGCAATTAAAGTGTTAAGGGATATTTCACTTTTAAAAAAAAATTTGTTCATTTTATCGTCTACTCAGGCTTATGTGAACACCACAGACAGTTTTTAATTTGCTTGATTCAGTATTTAGATATTTGACCTGTCCCCTTCCTAAACCCATTATAATGTCAAAATCCATGTTAACCATGATAGATTCATTGTCCTTCTAATACGTGAGGGAGCCGTGGTTTGTCATTTACTGTTTTCAGTTATTTTTAATTAAAAAAAGAACCTCCTCCAGCACCGCTCATAAAATCAAAAATAATTATTAAAAATAAATTAAAACAGTAAATGAAAATCCACAGAATCCTCACGTATTAGAAGGACATTATCAATCAACAGAAAAAAGGTTGGGTGTTTTCGATAAATCTATTATGGTTAAAATGGAGTTTTAAGTTATAATGGGTTTGTATGGGAAGGGCAGCTAAAATGAATATCAAATATCTAAATACTGAATGGAGCAACTTAAAAACTGTCTGTGGTGTTCACATAAGCCTGAGTAGACGACAAAGGTGAAATATCCCTTTAATACTGCGTTATTTTCTGTGTGTGTGTGTGTGTGTGTGTGTGTGTGTGTGTGTGTGTGTGTGTGTGTGTGTGTGTGTGTGTGTGTGTGTGTGTGTTTTAAACAAATGAAAAGTATTAACAAGATCCAATAACTACCTTGTATATATATTGGCTCACATGTACCTTTTTCTCCTATGGTGGAACTCGACAGTGACGATATTGCACAATATTAATGTGTGGATTTCACATAGAAGGCACACCTGGACTTCTCTCAGGGCACTGAGAGAAGTCGTTTAGAAAAGACTCCGCTTAAAGCAATGAAAATCCGAAATGATTCAGATCGGCTGATTGCTGATGGATTAGGATTTTCATCTCCGTGCAGCAACAAAAAAGCACACCCTTCTTCAACTAAGAGAGACAGATGAAGTTGAGCACTGTATAAAATCCACGTTTTGCATTTAGACAATGCCTTGGGTCCACAGACTCCACACGCCCCAGAGCATTTGGGAACAATTGAGTCCATCGGTCGCTGTGACAGTCTCTTTTTGAAACAGTCTCTCTAGCCATTATTCATCGGTGGCATTCAATTTGTCAACATAGAATTCCTTGTCATCTATTAATGTCTGTCTCCAGCTCCATGGACATGGTCCCTTATCACAGCTCGCTGAGTGCACACCTATTAAAACACACCATCTGCACACCAACATCTTATTTTTGTATTTTATTACGTTCTCCCCCCATAGCTGCTATTGAGATGATGACTGTGGAATGTATCTCTAGACAGTGAGAGCAAACAGATATTGCCAAAAAACCTCGAATGTCTTCGATTACAGATTCCATTCATTATTATTTTTGCTGTAAGACAACTGAAGGAAAACGAAGAGAACTTTGCAAAGAAAAGAACAATATGACCAAATCAAAACATTGGTATACTTTCATTTCACAAAAGGTCAACATATCAAAACCCAAGCTGTCTACTCTCTCCTCACCCTGTACGAAAGGAAGGATGGATGGGCAAAGGACCTCGCACGTATCAATGAGGAAGGTTACTGTAGCGTGGACGCAGGTCTCGGTACACCCCAGCTGACCTTTCCCTCCCACTCTTCAACAAGGCCCCCAGACACAGGCTGCAGAGGGCGTTGGCTGTAGACACAGCTGGCAGGCACACACACTGGACCCCGCTAAAGAGCAGCTCTGCTCAGATCTCTGGCCAGTTTTTAGGCATTTAAGCTGATGCTTCTATTAAGATTTATTTTAAGTACAACCATAGAAGAAACATTCTCGTATTAATGAGACGTTTATCGTTTTTTTCAAATGATAAACGTCATTATCACGCATCTCTGACTGAGCATGAATGGGATTCGGATTAGGTGTGACCGAAGGTCACATTTACTATGAAAATCTGTATCTCCCGTCCATCCTTCTGTCACCCATGCCTCCATATATGGTCATGCCGTGTGACATCATGTCTCCATATGTGGTCACGCCTCGTGACATCATGTCTCCATATATGGTCACGTCTCGTGACATTACGTGCCATCATGAAGACCCTTAGATCTCCATATATGGTGCCTCGTGACACGTCATGCCACCATATATGGCCATCTCCATAATATGAAGATCACAACACTGACCTCATCTAACCCTGGATAACCATACATGGAGAAGACTGGATCATCACCTAAATCATATGGAGCCGGCCAGCAACTCTACATCTGACCTCAAACCTCAAACCCTTAGATCTCCACATATGGAGCTGACCTGTTCTGACATTCCATATGTTGATCTGACCTCATCAAACCCTGTACACTCAAGACACGCTCCATATATGGCCAGTAGAGAATTCATTCCATCATCATTCATCATTCCATGTTGATCTGACCCCCATGCCAAAGCGCCAGCGCTCGCCCAGCAGTCTGCCGTCAACAAGGCGGATGCGTGCACACAACCTGGCCCTTTATGGCGAGGTCGCTTCTCACCCTCAGGGCATCTTACTGGTTTATTAATTGGCATGATTTATAGCGCTTCAAGAGCAAAGATTAACGTGATTTGGTTTAGTTGATATTTTTTTCTATATTTATTGTACTGTACATATTTTATTTATTTATTCAAGGACAGTAACTGCCATAATGTTGTCTTCTCCACACCATAATCACAAACAAAAACAAAACAAAACACTTTTCACATAATTCATCGTCGCTTTCATGCATCAGTCCACGTGGTACTACTGGCTGCTTGAGGGTTTGGACCATGTAAAGGTTTTTTCAGCTGCGGTTTATACTCAGGCACAAGAGTGTAAATCCTCCGGGCATGAACCCCACATAAATCTGAACGCTCTGTCAGGCCTTATTGTGTTTCCAATATAGCTCTCATGATATATCTGTTATATGTTATTTCAGTATGAAGAACCGGAGACATACTGGTTGGACCAGAACAGCGGGAAGGGTGATCTCAGATTAATTATAAAGCCGAGGTATTGATGGCTCATTAATTTCTCCTGAGTACGCCGTAAGTCATCTCAAATAGGGCTAAAGTGCAGGTGCTGCTTTCCTTGTCATTTGTGTGATTGAGAAGACTAAACATTGAGCCCGGTTTGTCTTTTTTCCCTCCCCTTACTTACAGCACTGAGCTGGTAGTCTCATTTGCCTCTGTTTATTTAAGTGTCTGCAGCAGTCGTTAGGACAATTTTACACATGGCGCTTTGAACATGGAGAGACGTTCAGAGCACAATCAACTCTGTGTTTATTCTGCTCTCTTCCTTTCTCTCTCTGCACACATACAGTACAGTACTGTACTGTATTTTTTTAGAGCCTTATACAAAGTGCTTTACAATGTGCATTTACATTCACCCATTCATTCACACATTCACGAACCGGAAAAGAAAAGGCACCAACCTGCTCTTCTACATCTTGTCCTATGTATATAGCTTCCAGCCTTATGGATTATTTGTTATATGTTTCGTGGTTGTTTTGTTTGTACAGTATGTTTGTGTATAGTTTCATGTTACAAAGTGGACCACAATGGAAACAAGCAAAGGCTTTTTTGTGTCTAAGTCCATTTGGCGTTTTTTTAAATGGTGTCATTTTCCGTAATTTTCTTAAAGTTCTATCTAGAAGCTAAGCTTTCAGTGTCTTGCTCAAGGACACTTCGACACTAACATACTTGTAGTAGGAGTATGGGACCGAAATGCGCTTTTTGAGCCACTAGCACCCCCCTACACTATTTTTATAAATTCATTTTACCGTTATTGTTGCATGTGAGTGTAAACTTGTGTGTGTGTGTGTGTGTGTGTGTGTGTGTGTGTGTGTGTGTGTGTGTGTGTGTGTGTGTGTGTGTGTGTGTGTGTGTGTGTGTGTGTACTTTAAACTATAAAACAACCATTTGTCTTGTGAGCACCAGGTAAATTGTCTTCACTATGTCTATATCTCCTATTCCACTATACTTGTACCTTCACAAGTGTAGTAATACAAGCATAAGCATACTAATACAAGCATGTGCATGTGCGTGTGCGTGTGTGTGCACGTGCGTCCAGAGGAGGAGGTTCAGTCCTGCAGACTGGAGGACAGCCAGGGAAGCAGTCCCACAGAGTGATTCATGTCTGTCGTGTCCGTCACAATAGAGGCGTCAGGATGCTCTGCCTCACTGGTATCATTTAGTGTAATCAACATAACACTACACCAGGACGAAGCGTTGCTTCACTGTGACATTCACCACATCCAAACTACCGCAAGCCAGAGGAAGCATTTTACGAAGTAAAAAATAATGTATATCCTACTATAAATGCCCCACGTCTCTGTCTGTGTGTGTGTGTGTGTGTACGGTTGTAATGCACGTAACTCGAGAACCGTTTGCCCCACAGACTTAAAATTCGACACTCGCGTTCCACACCCCCACAGGGAGTGCAGTGCATGGTGTCGAGTCAGTCGGACCCACGGTTGTCCAGAACTGCCACAAAAGGCCACTGCCCCGGCTGTTGCCCAACCTGCACCACTCTAGTAAATTATAATCATTTCTGTTGCTTTTACAGTATGTATTACAATGTCATTAGCCACATGAACCCTAGCGTCCCCTATCCTGTGGCAAACATTTGGCAAAAATAGATCTGCAAGCTCAACGTGCCATGACGGGACATGCTTTTTTTGGTGTAGACTAGGGAAATAAAGAGGGGACCAGGTATAGAGCCATGGGGAGTCGGGGACCCTGTCTACGTATATAGGTTTTGGTGGTGACTTGACTTGAGCGCAGCGCTAGAAACAATCTATTGCTGTGTATACTGACTGATAGACTGAGGCATTGTGTCGGAATTTTCAGGAAATGCCCTAAATTGGATTTCCTCCTACCTATAGAACAGAACGTTCTATGTCTCCATCAACAACCACTGCTTTTCACAGTTTTTAATTAGGTATGGTGTGCCATAAAGGTCAATTCTGAGTAAATTTTCATTCTCCCTTTACAAAGCACGGACGGAGGAACGGAGGAGGATGTCAGTGCCAGAATCGGAAAAGCAAGGATCACATTCAACATCTTAAATAAAATCTGGAAAGCAAAAAACATATCACACATGACCAAACTATTGACCAAATATTCAACTCAAACGTCAAATCCACCCTACTATACAGTTCTGAAACCTGGAAGATAACTACCAACATACTCAACAAAATACAGACATTCTTCAACTGCTGCCTCCGACGCCTCCTAGGAGTCTACTGGACCAAAACAATCTCCAATGCCAACCTGTGGGACCTCACTTCACAAGACAATAGAAACACAAATCAGGAGGAGGAAATGGACATGGATAGGACACACACTGCGAAGACACAATAGATCAATCACGAAACATGCATTAACATGGAACCCGCAAGGCAAGAGGAAGAGAGGAAGGCCTAGAGCCACCTGGAGAAGAACCACAGAGCAGGAGATGAAGACACAAGGGCTGTCATGGCAACAACCGGAGCGGAGGGCACAAGACCGAAGGGGATGGAGGAGACTCATCAATGGCCTATGTTCCTCAGGGAATTTAAAGGCCTAAGTAAGTAAGTTTACAAAGCACAACACTCCTTCGGGCCCTTGCCGATACGCAGGCTGAGTTCGAGGTTGTTTTGAAGTCAGTTCTTGAGATACGCAAAGGACTGATACGCACACACATGCAAGCACGCAGAGATTTCACACATTCTAATAGTTTGGTTACCTAAAAGGGCAAGCACACTATAGTAATTGCCCGACTTTATTTATAGAGCAATCCCAAAAAGATGTCGTTTTATTATTCCGCCCCTTGTGACGTCATGTGAGTCAATACATCATCATTATACATCATCATCTAACTATAAATGCGCCACGTCTCTGTCTGTGTGTGTGTGTGTGTACGGTTGTAATGCACGTAACTCGAGAACCGTTTGCCCCACCGACTTCCAATTTGACACACGTTCCACACCCCCACAGGGAGTGCAGTGCCCGGCCTTGAGTCGGTAGCATACACTGTTGTTCAGAAATACCAACAAAAGGCTCTAGTCAGGCTCTGCCAGTGGACCTAATGAGCCCAAGTCCCCTCACCTGTGCAATTTCTAGCCTCTGCCTCAGCCAATTGATTGCCATGACAACCCCACACCTGCCAATTGATTACTTAACCAAGTCCACTTTTCAGTTTGCACTCAGGCAGACACAGGCAGACAGACACAGGCAGGCAGACAGACAGACAGACAGATACAGAGATCTCCATATACAGTATGTGCACAAAAGGGACACAGATAGTTAAAACCGGTGCTATGACAAGTTGACAACGGGTATTATTAGGTTCCCAAGTTGTATCGTTCTCAAGTAGGCCAGTAGCCGACGGGCACGTACAGGTCTAGTCAATCTATAAATGCACCAAGTCGCTGTCTGTGTGTAATCCACGTAACTCGGGAACCGCTCGCCCCACCGACTTCAAATTTGACACACGCGTTCCACTTCACCACAGGGGGTGCAGTGCCCGGTGTCGAGTCGGGCAGACCCACGGTTGTCCAGAACCGCCACAAAAGACCTCTGCCCGGGCTCTGGACAGGGCCCGGGCCCATTGTCCATATCAGGCGCGGATTTACTGTAGGCAAAGTAAGGCATTTGCCTTACTCGTTTACGTTTTTGCCTCCCCTCAGTCGAGAGGCTTTTTGTGTATTATTTGCTATGTATTTTGCCCTATTCAAGGCTGACACAGTGTATCAGACAGGAGAATACACATCTATTCTCTCTGTGTCCTGCGTGTTTGGAAGGTGTTGGGTCTGCTAGGTGCCTGTATGGCTGCATCCCCCCCGAATCAAACGGTTTTCACGTCACAACATATAAACACCACACACACAATGTCCCGACCTCCTTCTTCATTTCATTCTTGACAGCAGAGACATGCGATGGCACTGGAGAAAGAAAAAAGTTTGTCCAGGGCAAACTTATTTTCGACGCCTAAACTTGTAGGCGTACAAGGCTACCACGGTACCACCACACCGCTAAGCTTACACCACCGCCACCCGCACTGGGTGGAGAACCAGAGGTCCCTCGTTTAGCTGCCTACCCTGCTTACCTCGTATTGGCGTTGCCTTACTCATAAAGAGTTCCCGGCTCCGCCCCTGGCCCATATATGGAGCTGGCCTGTTCTGACATCATTCTGACGTCTGCATAGACTCCATATTTGGGCATGCCTGACAAAGAACTCCATATATGGGCATAAAAGGGACACAGACATAATATCTGGGTGGGGCATGCATTTCCAACTTGCATCGTTCCAAGTAGACCAGTGCCCAACGGGCACCGTTGTAGAGGCCCCACGGGCCTCTACAACTTGCAACCACACTTGCAATTTCCCCAAATTGCACCTTTCTAGTTATTATTATTATTATTATTATTATTATTTTGTGTTACTAATGGTTAAAGAACTTCACTTATCTAGGTCGCCATGAGCTTTATACAACCCTGCAACTCCTCCCTTCCCTGCCCGCATAACCTAGAATAGCCTATGGACTTCCATTGAAGCTGCAGCAGTTATTGTATATGGAGCAAATATGCCTTGACCTGATTTGCGTTTGAGTGTGATGCAGCTAACTGGGCCTCCCCCTGCCCAGCATGCTGGAAGCTTCCAACTTTAGCAGCCTGATTACCTGAAGAAGCCAAGCTGAAAACCTCGCTCTTCCTTTCTCCTATAGGTCTCAGACCAGACCGCACTCAAGAATAAAGCGCAGCTAAATATAGGCCAAAACAATGAATGTAGGTCTGCACTTGCCAGAGCACGACCAACGCCGACCATGCAGCCTTACGCAAAGGTTAAAATTTAATTTTGATAGCATGTTTCTAGACAGATGCCAGGTTAATTTGTTGACCTGGCATCCTACAGTTTTGTCTAGTTTCATGTACATATTTCATGTACATATTTTACCTTGCTTACTGTAAATTGCTCTGGCTTAAGAGCATCAGCTAAATGCCTAAAATGTAATTTGTAAACTATCCATTATTTTCTTATCGATCTTTCGATCATTCTGATATAGTACTTTATTGTCAGTTTGCACTGAAATTTGTTTTGCGACCCAGCGGCCTTGTATGCAACACATACACACACATTTGACATAACACAGGACAAAAAAAGAAAATACAGTTACATACATAGAAATAAGGGCAGAGAGCAATGTCCACAGCTCAGTCTAGTCCTGGCCAAAACCCTGATTAAGCCTCCGAGTCGACTGATGGACAAAAGACCTCTTCAGTCTGGTAATTCTACTGATTACTTTTTCAATTAATCTAATTATAAAGCGATATTTCTTTAACAAATAAGTCATAGATTTATTTATATATATTAATTAATCAATTAACCACGTAAGCGTTCTTTTATACTTTGTCCCACAACGGTGTCGTGCAAAAAGAGTGAGCTTGTAGATCGTCTAATTTCATTTAATGCCCATGACCAAGATAGATTGATTATTCATCTGTCATTTTATGAACTTATCAATTATATATTACGGTATTTTTTTAATAAATCCATTAAACCTATTAGTTCGATGAACTGCTGCGTCCCCTATCTGAGACCACACTCAGGGATAGAGGACTGCTATATATAGGCCATAACAGTGTATGTGCCGTGACACTGATTATGCTTCTAATTTATAGTGTATTTATTTATACCTTCACATTGGCTATGTCAGTTTCTGTGGGGGAGCTCCACAGAAACTTTCCCTGCTAATCCGAATGAATAAATGGTGTCTAAAAAGATGTGTTTTATTGTTGGTGAGAAGGCAGCTGAAAAGTGCAATTGTGTGTAAAGCAGAAACAAAGCGCTAGATTGGCTGTTGTTCAAGGTGGGTGGGCCCACTGGGCTGTGTGAAGTCAGGTAGAGAGGTGATTCTGGTGGAATAAAAGACGTGATGTCCACCATCCAGCAGTGCTTAATTTGTTTTCATTCTGCATTCATAGCGTCAGGTGGCTCGACAAAAAAAAAGGTAAAAACACTGAAATACACTGGCGAATTATCTTACCCATTTGCTTACTATGTGGGTCAAATACAAATAATGTGTTTGATACTGCCTGGCTGTCACTCTGGGGCAGGGTAGGCGACCCGGAATAGGCCAATATAACGCCATAAAACCGCCCCAAAACAGCAACAATGTTGTGCACGCGCGTATCGCGCGCAAAAAAGATTTATGCGTGCATGTGAAGGGGGGCCCTTTGAGCTTCAGTGCCCAGGGGCCCTCAGAGGTGTTAATCCGGCCCTGAGAGGGCACAAGTCCACGGGTTCATGTACTTTTTATTTGCATTGTAATCCCCATAGGGGGATTTTAGATCGCCTCATATAAGAACTGTGTTTGAAAAATAAACATGTCATCCCGGCCGTTTCACTCATATGGATATGAAGAATCAACTGACTGAGAGAAAACGCGAATGTTACTGCTGCTGAATTAGTTACATTTTCGCTAGAAACAGGCGGTATCAAATGAGTAAACAACACAGAGCCACCTCCCCGACAATTTTGCAGAGACACTTTGTTTATTTTTGAACCGCAATGCTTATGACGTCAGGACTTCAGCGCTCTATTGTAAAGAAATTGGGCCTCTTCCTTTCTTTCCTTCAAAGGTCTTACCAATTACACAAAATTGAGGCTCCATTCAGGTCAAACAGAGTCAGGGTGCTGATATTGTACATGTTGGCTCACTGGAAACACTCAAAGTGTGGCCCAGGTACCCTAGCTAGGGCAGGGGTTGTCAACGGTTTTGGCTGGGGAACCCCGGAAATGCTTTGGCCATGTCTCGCTTTGTGTTAATAATAGAGAAAATATATCATAAATGAATACTGAAACCAGGAAGGTTTATGCATGCACCACATACTATGTAAACTCTTAATTTCAATTTTCCAATTGTGCGTGTGTGCATGTGTGTGTGTGTGTGTGTGTGTGTGTGTGTGTGTGTGTGCACGTGCCAGCGTGCATTCAAGCTGGTGCATTGCACATAACCGCCTGTGTGTGTGTGTGTTTGTAATGATATATACACCACACAGTACATGATCCATAGCTAAGTATGTGAAGTGTCTGAGGGGGAGAAGGAGGCCGTGGTACTACTTTACAGTACTCCCTCCTGGCCTGCGATCACTCTGCACTGCACTGTGAGGCTGTGTGTGTGTTCGCCCTGATGGATGGACACTTGAAGTCTTGAACTGCACAGAGACACCGGTTGACAGCGACGTACGCACAGACGTTACGCTACACTACGTTTGGTTTCCTCTGAAGCTGAACCACTTAAGCAATGTTTTTAAACCCCGTCGCACGTTTTGTCTTTTTTTTTTTCAAGGGAAGAAATTAAAATGTTGACCTATAGTGACATACCCAAACAGCGAGACCAGGTCGTCGATGTCGGGTGCTGAAAGCTCATATGTCCAAAACCGTTACTTTTCACGAATTGGAAAAACAAAACAAAAGAAGAACACAATGGACAAACAAGCTCTTGTTAAAACTTCATTGTTTAAATATCTATAACCCCACAGACCGACACTAACCACTTAAACACTCAACCAACGCATCGCCATGCGACCCGTTGCTATTTGAGGGACTTTTCCATGACACTGTTGTATTTGTATGATGAAGTAGGTCATTCATTCACGAAAGAAATGGAACTATTGAGATACAAGGCTTCTACCCAACGAAGTGGTTAAGGTTCAGGGTGCGGTGTGTGATGGCAGGGGAGTGGCCAATTCACATGCTGCGGTATCAAACACAAAAACGTTAAAATGTACGGGACGGCATTCAGCGCGCTGCAACCGTGAGCCCCAGCTCTTCACTCACGCAGAATGGAAAGTGAATGGAATTGATTGGGAAGTGACTGTTTCAGCCACACTTTGAACTACGGAGTATTAGGCTTTGCTGCTACTACTTAAACATCCATAATAACCGATCTGCCGTCCCTTGTTTACCACCCTGGTGAAAAAGTCATTTGTTTGTGGCGTGGTTAGTTACGTTGTCAGTTCACTTATGATTCTCTCTACAGAAAAGCTGTAGAGGTGCAACAGTTAATCTAACTGATTGAATTCCTCGATTTTGAAAAAATAAATCTATTTTAATAAACCTAAAGAAATATAAAGAAAATAGCAGGGAATAGCCCACAAGTCACAACGCATCACAACGTGTTGTGAGCTTGTAGAATGGCTATTTTGTACATTTTTGTTTGACAGTATGGGGTGCATACTTAGTTTAGACTAGTAAGTATAACATAGAGCTTAATTCGTTAAGCAGACTAATTGACGTATGCCTAGTCGATTGTTATTATATTATAATTTTCACGTTGATTCATTAATAATATATATCGTCTCTGTCGGGTGGAAACCCCAAAACTATTAGCCTACTTCTCAGGATTCAAATGCAAAAACAGCAGAGGTAGCAGAACATTTTATTTTTTTAAACATAAAATAATAAAGACACGATTTTAATTTCCACTTTCAACCCGTGTCCTGTAATGATGTTCTTCGTGCACTACAAACTATTGACAGGAAGTCGACTGGAGAGGACGGACTTGATCCTATTTTTCTTAAACTTGCTGCACCCTTATTATTTGAACAAATAACCCATATATTTAATCTCTCTCTACTATCAGGCACATTCCCCATCTCCTGGAAAACAGCCCATGTAACCCCCCTGCATAAAAGGAGGAGATAGAGGCGATTTAAATAACTACAGACCAATCTCCAAGCTATCCTGTTTAGCTAAAATTATGGAATCCCTGGTAAACAACCAGGTTAAAACATTTCTCTCAGAACACGCTGTCCTAAGGCCACATCAATCCGGCTTTAGAGAGAAACACAGCACAATCTCAGCCACCACCTTATGATCTATACCTAAATGATTTAGCATCAGCCCTAGATACAAAAATGCACTGTGCTGCTATATTTGTAGATTTATCAAAAGCTTTTAATACTGTCCATCATTCCCTTCTGTTGCAGAGATTACACAGTATTGGTTTTGACACAAATGTCTGCAGTTCGTTCCAAAGCTACCTGTCTGAAAGACGTCAATGTGTGAAAACGGCAAATATCCGTTTTAGTATTTATATAAATAAAATCACCTCATCTTTAAATAACGGTAGCTGTCATCTCTATGCAGATGACACAGTAATTTATTGTACTGCAGACTCTATACAAGTCGCAATGGAAAACCTACAACTTTCTTTTAACGTCCTCCAGGATGCCCTTATTGGTCTCAGATTGATGCTGAACATCAGCAAAACCAAATTCATGTTGTTCTCCAGATCCCAAAAAATCCCCTATAATGACATTCGCATATCTTCTATGAATGGAGCTGATATCGAAAGAGACACAGAGTATAAATATCTTGGTATTTGGATTGATGAGAGACTTACTTTTAAACACCATGTAGAGGTCCTTGCTCGTAAATTGCGACAGAAAATTGGCTTTTTGTATAGAAATAAAGCCAGCTTTCCTGTCATTAGCAGAAAGAGGGTAGTTGAGGCAGAGTTCCTGTCTGTCTTGGATTATGGAGACAATCTATAGACATGCAGCAGCATCCACTCTTAAATCCCTAGACTCTGTTTATCACTCATCGATTAGATTTATTACGGGTGATAGTTATGGTACTCACCATTGTATCTTACATAACAAGGTTGGATGGTCCTCCCTGACAGAGAGACGAGAACTACATTGGCACCTGTTCTTGTATAAAGCCATACTTAATCCTAAATACATCTCATCTTTCCTGAAATGGGACCCTACCACACCTGATCAAGTAATTTCCCCAAATTCAAGGTACCAAAAGTTAACTGAGCTTGGTATATCTGCATTTAGCTTCTGTGGCCCTAATACATGGAATGACCTACAAACATTAAAATTGACCACACTGGTACCCTTGAGCCGTTTTAAAACCTTGGTGAGCACACAGACCCCCACAATATGTAACTGTTTTTAGATCGTTTTGAAATTTGTCTTAGCTTTTTCATTTGTAAACGTATGTAATTCACATGTATACCCTTTGTTTTTCTTTTCCTGATCTTCTGATTTATTGTGATGTTTTTCTATGTGTTTGTATTACTCGACGACTCTGAAAATGAGTTTGATTACTGATGAATGTGCTCCTCGATAATTTGATTAACTGAAAAAGTATTTGATAGAATAAACGCTAAGATGATCATCGATAGTTGCAGGCCTACAAAGCTGCAATTCACCCAGTAGTGACAGAGCTTTCATTCTCTACCACAGCACTATAGTCTGTGCTGGGGGATGCATTTCATCAGACCATAAACAATAATCCATGACTATTTCCTCAATCCCTGCCCTTCACCCACATCTGATTTCCCCCAAACATTAGTTTAATTTCCCCTCACATGGCAGGCTTTCTGAATGAATCATGAATATGATAATAGTGTTTGTCTGTGGACGTCACAGAACACTGCTTCGTAATGAGCCAGTGTGACCCCTGCTGTGTGTGTGTGTGGACAATAAGACCAGTCAGCCGCAGTACAACAAGCCCTTCCATTTACACCTTAAAATGAAACATGCTCATAGGGACCTTGTAAAAATACACAATTTCTCACACGCGCGCGCACGCACGCACGCACGCGCGCACGCACGCACACGCACACACACACACACACACACACACACACACACACACACACGGATCAAAAGAGAATGATTGTTATCCAGGGCATATTATATTCAACTAATTCCCTGGCGCAGGTGCTGGGTTGCGTTGTGAATCTCAAAGGGTTAAGTGGGTGTTTGAGAGGCAGATCTCAAGGGAGGGTGTTCAGGTGGGCTAATTAGACAGGCCCCCGTGCTTCAAAGTTGGCTTCGATCAATGCAGAGGAGTGAATACACTTTGGTGGTGCTTATTAATGAGAATCCAATGGGAATCAACTGGTAATGATGTACAGTTGAGTAACAATAGCAATAGGCTGATCATTAAGCAGAGTCCAGACTTTATGATCGTACCCTACAAACCCCCCCGCGCACTCAGATCAGCCAACGCAGGGAAGCTGGAGGTACCTTCACTAAAAACGCCGGGACAACGCTCCACATGTCCCAAACTCTTCTCCCTTCTGGCTACAAAACTATGGAATGCACTTCCCATCAGTCAGAACTGCAGCCTCACTCCCAATCTTCCGCCGTAGTCTGAAAACCCACCTCTTCAGACTCCACCATGGCCCGTAGCACTTGCCCTAGCCTAGCCCCTTAGATAGCACATTATGTAGACTTAGATAGTATTTTAAACAGACTTATAGCTTGTTACGTAGACAGCTCTAGAATTGCATTTTATGTAGTCATAGCACTTTATAGTACACATGTATAATATATAATATAGTATGTATAGTTTACATAGATACTCCACTGTTACGTTCTTAGTTTACGCATGATTCATGATAACTACTTTTTTTATATATATATATATATTTATTTATATGTGATGTATGCCATGCTTTGTTATTGCTTAATGTAAATCGCTCTGGATTAAGAGCGTCTGCTAAATGCCTAAATTGTAATTGTAAATTATGCACATGGTCCAGACCAGACGCATTGACTCATTTATGCAAAATGAAAGGAATGAGTGGCTTTGGTAGCAAAAGGTCACAGATGTACAAACTAAGTACTATATGTCTAACAAGGAAGACCATGAGTGACATGCAAGCCTCTCAAAAACACAGGGGGTGGGGTCAAAGACAGACAGACAGACAGACAGACAGTTACAGACAGGTCTGTAACTCTGAGACTTAAAGTTTGAGAACCACCAGTATTGTAATTGTACAGCAGACGTGACGTCCACATACCAGCTCTGACAGTGTGATAAAACCTGTTCCGGAAAGGGTTCCAAATTTGATGGAACCAATTCCGGTTCCTCAATGTTGGATGCCATGAAAACATTCCCTCCAAATGTCTCAGAGACTCAGCCATCTCTATTATATAGCTCCGCCTCCAATCATCACCCACATAATAAACCTCTCCATCAAACAGGGACAGGTCCCTCAAGATTTCAAACTTGCGAAAGTAACCCCCCTGCACAAGAAAGCAAATTAGATCCCGACAACTACCGCCCTATTTCTATTCTTAGCGCGATCTCAAAAGTGATGGAAAAAATAGTCTATGAAAAGGTTGAAAAGTATCTTGCCACAAAAACACTAATGCATACGAATTCCAATCTGGCTTCGGAACATCCCACTCCACTGACACATCTCTATTTGAGTGACCACATCAAACACGAGGTGGATGCCGGCAAATACTGCGGCATGGTCATGCTGGTCCTCCAAAAGGCTTTAAACACCTAAACCACTCCATACTGATTAATAAGCTAAAAGCAATTGGTTTTGATAGCACATCAGTGAGCTGGATGCAATCTTAGCTGGAGGGGAGAGAACAGATGGTGGAGGTCAGGCTACTACTTGGCCTCACTCCCCGAACCCACCTCACCCCTGCCCATTTTGATAGGCTGTAATGGCTTAGGGTTGATGACAGAGTACAGCATCTTGCAATGGGTCTAGTCTACAAGATTCACTACACCATCAAGATACCCATGTACCTGTCTAAATACCTTAATGTCCACTATCACAACGCCAGGGCCCTACCAACAGCCATTAAGACATGTGAATCCCTTGACACCTTCAAAACCACCGCATGTGTGTTTAGTTATTGTATATTTAGTTGTATTATGGTTAAAACATTGAGAGCTTCTGCTCTGCTGTGTGCACTGCTGACAGTGCCTGCTGTGTTGTGGGGTAGCCTTATCCAGTCTAAAACCCACAATGCACAACGACTCTCTCTCTCTCTTTCTCTCTCTCTCTCTCTAACCAAAATACCCCTACCCCTGAGGGGGGCACTGCAAATTTGCCTAGCCCGGGGCCGGGGGCCCCTACTGCTGTAAATCCGGCCTTGGCTGGCTTACTGCTTATTGCTGTGTCAACTTCAACATCAGTTTATTGTCACATCACAAGTTTACACCAGGTGTACTTCCCACAATACCCGTCATTTTCACCCACTGTCCATCCGGGATATGGGACTGCAACCGCAACTACAGATCCCATAGTCACTGCCTGTGTGCAAGTTCAGATGAACTGGTCAAGGCACTGAGGAGAAAACACAATTCCAGACAGACAGGTTTCCTCATTTTATGGAATGTAGGATAGTAGGATAAGATGTACATAAAGCAGCACACTTGGCATCGGTGGTATGCTATGCTGTCATGGTCATGATAAGCTGGTATGTGCATCTTTGTATTGTGTATTTATATATTTTTTAGCCTTGAAGATCAGTTCATTGCCCTCAAGTTAACAACATTCCTGTTGAGTATACTGTACATTTAAGCAATGGACTACTGTTACTACTTGCAATTAATGTAGGCCGGGTGTCATGTACTTCCCACAGTAGCTATAGGGCAGTCAGTCAGTCAGTGAGGTGAGTGGAGACGGATTAACACTCATCCTCCCAGTGCCGTGCGGGTCCGCTTCTGCAGCCCTGGGCTTCTCCCGCGCCAACATTTTTGGGGAGTCTAACCTTGCCCTGAAAGGAAAGGAGATGAATGGGTCCTCTCCAGAGACTCAGCCGCCTGTCTGTCCTCCCTCGTAAGAAGTGAAAGGTGACACTCCTCGCCCACAGGAACTCCCAGGCCCAGTGTTTTATATACTGCTGACATACTTTCCATTCAACCATCGCTGTACTACTAGTGTACTAGGCAGGTAGGCAGCAGCATCAAGGACAGTAGGACGGGGGGACAGTCAGTAGGACAGGGCCGCCCTCTGAGAACAAGCTGTTCTAAACTGTGTATGTCTTCATTTTCTCTTTTTCCTGCTTTGTTGTCGTTTACCCCGACTCAAATGGTGCTTTTCCACTGCATGGTTAAGCAACCCAGGGCAATATCTTGCACCACCCTATACTCTTTATCCTTAAACTTATTTGCCTTTTTTTTTTTTTACTATTTTGAAAAACCTTTTAAAATAGTTCAAATAGCTGTTCTACAAGCTCAACATGTCAATGTAGGTCGGCTAGTTGAACTATTTAAAAAGGTTTTTCAAGATAGTAAAATATGGCCAATAAGTTTAGGGATAAAGGGTAAGGCGCACCCAAGATAGGGCCACATAGTCTCCAGACAAACTTTGATGTAGAAATGTTACATTTTTAATTGTTAATAAGGACCTTTCTCGGCCCTACCCCTCTCCCACTGTTTATATTGTGTATAGTTTCCAAGATGGCCGCAGCACCAGGAGGGGGTGGGGCGGAGGTGAGCGGGCGGGGTCGACATATGCCCTTACTGAGCTGCATTCAAGACACTTGTCTGACACCTGACTTGTGTCTGAACACAGCTTTGATGGATGTGTTCTGCCCCCCTCCCCCCATCAAACAAAATGTTTGGTCAAACCATATGGGCTTCCATTGGAAATGCATTGGAGCGGCCACACAGACACAAGACAGACACAAGACAGGCATCTTGAATGTGTGAACGCAGCCCAGTAAGGGCATATGTCAACCCCTTTTTGGAAACTAAACACAATTTAAACAATTGGAGAGGGGTGGGGCCGAGAAAGGCCCTTATTATTTGATTCCCTCAATGAAAAACAGCACCACACGTGGTTAAAACCATTAGCTGCACGCAAACAGCATTATATAGACCTAACATTCACCACTCAATGTAGTTGCTCTTAAATATGTTCAGGAATAACGTTTGGCTTGTTTTATTTGCAGAAACTTTAAACATCAGCGCTTAAGCATTCGTTTATTGGTGTGTGCCAATAAAAAAGTGGAAATGTGAGTATTTGTCTTTATTTTTTAATTTTTTTGGATGCGGTACCTTTTCTGGATTTTTTTCAATTCCTACTTTTGATGTACAGTATACTGGATTTTCGGTCAAGCACTCCCCTGAGAAAACCCATTGTTGATGCGCAACCTCTTTCTTATTTAGTTAAAAATCTACTTTTCGGTCTGGAGACTGGGTTGGGTTAACGGCTTGACTCGACTCACTTTTTGGGGTTTTCCTTTGGGCAAAAGTAGTACCTACTACCTTATTCTGGTATCACGTCTGTCATAGTTCCAACTTCCAAGTGAGCTGAGGCGATACCAAAAGGTGATGTGAAACCACTTCAGAATATAGAATGGCCAGAGAGAATCGTCACTAGTGTCATTGCATCGTTCACAACACAACACAATCCATTGAAATTTAACTGCTTGAACCTAAGCATTCATATTCGGGGGGGGGGGGGGGGGGGGGACAACATTAGTACAGAGGCAACTCAAGTCTAGAGGTTTTAAGTGGTTAAACTAGGTTGTGAAATGTGAAATTAATGAATAAATATATAGCAGCTGCATGGCCTATTTTCTTGCCTAAAGTGTTATCAGAATCAGTTTTTGTTGGACTAGGTGAGATTGATTGTTTCCAGACAAGACTCCACTGTTTCTTAGACTTGGCAGAGGGTTGGATGTCGCTATGACAACACAGCTACATTGAAGGGCTACTCTCTGCAGTTTAAAAGAAAGTAGATTGAGCCGGTACCATGCAGTGCAAAAGAGCCGTAACTTTCTCACAAGACTTCATCACTTTCCATACCTTTTCTCATTTCCAAGGGCCTGTTTTGCAGTGGTGGACAGTAAGTAGTACATTTGCTTGAGTACTCACAACAGCACACAACAGCTCACGTTTCACAATTTCAATACAGCAATGCATTGATATAAAAAGAAAATGTACTTTTAATACAGTTTTTCTCTCCAAGTACTCCAGCACTTTAACTCAAAAGTTTAACTGAACAACTTTCCCATGTAGTTGAGTAATATCTGACCCTGTATCTATATACTTTGACTCAAGTACTGCTGGAGTTGAGTACTTTGTCCACCACTGCTGTTTTGTCATTTCCAGAGTTTACGTGTGCCTCTCGCTAGACACGACAATGTGCGGCTTTATCCTGACCGCACTGTGCCGTCCTCTGTAGGATGGCAGCGATCCTGTGTTATTATCATTCGAGACAAACATGCATGGAGAAAAAAAATGAAAAAAAGGGAACACGAGGACCACAGCTACGGTACACCAGGTTCACATTAGGACTGCCATGTCAGACAAATCCCCCGTCCCGGCTCAGCGCTTGGTCGGTGAAATAAAACAAAAGGCGAACGGCGAGTCTGAGCACGGATGGGTCCGCTGATAAAGATCTGTTAATGCTGCATTTCCACAGGCCACGAGTTGAAGGAGGGGAGGGGAATGGTGGTGGTGGTGGTGGGGGGGGGGGGGGGGGGGGCTGGGGTTGGAGAGAGGGGGGGGGGGGGAAAGAGTGGGGGGAGGGGGAGAGTTTCAAGGTTGCTGGGAGGGGGGGGGGGGGGGGGGTATACAGACTCGGGGCCCCAAGTTTTCCAAAATGCACTGGAGCTCACGCTGAGAAGTGACCAACGAGCTCCTCCGATGGAAAACACCCTGGTCGCCAGGCCAAGAATGCAGGGAATGGGGCAGATTCCTCTAAAGAGCTATTACCTCCTCCAGACTGCCTTGGATCCACCCCCACCCGGCACTCTGCAAAACACCACACACACACACACACACACACACACACACACACACACACACACAGAGGTACACACAAACACACAACCCAGCAGCCTGTATCGCTAAGGTGCAGACGGAGCTTTCCTGGCCAAAGCCAAGGCGGATGATCCCCGGAACACTAATGTACAGAGGACGAGACAAGGCCTTGCATACGCCTTCCACTGGAGCAAATTCCACAACATCCCTCCTTGCTGATACAAGGAAACAATTCATGCTGGGCCATAAATAGAGTTATTCTGCTTTTTTCATATTTTCCCCCCCAACCCTTTGGCAAGTTTTTTTTAATTTCCCCCTAACCCTTTGCAAGTCTGTAAAAAGTTAACGCGTGACGCGTTTCAGTGACGACAAGAAGTGCTGGTGGTGACCTCATTTTGTTAATGTATTTTCTGTGGCGGAACAAAGCTGTTGATGGTATTTTACTGAAGCAATGTGACTTATTGTGACCGGGCGCTGAATTCTACAGGAGCACATTAAATTACAGCCTAGTGCCGCTGAAAGCTGCACAGAGATTGAGTCTGAAGATGTTCAGCAGCCACTATTATGAGGGAAACAGACAGCATGTTGGTCATCTGCCACAAAAGACTCCTATATATATGTGTGTAAAATAAAGAGGATAGAACTGCAGAGGGATTGCAAATCCAAGGATGGAATGTCCTTCAAACCGCTTCCAAAAACAAAACTTGGGAGACTATATTTCTTTCACAGATCCACCAGGGAGAGAGGTGGAGGATGAGACTGTTGTTCTGCCATCTCTCTGGATTTGTGGCTGGCGTAATAACAATTTCCCAGCAGCATACTTATGTGTGACACACGGCACTACAGATGAACGTCAGTCTCCTTCAGGTAGTCTTTACAAGAGTATGACCACAGTGAGAGAAATCCTTCAAGAGGTGTCAGTTCAAGTTCCTCATCTGGGTAGCATGAGGAATCTTTTAATAGCGGCGTGGGCTGTGTGGTCTGTGCTATCCACGGGCAACAGAAGGCCAGGCAAAGGGAATGCACTGCATGGGTATAAAGGAGCTCCACTCTAGTCAGTGTTGGGGGAATTCACGGGATGGGAATGACAGGCAGATACAAAAATGGAAAAATAAAAACTGTAACCAGCAAACGGACTCTGGACGAGTCTGGAGCCTCTGACGGTTTATGTCTGAGCCGGAAAAACCTTTTGAGGGGTATGAAAAATTCAGCAGGGAAGCCGGTCTATATGCGAATGAAAGTGACACCACCAGCTAGTGAAAACAAGTTGTTGATAAACATCTGTTTGGTGACAAGGGCCAGGTAGATCTACACTGCAGGGGGAGGCTACATATTTATCTTTCCCCCCGGCTCCCTGGATTCCCTGCCCGGGGGCCTTCCAGTCTCCCCCTTTGAGGGTGCCTGTCTGGGATATAGGAGAGCATTGTGTGGGAAATGCTCCCTCGGACCCCCAAATATACACACATATACCCAGCCAGAAATCACCAGCTGAAAGACTCCCAACTTGACAAAAGATAAAAGTTGTGCCAGTTTTTACCACTTTCAACATGGCATCCCTATTTTGGTCATGTCAAAAATGTAAAGAAAACAATTTAGTTTTTTATTTCATAGTGGGAAAAAAATATATATATAATAGCAGATCTACAAGTGTGTAGCTAGCTAGTAGTTATTAGTATGTTACAGTCAGACTGAAAAAAGTCAGATTGCAAATGGAGTGCTTGTTTTCTTCGAGTTTACCTCCCGGTGTCACCTCCATCGGTGAAAACGAGTGCACCTTTTTCATTCATCCATCCATCCATCCGGGATGGATGGATGGTTGACTTATTAACTAAGCTACCTGATTTATCATGCTGTACAGAGGACCGGGGAGGAATTACTTAAGCTAGTAAATCAAATACACAGTAAATCAAACGCACAGTAAGCTCACAGTCAGCATATAGATCTGCTATTTTCGCTGAATGTTTGCCCCAGAATAGGGACACTGGGATTGGGTTTATGTTATTTCTCAACTCATATTTCAAGAGTCCAGCTCTCACATTTAAATGTGTGCTGGGAAGCGCTGTTGAAGTGTGACTGCAGGCAGCATTTACAGTAGGATACCAGGAAAAGTCATTACAGTTGAACTGTTGAAAGGAACTACTTAAGCGAACGCATGAGAGACAAGAGGAGAAGACAGGAACCAGCGTGAAATGTACTGCAGGCGTATTCAGTAGGTAGAGCGCTAATACCGGCAGGTTTAGGGGTTCAACTCCCATTGGGACTATACCCACTACCCAGACCAACAAAAAAAAGATTCCATGCACTCATGCTGCTGTAGCACACTTTAGATAAAAGCCTAATGGAGAGGTAAAGTGCTATAAGCTCATTTTGGCGCTCTGATGTGTTCATTATGGTCTTAGATATGATCTGCTGGGAGCCAATCTGTGTTATTTGGAAATGAGCAATTTAACCACTTTAAGCCCAATATAGTTCGTTGTATGAAGAATAGCAACAAAATAGCAGCTCTACAAATTCAAATGTGTCACGATAAGGTTTTTTAATGTTTTTGAATATATTTACATAGACAAGACTTTTATTTATCCTACATGTAGTTTTCAAGGCAGTACCGTACCGCAGTATGACAAAGAAGAAAAGAGAGGTGGCCTACTAAGAATTTTTACATTTCAAAAGTAAAACTAAAAGTGTATATTTTGTATAACATACAGGGATTAGTTAACGTGGTTAAATACATCAAAAAAAGAAAGAAAAAAAATGATATTATGCTTTCCAAAACTTACAACAGTGCTTTTGACAACCGTTTTCATAAAACAGATTATGTCAACTGGATCCTGCTGCCTGGCTCGGATCCAAACCTATAGTACACAATGTCCAGAAGCCATAAGCAAATGGGGGGGTGCAATGGGACAGGAATGGATACAAACCAATCATCATGACATGACCACTAACAGTTGGACAGAAAGCCAAGAACGGACACTGTACCTCTGACTTTGATACAGCTAGAATAGTATAGCCGACTAAAATGATCCCATAATTAGCATGCTGTGAGGAAACAGGCCTTCTGTTGTTCTAGTAGCTGTCTGAAGTTATTTTTTGGGGGGGGCGACGCTAGACCAAGGCCCAATTATAGACAACAAAGGCCAAAATGCTACAGTATCAATTATAATGGCCTGGTATTCACAGCATGCTGAACCAACAAGCCAAACAATACCAATAGCTTATTGTTATGGCCACGGTTCATTCCTAACCCTGGGGGCCTATGTTCAGACTGGCAGTCCAATAATGCCCATATCCTGTTTTTGGCCCATCCCGATTGGAATCAGATTATGTTGTATCAAGTGTGAAAACAAATAAACTAGAAAGATGCAATCCTGCGGAATTGCGAGTGTAGTTGCTATGGCCACTATTATAGGCAAAAGTGTGACAAGAGTTTCACTGAGTTGGGTATGTCACCAATGCCATATACTGTCCAATCAGATGAGGGCAAAGTGCACAAAAGCCATGGGAAGAACTCAGAATCGCTGGCCAATCGGAGGGGAGAATAGAAAGATTTAAATGTGTTTAAACAGCGATGGAGTGCAACAACAATAGTCTGCTTACCACACTAATAAACAAATAAATAAATAAGTGAGTGGCGCTCTCACATCATCACATTCCGGCCTATCACTTTTGGTGTTCTCACTTTTCTGTCCTCACTTTTTATAATCACTTTTTAAGCCCTCACAGACACAAAGCTGGGCATGGTGCCCCACAAAAACATGGAAAATGATTTTTTTGTGAATCAGATTGAACCCCGTTTGAAATGTTGATTCAAATCTGATTTCTAAATATGTGTCTCAGTCTGGACACTCGGACACTTGCATAAAAACATTACTCACGCCTACAGTACCCCTTGGAGGGGGGGGGGGGTGTATATCGCTATGTTGCTGGGATGCCAGAAACACCACTGGTGAGCAACACCAGCAAGCAGTGTCGGATGAAATCACATTTAAAATCACATAGGAATGTGGTTCAAATCTGATTCACACAAACCTGTTTCCATGTGTGTTTGTGCCTGTTCAGACTTAATTAAAATTATAGTAATAATTATAAAAACAATGATCTGATTCCAATCTGGATAGAAATCAGATTTGGGCTGCCAGTCAGTCTGAACAAAGCCTATTAACTGCCTTGCCATGTGCGATTCTACAGAAACAGCGGAGAACTAGAAAAAGTGCCCTTCTGGGCACAGGTCTCCACCAGGAGGATGTTTTGTGTGTGTGTGTGTGTGTGTGTGTGTGTGTGTGTGTGTGTGTGTGTGTGTGTGTGTGTGTGTGTGTGTGTGTGTGTGTGTGTGTGTGTGTGACGCGGCTTGGCCTGTTGTAGCGCCACCATGAGGCTGATTTGAAAACTGTCAAGTGGCATTTCTTCCTCAGCCTAGTGGGAATATGCATGCACAGTTTCACCGCAATCGGACGCTGCGTTGAGTAATTGTGGCAATTTGTACAAAACGGGTACAAAGCGGGCTACTCCTGAAAGGTTTAGAAGCCAATCGTAGTCAATGAAGGTGGATTATGAGAAATCAAACAAACGCGTCTTGATCACATGACTATGGAGAGCATGTGTACGGATTTGCGTGAAATTTGGATAAAATCTGAAGGAGTAATATTAGAAAATGTGTTTTACATATGTCGGCCTCCTGGTGGCGCTATAAAGAGCAGATGTGAAAAATTCCGGTTTTTCCTTGGCCTCTAGGGAGTTGGCATACAAAGTTATCCACAGATCCGTGCAGTTAGAGGTAAAACCACTTTTCGGCCAGTTATAGCGCCACCATGAGGCTGAGTTGAAAATGTTCTAGTGGCATTTCTTCCTCGGCCTATTGGGAATATGCGTGCACAATTTCACGGAAATCACACAATGTGTCCATGATTTGCAGCATTTTGTTTGAAACTGAGCACTCCTGCAAACTTTGGAAGCCAATCTTAGCCAATCAGGATGGAGTGTGAGAAATCTGAAAGACCCGTTTCGTTGAATGGCTCTAGAGAGACTGTGTACCAATTTGCGTGATGTTTGCTCCAAATCTGTAGGTGTACTGTCCAAAAACTTGTTTTGCACAAAGCGGCCTCCTGGTGGCGCTATAACAGGCCGTTCTGGAAATTCTGGGGCAGAGGTTCATCGTTGGCATCCAGGGAGTGTGTGTGCAAAATTTGACATCGACCGGGTTAACGGTGCCAGAGATTAGCTGTTCACAGACGGACGGACACACGGACACACGGACGGACTGCAAAACATACTCTCTCCCCATGCCTTCAGCCTGGTGGAGACAACCAACAATAAGCCTATCTCACAGAATTTCCCCGCCCCCCTTAATACGCCCCCTTTCGGGGTTAGTGGTGATAACGTTACGTCACTCCATAGACGCTTCATGTTAACAGAGGTAATTTAAGAAGTCTACAACTTTTGTTTTCTCAAGGTAAGGTTTGTTCTATCTGTTCGAGCTGATTTACCATATTGTTTGCTTCATAATAATATTGGTCTGTCACATTTTTACATTAGAAAATGTACTTAGATTCTCCAGAGAAAAAAACGTGTAAATGCTCATGTTAAAGTCACCACTATTTACCGGAAGTGGGCGTGAAAAACGGGCTGTGAGATAGGCCTATTGGGAACTAACTGGCTCACTGTATCTCGCCTGTTGCATTAGCTTGTTTGTTTTAGTAATGCGATCCCATTTGTCATTCTGTCTGTGACGAGAACAAAACGAGTCAACCGGGCTGAATGGCTCAGGCCCTTGTGTGGCTCAAGCACAGTCAGCAGGCTCTAATTGGTGGCCAGTGTTTGAGTATGGAGAACGGAGAGAGGCCCAAATGCTTGGTTGGGATGTATCACCGCCTCTGCCTTCAGCTAGCCTGTTGTTTGTTTGTCTTCCTGCCTCTGTTTGGACTAGAGATTTCCTGTGCACACTCAACGCAATGAGATCCTCTGTGCGGTAAACGAATCCCTCTCAATTATGTTTGAATGTGTCTCAACATGGGTTTATTTTCTCTCTCTCTCTCTCTCCGTGTTTTGTTTTCCAGGTGAGCAGTGTACCATGAACACAGCTGTTTACAGCGTCCCCAAATGTTAACTGTAGGCCAGTAGAATTATCGGTCATTATGTGTTTAAGAACAGGTTGAGGTCTTAATTGCTGAAAAACAATACTTTCCCCAGAGAAAAATACAAATCTAACCTTCCATATGAACATATCGCAAAGTGGTTCAGACTAGCATATCATATGAACTACAATAATACAAATAAGCTAGAGCATCTGAAAAAATTTGTATTGGCTATGTAACTCGTGTTCATTCATGGACCAAAGCAAATATACAGCCACATGTAAAAAGCATAGCAAACACAGTACTTCGAAGTAGAGAAGGCTGTGTTGATGAACATGCTAACGTAACAGCTATTATTCTCACACCCAATTCTCACTCCATAACTATGTCCATGTTGGTGGCCGAATTAGAACTTGTCCGATACGAGTTTCTCAAGGTCAACGCCGACTCCGATCATTTGGGACTGCATCGATCTGAGGTTGAGACCCTTCACAATATGTGAAAAATGCATGGTCTGTTGGCAAGAAATGTGGTCAAGTGGTTTGCGAGATTAGCCCCAGACAGCCAGACAGACAATATTTATTCTAGACAGCTCACGGCATAAAAATGTGAGTCTGCCATATCAGCATCCATAGCCGCCGATTCCAATAAAATTGCAATATCTGCTTGACATATTGGTCAATCCGATGTATAGGACGGCCTCCAGGTCAATGACTATTCACCAAATGGTGACATACTGTATGTGTAACGCCCGGGAATCGAACTCGGGTCTCCTGTGTGGAAAGCCAAAGTCTTCCCCCTTGGGGTGAGATATTAGGCTGATGGTCATCAGGCAGCTCCATCCACTTGCATGGAGCTCACGAAGTCTCGCGATAGACGAGACTTCATGCTTTACGGCTGGAACACAGCAACGGCGTTACTATGGAGTAAAGTGTGTGTACACTGTTGACATTAGAGAGGATTTATACCAAAAAATAGATTTTCGAGCGATGGAAATAAGCGAATTAGCACTAAAACCCAACGCCCCATTGAGGGCTTATGGTGGGGTAGGGGAAATAGCCAATAATGCATTTTTGCACAAAATAACACCTGGACCACTTTGGTGCGGACCTAACAAGTAACTACAACTAAAGTTAAGAAAGCCTTCTAGCACGAAATTCTCCTTTAAGTATGCCTGGTTTTCAGGTGGGTGGTGAATGGTGATATACCTGTAATGAAGCCTCACCCACAGCTGTTGTTGTATGTCATACGTATGATAAAGGGTTAGGGGAGGGGATGATATTGTGATGTGATGTCACAATATCATGTGTATTTTGATTGAGCCTTTTGACTCAAAGGTTTTCAGCTTTCAGGAAGAAACCAAAAATACACAGGGAAGATATATTTCAATATTCTAACGACACCTGGGTCTATTAGAGTAATGTTAACTCCATAGAACACACAGAACAGAAAGTACAAAAGTCATGGCATCTTTAAACCAATCTTAATGTGCGGTCCAGGACCATCCCCCAGCAGGGGTCCTTGAGGGGGTTTCAGGGGGTCCCCAGCCAAATTAAGAGTTGTTCAATTTTGCTGTAATTCAATTCAATTGAAATTATTACTGTGATTATTCTAATAGGTTTCAATATTGCCACTATGAATCTATGTATGTAAAATGATTTAATTTAAAGCACACATATTTTTATATCAGGGTTCCTACAGTAAGAAAGAATCAGGGTATGATCCAATGAAAGTCAGTTGGGGATCCATGGCATGAACAAGTTTGTAAAGCCCTGGCTTAAATACAGCTTTATGACACATATGATCCATGCATTCCTTGAATGTTCTACTAATGAAGATGAAGTTCTCAAGCAAGAAGATGTGTAATTAATGCAATTTCTATTTTGGGGATAAGCTGGCAGAGAAATGGAACGAAAGAGTCAGGACTAATTCTTAAATCAGTTTTCATCAAGCATGTACAACAAAGTATAAATTCGGCTTTGGGAAGGTTGAAGACAGACTTGGTTTCAGTGTCATCAGTACCTATCAGCAGGCCTATACGTACATGGCAGGGTACTGTAGTGTGCTGTACAATATGGGCCCATTCAGTCAGACACATTAGGAAAGACAAAAACAAGTCTTACAAATTACAATTTAGGCATTTAGCAGATGGTCTTATCCACAGAGACTTACAAAGTGCAATCTTCCTCCAATAATTAGAGAAGATTTTCTAAAGAGCTTCCACTGCGGGGGTCACCCTAAGCTTCCCAGTCTGGTTTAGAGGGATTAAAGATTTAACCAACACATTCACCACCGCTCTGCCACAGGAACCGATGAGCACAGCGCAGCACCGTGGGGAACGACATGAATGAATGCAAATGAGACACGTTTACTGACTGACCCATGGCCTCATACCGAGCACCCAGCAGTTTAAATTGATTGAGATTACATTGGATATGTAGTTAGTGGTCAGCATTAAGTCACAGGACTTTTAATCGTGGAAAAATTACACACCACATGGGATGAGGCAAAGATACTCTGGAAAGCTGGAAAGTATGCAGAACATCTTTATGGTCCAGAGCAATGTAAGTGATGCCGGTGAAAGCTTTTTTACAACGCCGCCATAAATATCCCATTAGATAAGCCGGAGATAAGCATTAGAGAGACACAAGATAACAGTTTAACATTCTGGTTGAGCCTGCTGTAAAGCATTGTGGTCCCAGTAAATAATCTCTGGTCCAACCCGACATGATATCTATCCGTTTGAGCATTATATCTGACCAAGTTGAAGCCCAGAAAACATACAACTTCATTCAACTGTAAAACACTCCTCTTCTCAGATGTTGTGAGTGAGTGCACTGCGCAAACTAGAGATAACATTGACAGAGTGCCTATTCGGCCCATTTCCTTCCATCTACATGTACAGTACTGTATCTCATTTATTTGACATACAAAGCAGGCCCATGTTAAATAAAGTATGGACAGTATTTTAAAGTTACATTATTGTACTATTCTGTGACTTAAATCTATATTGCCCTGATGTAATAAATGTCACTCATCATCTGATGCTCAATGCAGTTTAACCATTTAAGAGCTATATACTTCTTCATACAACAAATAGCTAAATAGCCGAACTACAAGCTCACAACACAGCTTGTAGATCTGATATTTTAGTTGGTTTTTTTTATACTGAAATTTTGACAAGTTGCCTCTAATGACATTCCCAAAATAAAAACGGTACGATATTTGCACTACTACTAACACTACTTAGCCGACGACTGATAGAAACAGCAAGTGGTTTGATTGAAGTGCGATGCCAAGGAAAGGCTCACATCCATCTGGTCCTTATGAAATGTGCAAGAGGAGCGCGGTCCCCCGCTGAACTCTATATGACTACGCAGACACTGATTGACAGGCCCTCGCCCGTTAAGCCTGGTTCCACTTAAGATGCATTCACATTGACAGATCTATGCGATGGTCACTGGGTCGTAACCCGGGTCAGCCTAGATATGTAGTGTCTGCTCCATCGAGGGGCGAAGGATATGGGTCAGAGGTCATGCTATTAAACTGACACATTTGTCACATTCACGTCGCATGCTTTTTGATTCCATGATGTCGCATTTGAGAAAAGGCTATGGAATTTCAAAGACCCTTTAGTGATTTTAACTTAAAAACTAAAAGTTTCAAGGTAGATTGAGTTGTTTTGGGGCATAGCATCAGACCCACACTTGAAGTCATGATGTCATGAAAGGGTGTCACTGGGTCAAGAGCTCTACGGCTGAAAGATTATCTTGTTTCCAATTTGGAACCCAGCTTTGATGCCCATTTCAGAGGTTAATATGCACCCCAAAACAAATTGTAATGAATTCTAGTTGTCACTAGAAGGGCCAAAACAAATATCACATTACTGTAGTTAGGCTACTAATGCACGGTATTTCCAAACAAAGCTTCATGTCCTACCTGGGATTCAAACCGTCGGTCTCATGCGTGGGAGATCAAATGTCTTCCGCTCTTTCGAGAGAGAATCCCAGCGCACCTCGCCAGGGGAGATATTGCATATCGTCACTGTCGGGTGAAAAATCCAAAACGGTTCGTTTTCAGGATTCAAATTCAAAACAGCAAAATAGCAGATCTTAAGCTTAAAATGTGTCGCTTCGCACTGCATTTCAAGCTTGCAGATCTGCTACTTTTGATACTTTACACTTTATTTAGTATGAGAATGTAGTATAATCATGTAGCCTAAGCCTAAGCCTTAAATGGTTTCTGGCCGACAGCAACGATATCTGAGCTTAGTACACCAGGATAGTATTGCTCGATGGAAGAGTAGGGAGACCACCTCCAACCACTGCAAATCATGTACTAGTTATTGTATTAACACACTCTCTCTTAAAATAAATAATGCTTTATTCATTCAAATAAGTTCCCATGCAGCTTTAAAGGCTGACTTCTAAAGAGAAATACAGATCAGTTTGACTTCCTTTACCTTTTGTATTATACTGTATGATGTTAAGATACTGATTTGTGGGTGGTTGCCATTCTTTCTAAAACAATATATTTGTCTTCACCAATAGATAGCTGAGCAATAGCCTCCTTTCAGTGTGCATGTATAGACTTACCTTTCATGGCCCACTGTAAATAGGAGTACTGTTACAGTGCCTGTATGAGGGAACATAAAGCATATTGTCACAATTTCACCTCGGTTGTAAGGGGGACAAATAAGGCTGTGAAAAGACTGATCATGTTTCTATAGCTAGTGACAAATTGCAGCTGGGGGATAAAGGAGGGACAGGGGGAAATCAAGCTATGTGCATCAAAATGTGCGGTACCATATGCGCTCGTGGATCTGCTATATTAATACAAAAATAATAATAATAATAATAGTGGAAACTTTTTAGTTTTGACATGCCCAAAGCAGGGATATGCAAGGTTGAAATTGGTTAAAATGCACCCTCTTCTTGCTGGGGTTATGTGGGGAGATTTCTGTTGATTCGTGTAGGCTTATTATTCACTGACATAAGTGGTGACATTACCCCCTTGTCCTTAAAAAAAATCCCCTCTGAAAACAAGAGTTAAGACAGCATTTCTCCAATGTTTTGGAGACTCGACTGTCTCTGCAGGATTGGTGGGGGTTGGTTGTTTAAGCCAATAGGCAGGGAGCTGCACTAATGTCATTTCACTGTGGCGAGGCTTGTGGAGCCTATTGCGCACAGGACGCCGCAGAATTATTCTGAGATGCTGCTGCTGTGACATTAGTTGTAGTAGTAGGTGAACTCAAAAACTAGTGTGTTCGGGGTCGTCCATCTCCAAATGCGGCCAAAACCAACGCTTTTAAAGGCAAGCCGTCTGTATTATTATAACCAGGCACAGCGCAGCGGTGCGCGCACATTCTGTTCTGTGGACTTTTCCGCTCGTATGCCAATGAGACGCAGCGTCAACTGTTCCCCTCAGTTCAGGAATATTGGTTCTGGTCTGGATATCCCGTGCGGCACTACGCCTGAATAGCCTACTTTAGGGTGAGTTTAACGTCGTCAGTTTTATTGTTTTGTTATATGTCATTGTGGTTTTCAAGTGCTCTTTTGACAGCTTTATTTTACGGCATTAGGTGACGTCTATGTTGGGACAGCTTCCAATTAAGTTCCAAGTAAAGTGCTCCCATGATTTTATGTTGGACTTCTATGGCGGAGCTGTTGGGAGTTCATTTCGACAGCCTGATCATCCTCTGTCGTTTAATTATGTATTATTAATATTCCGTAGTAGTAGCGGAGTGTGTCGCTTCTCGACCAGAACAAATCTATAAAGTTGGGTTGGAGATCTGTCGCTAGAACTTACGACGGAGTAGGCAACTAGGCAATGAAAGTGGCGTTGGCGTTTAGGCGCTGCACCATCAACTCGGTAACCCGCTATCCAGCGCTCACACTGCGCTTTTACGCAAGGCATTATACGCATACATGTCCAAAAGACAGCCGGAACTTTCACTTTCGTTGCTGAAACAGCAAAAAGAAAAAGAAAAAAAAAACGATTTCAAAGTGCTTGAAGCAACTGACTGAGACGTGGTGGGACGTGTGCAGCCCCCTGGGGCTCCCAGATGTATGGACTCAGCTGTCGCCTGTCACTTTGGTGACAACTGGTCGGCGCTCTGACTGTCTGTCCGTGTCCACACTCCACACACCACCCCATTCCCGTCTGCTCTCACTCTATCTGGGGGCGAGAGACACGAGTCACGTTGAGTGAGCCAGCAAGAATGTGTGAGAAGTCAGTTCATCCATGCTGAGTTTCACACTTTCCCCATGGTTTATCTGTGGTGGATATGAAGCTGTGCGGGGTGGACTGCTGTGTGCTTCAGTCACGCTGTTCGTTCGGAGTTCTGTTAAGAGTTTTATTAGGATCCCCATTAGCTGGTGCATTATTGCATATCAGCAGCTAATCTTCCTGCGGTCCACACAGAACATAAAAACATGACATTCGACATGAATGACATTACAGGACAATGAAATATAATGCAAAATATTTGATAACAATTTCCTCATCCACTTTCTGATTCCTCATTTTCTTGGAAGAGAAACAAAAACCAAAAAGCATATCTAGTTATCTACCTCCGTTACATATTAGCCTTCCATTATATTAAGAGTAGAAAACAAAAGTAGAGATAAAAATTGAAAATATAATCCTAATCATGTGTGTTAATGTATGACGCAGCGGCGCTTTGCACTTTGACGTAATAAATACTGTACACGTACAGAACAATATTTCCTCCCAGCACAGGACAGCAAAGCAAACTGTAGGCTACATTGGTGCTTTAACGTGTGTCAGAGTAGACACTTGGCATTAGCAGCAATATGGCACAAAGTCAGCCTGGCTTGAAATCTGTCACTGTAGCCACAGCTGGGGGGCTGATCCCAGTTCAGCCCTGACTCTATCAGTCAGCACGGCAGGGAGGGGTAGGGGCTCTCAGTGGGGTCCAGGCTTCCAGCAACTCTGACAGATTTAACCAAATGGACCTTTACATCTGTAACTCTCTCTGAGAGTGTACACAAAAGGAATGAAATTGAATAATTTGGTTCCGTACTTTGCGCACACACTCTGACGGGACGGGGTTCCTCGTAAGTTAGGGGGTTTAAGGGTTTTTTATCAGGGGTTTACTATCATCCTAATGAGGGCTTAATTTATCTAATGATTGCCAGCTGAGTGAATGTGCCACCGTGTGGAAGTCAAAAACATTTTTGCCTAATTATCCAAATAAAGGCAGTTCGGGAATTGAAATTATAACAAGATTTCCTAAATTGCACGACTAGCTAATTGCCCACGCCAAACACATATTAGTGAGGACATTTACAAACCTGGGGTGAGGAGTTAACGACGGTTTAGCACAGGTTGGCACCGTTGGCTAGCTAGCTACAAGCCTAATAGAACTTCTGATACTCCTTTTCTTTAATCAAGTTGTATATTTCCATGCCAGGAGAAATGTGTTGAACTCGGCTTCGGCGCGCGCGCGCGTGCGTGTGTGTGTGTTTAGGGAAATAGTGGTTGGGAACTTGGGAGGAAGGGGAGGGTGCCGAAATCAAGGAGTTGGTGTCCCCTAGTGGTTGGAGTGGAGAACTGCTACAGCTGAGGACTCAATGGTGGCATTTGGCTGTAACAATGACTTGACTTGTACTAAATGTTCATCCAAAAACAATGTAAACTACACTCCAAAGATTCCCTGGCTGTGATAGGCTTGGCCAAGGACAGTAATAGCACAGCGTAAGCACTTTTCCTTTCAAAAGGGCTGCTGTATCAGTATCAACATGAGTAGGTTGAATGAAGTCATTTTTTGGTCTGATCTCTTATCTCATACAGTATATATTTGAATACCAGTAATAGCAAATATGGCTTTCATTGAACGTGTTATTGTAGGCCTATGTAACATTTCCTCCAAAAACATCTTCAACATCTGTGCTTATTTAAATGTTTTTTAGATGATCTAGAAGGCATGTGTGTGTGTGTGTGTGTGTGTGTGTGTGTGTGTGTGTGTGTGTGTGTGTGTGTGTGTGTGTGTGTGTGTGTGTGTGTGTGTGTGTGTGTGTGTGTGTGTGGGGGGGGGGGGGTTGGGGAGGGGGGGGGGGGGGATCTCAAGCTAGGCTCCAATGCTCTGCTCTGAGAGAGGGTAAATCCCCTGTTGTGAATATTAAGTTATTTATAGACAAAATGATTTACAACTGGCCCAAAGAAGTCTTCTGGAGGAGCGCCAAATGTCACACAGTGTTTGTGCCTTCTGTCTTGTGTCCAAAGGCATTAAAGCAAATCAAAAGTCACAATTAATTGAATCTAAAGCTTTTCATATATAGGCCTATATTTTGTTACAGTTTCATGAGTCCAAGAGGGAAACAAAACCATTCCCTTGGACAGCAAGCACGGGAAATGTATAATGTGTGCTCTTTGGCCAATGTAGGGCCTACATAAAGATCTAAAAGAGTGTAAAAGTAGACCCGTAAGGCTTTAACCGGTGCCAGTTCAATAAATAAGAAGAATGTTGATGGTTTAGTTTAGTACCAAAGCGCATTGTTCAAATCTCAGTAGGATTTGGAGTGGCAGATGGGTCTGCTTATTCTTATGAGCACCTCATAATGTACTGCTCAGCTCCAGTGACAACCCCCTCATAATATTAGCCACATGACGTCACTGAACCTCCGTCCACCTCCATGAACGTGCTGCAGTTCCACTTTTGGCCAGTAGGTAGTGGCAGCTTCAACGTTGGCCAGCCCTTCTGGGGCAGGGCCGGATTAACCCCCATGAGTGCCCCTGTGCAGATCATTTTCTAAATATGAATTTAAGCACATGCTACTTGTGTCTCATTTTACTTCAGTCATGATGCTATTGAGCACTTCCGCACAAAATTTTGGTGCCCAAATCGAAAAAATGCAACTTCCATCGTAATGAATAGCACCCCCCCCCACCCCCCCACCCCACCCATCCATCTCTCCCCATTTCCTGTCAGACTACTGTGTACCTATCAATAAAGGCATAAACCCCACGCCCCACCCCACCCCCCAAAAAATAGCAGATCTACAATCTCACGACTCGTGTTGAAAGGCTTTGTGATCACTTTATGGATCACTATTTTCACATGTTTTATATCATTTGACAATTTGGCTGATGTTTTTATATACCGGTATATAGTTTGTTGATGCAGTAAATGCTCACTTCACTGTTATCTGGGGAACCCCCCCAACATCATGTGAGGACCCACAGGTTGAGAACCACTGCACTACACAGTATGACCTGGATCTGGAGACAAATCACAGACACAAAGCCATGCAGTCTCAGACTGTGCGTGTGTGTGTGTGTGTGTGTGTGTGTGTGTGTGTGTGTGTGTGTGTGTGTGTGTGTGTGTGTGTGTGTGTGTGTGTGTGTGTGTGTGTGTGTGTGTGTGTGTGTGTGTGTGTGTGTGTGTGTGTGCGCGTGCGTGCGTGTTTACCAGAGTGTAAATGAGTACAATATAAGTCCTATAGTGCCAGTTTGTGTATATGTTTCCTGCATACCGTCCCGGTGAAATGTCCACAGAGGCCGTGTTTGTGCAGGGCCCAGAATGAATCACCCTCGCGTCCGCGTAAATCGCCTGCAAGCCAAACACTCTGGCAGCCTTTTATCCCCAGACGTGGTCCAGCTAGCCGCAGCGGGGCTAAAAGCGGCACGGGACAGGGCCCTGTGTTGTAAGGAGCTGTCAGGATAAACCAGTCTTTCATGGCTCTGGATGGGGAGATGTGGCATGGAGTAAGGCCTGCCATAGACAAACTCCAGAGCGCAGAACCCATTTGACTGTAAACTGTTTGTGGTAGGTTGGCAGGCGGTTGTATGAAATGTGGCTTGTTTAAACGCCGGTGGTCCTCGCGTCCGTGGTCATTCTCGGCCTGTGTAAATGGACGGTGGCCTGCCTCGGTCATTTTTAGGTGACTGCTATACGTTTGTGGTTTGCCAAGGGTGGGAGAAGCGTGGCCACACCACCACTGACGTACTGTAGCCTTATGTGGTGGAGAGATCATAACTTCATGTGTGCTGTGCAGTAAAGGAATAACCCCCCACACCATCAAAGTTACAGAGGACTGTAACTTTCAAACTGCAATGCCTGCAAGTCAGTGGGGCTCTGCCTCGAGCGATGTGCACATTGAATCCACATGCTAAGCATTATTCTAAAGTGATTAAAGGTAGTTAGTGATTTAGCGCTTCCAGGCACAACTCTGTTTATTAGGAGTTGCAGGATGATGTTAGAGGAGGAAAAAACAAGACTTGGCACATGAGCCCAGAGTTTGAATTCCCCAGCAGATCTCTGCTAACCACACATTACTGGCATCAGACCTCCACGATGATAAAAGTCATATTCATGCAGCGCACATGTTTCATTATCACTCCAATGAGAATCAGCTCTCTCAAGGAATACTGTATAATAACAACCACGGTGCAGAGCTGTGAAACTGGTCATTATCAACATGCTTGCCTTTGATAAAGGGGTATAACAGATATCAACATGCCATGTGTTAACTGCTTAATAGCGAACGTAGCCGATTTACAAGCTCATAACGCGTCGCACTGCAACACTTTGTGAGCTTGTAGATCTGCTATTTGCCTATTTCCATTTTGTTTTCTACTTTTTGGGGGGGTTCCATCTGAAAAATGTTGAAACACCAACATAGGGACGGACGCTAGGGTTAATGTGATCAAACCTTGGTGATGGAGAGTTCTGGAAAGTTTTTCTGACCCAGCCTGACACAGACAGGCGTGTCGACGACGAGCAGGTCTGTTTTTCACCGCGCCTCCCCCTGCTACACAGGGATCCACCTAAAAGCAATCACAGCATCCACCGGAGCGACATGCAAAAGAAAACACATTACCCCCAGATAGTCATTAAAGAGCGCAGCTCATTTCCCCGGCCCACAACAGGGGATTCGGTTAGAGCTTTCCGGACCCCCGGCTGGAAGTATGCAAAACACCCCTCCTCCACCCCAAGCCCACCCCCACCTCCACCCGCACCCAAACCCTTCCTGTGGTTCTTGTTCCCCGAGCCACGGTGGCATTGTCAGAGAGGGGTGGAGTCAGCCAAAAATGTGAAAAAAAGGTCAGAGGGATTTAAAAATGGCCTCTGCTGCTGGACACAGGGTTTTGTATTGACAACAAAGTATTTCCTGATTCTCTCAGAGAGTTCACAGGGGCGAGGGCCTGCTGCTGTTGAATGTCTGCTGCTAGAACTTGTAACATACGGTATATATCTTCTTTTATCCAATCACAGTTCAAGTTTTCTCAAAATCCCATTTGAAAGTAGGCTGCTACTCTGTACCTACGCCATTATAATAAGGAATCTAAAAGTAACGTAACAACTTAAGCCCTATACAACAAAGAGAGAGGAGAGACTCGGTATGGGTAAACTGAGGTGAACTGGATTTCAGATGATGCTGTAGTGTAGTGTAGTGTGTGGGATCTGCATTCTCTCTCTCCCTATCTTCACCTCCCTCTGTGATTAAATTCACGTGCCTCTGCTAGCTGTCACATCAGGTTTCCTCGGCTCTCCATGCCTAGTTACAGCCTTCCAATCACTGGAAAAGTTAAGTCAGCTTTTTTGCCTAAATTAGTTAGAATCACATGGTTAACTTCAGTCAAAGTATTGTGTGTTTTGTCATCAATGAAACAGACCATCTGTCCATGCTGCTCACCTTCCCTGCTTGGGCCTGGGCCTGGGCCTGGGGCTGGGAGATAACAGCACGAGATACCGGGCCCGGCAGACTTGTGTTTAGATTTCCCCTACGCTCCCAATGTTTTTCCATCTGGTGCGCCTCCCCATGCACAGGATATATGCTGCGTCATTGATTGTAAGTGACTGTACATGAGAGTGAATGAAGGTATGGTGCAGGTGGGTCAATATTGACAGAGGTTAACTAAGGACAAGCTCTAGTGGAGCAGCCAGCATGGCCACCAGGCCCCGCGATGATGGCACCCCCCGCCGAGCTGACAAAGAGGTCCGTTTGGTCAGAACGACCTCGACGGCCGCTGCGGCTATAGGACAGTTCAAGGGGGGCACACTTTTTGTTTGCTGTGCTCACGCTCCTCTTCCTGTTAGGAACTGGGTTCTAAAGGAAAACAAGAGAGGCAGGCCCACCAGATGTGTGTGTGTGTATACACTGTATGTATGTGTCTGTGTGCATGTGTGGATCGGTGTTTGTGTTTGTCTGTACACCCGTCCGCAGGCAAACACAACCTCGGCCAATCAGGGAGATCTGCAGATGTTTCATGATGTGGGGAATGAAAAAGGACAGCCGTACCAGATGGAAGGAAATGCAACTATTTTCCATTTAAAAGGAGCAAAGGAAAGGATTAAAACTCTTAAGCACACGCGTGTGTGTATATGCACGCACGCATGCGCACACATGCACACGCACACACACACACACACACACACACACACACACACACACACACACACACACACACACACACACACACACACACACACACACACACACACACACACACACACACACACACACACACACACACACACACACACAGAGCTTGTATCCCAGCTTTTGTCACATGCTCTCTCCCATTCCATGCCAGCTCAGGAAGTCAGATGAAATCATTTAGCTGTCATTAGCACCAACAGAGATGCTGACTGAGGTGGACACATTAGACTAGGTCTGGTCTGCTGGCTGCTGAGAATAAACCTTGTTCTGGACATTTGTTTCCTTAATCTGCGGGGTGATAAGACAACGAGGGGTGTTCTGCTTTCCATTCCACACATACGTGTGCCTACACACACACACACACACACACACACACACACACACACACACACACACACACACACACACACACACACACACACACACACACACACACACACACACACAGAGATCCCAGGGTACTAATGAGGCAAGCCTGGTCTGTGTGTGCGCCTGGGTCTCGTATCCTGACTGACGCCTCCACGCGCTTCAGTGGAATCTAACCAGGCCCCAACAACCAGACCCGAGCAGTCACACACACACACACACACACACACACACACACACACACACACACACACACACACACACACGCACACAGATTGGATGGATTTCGAAAAATGGTTGACCTATATGTTGTCTGTCTGTCTGTCTGTCTGTCTGTCTGTGGCAACAAGAGGAGTGGTTCGAGTGAACCCCAGCCCACATCCACGGTCAAACAAGTGTCCAGCTGTGCTTGTGCTCAGTCAGCCAGCACTAAGTGTCCAGTGAGATGTCTCAGTCAGACTTGGGTTAAATAAAAGGAAGGCAGTGACTGACTTCTATAGTTGTTCCTCTTGCAGTGTAGTGTAGATCTCACTGTTCTGTGTCTGCCTTCTAGGAGGAGGTAAAAAAAAGAACTTAGGGACCGCTTTCTTTGGCCCCTGGTGGGAAACATTTTCATTTTCCAAAAAGAACATTAAAACATAAATGAAAAAAGTAATGGTTAAAATGGAGTTTGAAGTTACAATGGGTTTGTATAGGAAGCTAAAAATGAATGTGAAATATCTAGATACTGAATTGAGCAACTTAAAAACTGTCTGGGGTGTTCACAAAAACCTGAATAGATGATAAAACGGCCAAAAGTTGTTTTTGAAAGTGAAATATTTCATTAATACACATTTGTGACTGCCCCTTTCAACAGAGCAGAACATGATAAACATCTATGTAAAGCATTCAAACCAACTGTGGTGAAAACCAGTATAATAGGTAGTGAAGGTTGAAAACTGGGAACATCAGTATTTTAGAGATATTTGTCAGGGCTTTGCTTGAAACCGGGACAATTCAAGCGGGGATGTCTGGTCAGTGGTCACCGTATCTTTGGTAGCAGCCAGGACCACTGGGCCTCTGTTTCAATTCCTTTCTTTTACAGTTTTGTTTTATTGCCACCTTAATGACCGAGTCTAAATTGTGTCTAATTAAGAAAGGCTGGAAAGAAGCATCCCCACTTCCACGGTCGCCAGAGTTCGCTCTGTGCGGCGGCGCTGGAGCATGTGCTTAATTAGAGCGCTCTAAAGAAGACTGTAACGAAGTGCTTCTCCAGGAATGTTAATCATTAGTGGGATCCTGACTGAGCAGCTCCATAACTGTTCCAGAGTATTGTCAGATTCCACGGTTTGCCTTTTGAAGCCCCTCAACTTGAGGAAAACGCTTCCATGTGTGGGAATTGCCAGTCCCCCCCCCCCACCCCCCTCTCTCTCTCTATCTCTCTCTTCCTCTCTCTCTCTCTCTCTCTGTTTTACTGCATCCTCCTCTTCTTCTGCAACGACTTGCTCCGAGCGCTCACGCCCGAGTAGCGCCCGTTGCAAAATGGGGGGCGGTCCCACTCATGCCTCGTTTTTAGCTTGGGGCTAGAAATGCACAGGAAGATCATTCTGAGAGGGGGATAAACTGTTGAACTCGAAGGAAACTTTCAGAGGAAGGCACAGATGTGTGGGGTTGCAAAGGGTTTGCGTGTCAGACTTTTGCCAAGCAGAGGTCATACGCTGAAGTTCGGCACGGTGTCAAAGGTTATAGTGTTGAGGGTGCTTCACCTTGTGAACTTGGATGCTGTGGCAAAGTGGTGTTTCAACAGGAGCGCAACAGGCACATGCAATCCAGTGGTTCTCACATCTTTTTGAGTGGTGCAACCACTCCAAGGAACAGCAATGTCCCTATGTCCGTCCCTATGTTTAGAGTACCAACAGGGGGTGCTGTTGCACCACTCACTTCAGACTCACTTCAGATTTTTTCTGGAAATGGAACCAAATGGGCCTGTAAGCGAGTTTTTTATTCCTATGATGGGAGGGAATTTGGAGCGCTGTGATTGGTTGTCAGTGGAGTAGGAAGCGCTGGGCTGTGTTTTGGACCGCACACAAGTGTTTATGCCTACTAGTACTCTATGACTAGTACTAACCCTATCTCTAACTCTAACCTAAACATAACCGCAAGCAGGGGAGCAACGCACCCCTCACCAACCTTAATCCAAAAACTATTAACGTACCCCTCACCAACCTTAATCCAAAAACTATTAAAAAATCCGCGGTAGTAAAAGAGTAGTAAAACGAGCGCTCCTAAACCTGAGCTATCCTAGGAATAAAAAACTAGCGGCCTGTAAGGGTCCAAAGGGTCCATTTGGTTCCATTTGTACACTTTCAGGCCCCTTTTCCACCGGGATTGAACTGGTTCATTTATTTCCCCCGCCTAATAGTAAAGCAGTTGAGAGTGTTTCCACTGAAATTAATTGGTTCAGAACCCTAAAAGTTGGTTCGGATATCGGAACCGGAACAAAACAAATGGCAAATAGCATCAAGATGCAATGTGAAAAAGTAAATAATAAGAAAAAAGAAAAGAAAAATAGTTCAAAATGCATAACACGTTACATTGCATGTTTGGTAGGTTGTTTAGTAGGGTTTTTAATTTATGCAACTACAATTCAATTTACAATCCAAACATTTTATGTCCTTTATAATAGCAACAATGTCCGAACTGCATCTCGTGTTCAATCTGGTGCACAGTCTGTTTCAAATAACTTTATTGACGTCACAAACCAGTGGGTGTCCTGCCCAACATCAGGGTCTAAATTTCTCAACGGAAGAGTAGAGAGAGACCACCTCCAATGACTGCACTTCATATGCTATAGTTATATTGTATTAACAAACTCTAAGATACAGACTAGTTAAAATATAATTTTAATTATTGAAAGATCGTAACTTTAGAATGTGTCTATCATCTTAAGCCTTCCCAGTTTGTAGAAAGGAGTCTGTCAGTCCAAACACTTCAGTGTGAGTGTGTAGTGTAATGGGGTAGCACATTCATCCTGGGTCAGGTCTGTGTGGAGACTGCCACAAGGCTTTTGTGGGAGTTATAGTGTCCTCAAATAAAGGGGCTTCCTCCCTGTAACAGCCCCAGGAGCTGTGTCGCTCCACTTCCCATTGTTCCCCAATGAGGTCCTGCTTTTACAAGTGGGTGAGAGGGTGTCAAATTGAGGGTGAAATACGATGACCTGTCCCCCATCCGACATCATCTCAGCCATGTTTGGGGAAGCAGTGCTCTTGTGTTGTCTGAAGACACATAACATCCAGTGGGATGCTGACACACAGTGATTGTTTAACTGAGATGCGTCATGTATGACTGATTCATGCAATGTGTTAGGGGCCGGGCTGCCGCTTGGAGACTGTGCATGTCTTAAGTTACATTATCCATGCAGGAGGACACAATGGACTCAAATCGAGTCAAATAGAGAAGATTGCATAAGCATAATAGTAGTACAACAGTAAGTAAAGTAGATTAATTTCATATCTCAATTCTGCACGATTGGGAATTCCCGTGCTAACATCACCTTCTGAACAAAGTCCTATTTATTTGTATAACATAACACAATTAGAGGTTGTAATCCAATATTAAAGCCCAGAGAATTAGATAATTGTTTGCACTTTGAATGACCGTGGCAAGATACTTTCGAAATGAACCTATAATAGTGTGTTATAAGGTTTGTTTTGGAAGTATTCTGTTATATTGCTGCCATTGTGTAGGAAGCAAGTATGGATTTCAGTCTCGCTTGAAAAGTTCTGATGGAGCCAAAATCCAGTAAACCATGATCCCTATAGCGTCCCTGTTCTGGTGGACATTCAATGAAAACATTCAATGAAAACATTCAATGACGAATGATGATGTACAAGCTCACATGACACGTGTTGTGGTGCGACGCGTTCTGAGCTGGTAGATGGGCTATTTTCAGAGATTTGATATTGGGGGGAAAAAGGAGGGCACCAGACCCCTGGGGGATCCTCCTGACCAATGAAGTATAATAGAGTGGTTAACCATTCAATATGATGAAAATAATTGAATCGGTCCATATTAATGTCCATACTAGTGCCAAGTGTAAATAACTTCCCCTTAATTTTCATAGTTTCTGACAAAGCACGTTGAATGTGTTTTGTCAGAAACTGGGCATGGGTCTGTGCTCTGCCCTCAGCTGTCTCCGGGGTGTCAGTGTGAAACAGTAAAAGGGGTTATGTGAGGGTTATAAGGCTAACAAGCCCACGGTCTGACCTGGTTCTTTTTTTCCCCTTTTTTTTCTCTCTCTCAGCGCCAATCTAGCTAAGTCAATATCAATGCACTGACTGCTCCACCAGTTGACCTTTTACTCCTTCTTTCAAGGTGTAAAAGGGATTGTTATTACAGTAGAGTGATAGGACTTTATTGGCCATTATAACTGAGGCTTTTGTTTGGCCTGTGTTCTGCTAATACCCGCTGGCAGGTCATTTAAGCCTTGAGACAGGCCTCCTTTTTATGATAAGGTAGCTCACACACACCAGTGTGTGCTATTCTCAACAATGGCCCTCAATGACAGTAAATTGCTACAGACTGCAGGGCTGTTTAGGAGAGCCTGACCTTCCCTGAGCACCCTTTGCTGCCACTATTTACAGCATGTCTTAGGGCCTAGATTTGACTAATGCATGCAAAGGTTCATTAACCATGTGAAAGTCTTTGCACCCCTATTTTGGGGATGTGAATAAGATTGTATTTATTTTATTTATTTAGATTTTCTAAAAAAAAAATCTTTTCAAAATGTCATGTACAAGCTCACATGTTGCAATGCGACGTGTTGTGAGCTTGTATAGAGGGTATGCGTGTGACATTATCATCATACGGTCCGGAAGTTATGCGGGATTGCCTACTGAGTGGCAAAAACTACTTTCTGGCCTTGACAGCACATACATCCAAACAGAAAGGTCCTATTTGATTGCATTAAATTACTTTAAACAACATTGAATTCACTTTGTCACTCACTTTGCCACTCGATTTGCCACTCGATCTGCCATTCATTTTATGCATGTGCATACCCTCTATAGGCTATTGTTGGCTATCATCCCAGTAATCTGCACAGTAGAGTATTTCCTGACCACATGCGATATCATGGCTTGCTTGGTCATGGTTTCGTTTACGCTTTCAAGGACGAGTTTGGACCAGAGAGGAATGCAGCTTGATCATCTGCTTGTTTGCTCAGATGAGGACTATCCCTGTCCTGTCATTGTCAGGGCATGCTGGCCCACAGAGTACCTAGCGGCTAGTGCTGCTGCTGGGTGTGTTTTATAGCGGAGAGAAGGTGTAGACCAGGTGTGAGGTGCTGTTCAGGTCGTTGTAGCTATGACAGGGGGAATGGGCCATAAAGCTCCGTAAGGGCCAGATATTTACGGTTCATCTGGTGCTCTCTAAAGCCACTAGGGTCAGGGATGCACGGATTGTCCAACTTTATATTTCTCAACTATCTGAGGCGCACCTTGAACTGTGAAACCAGAGAGGCTCTCGCTACTACTAACAATAGACTGGTACAGTGTCGAAAGAAGAGTTACAGGATGTCATAGTCTTTGTTCTCTCCGTGTGGACATTCATGTGTTCTTTCTGGGTGTAGCAGAGCAAATTATGCTGAGAGTAAGTAAATGGTTGGATGCTTGAGTGATGCAAGAAGGTTTTCATTCATGTAGTTGAAGTTTAGCAAACAATAGGCCCTTGCCAAAGGCTGTTTTCAGATGTGGATTGTCTGTCTGTCTGTGGGTTTCGCAGATGGAGGTGGAAGTTGTTGATTCCGTTGGAACATGGAACGTTTCCTGTGTGACCGCTGGTTATTCAAACGTTCTTAAGTCACAATGCATGTCGTCTCTTTGAACTTACACAACCTGCTAGTCAACTTTTATCCACTCAACTAACTGTGAATGGAGGGTGAATTCAATTTCCCTCCATTCATTCCCAATTCAATTGGGAGCTACAAATGTGTCCTCATTAAGCAGTCCTGAACACAACAAGGAATCATTATGAGTACGGTTGGTTACAGTCATGCTGGCTTTGCCAGGTTGGCTTTCCAACTTTTGATAGTAAGTTAATTTTTCACCATCACATTATATTTGTTGTATGCCCCCCCAGGCAGGATGCCCAGTTGTCCCACCCCTTTAACACTTGCTAATGGGGTGGGCCACTGAGTCTTTTGGACCAGCACAAAAGGCTTGTGGTTTGTACTGGGATCTGTTGTGAAGGGGCCTTCCTGCTCTGGCCTTGGTTGCTACTTGCTACAAAGTCTTTGTCCACAGTCTACTCTACACAAACACACGCATGCACCAAAGCACACGCACGTGCGCACACACAAGCACATGGATCATAGAACCTACTGAGGTCATTTCCACCAAATTAAACATCTGCTGAAGTGTTAATAAAGGAAGCGGTTCTTCTAACCATTTAACAGATTCCCGGTTTCCTAATAAAATGTTGTACTGTACGATGTGCATAAACCCTCTATACTACAGCCAAACTTAGAACTGAAAAGGTTAAGCTTGACTTTTCTCCGAGACACATTAATTCTCAGGGACTCTATAAACAGGTCCCTTGGGGATAGGGAGAAAGTAACACTGTGACATTGTAACTAAGCCCACCACAAAGCAAGCTAAAGGTCCAGAGTTTGACACAAACTTAGGGTGACCCTTATTTTCAAAATAATAGGCTATCTACAAGCTCACAACGGGCCGCGATGCAACATGTGAGCTTGTAGAAAATTATTTTAGCACTTATCCCACCCACCCCCGCCTTTATTTTATTTTTTATTTTTTTTGCACAATACGGTTCGGTTCGGTGTGGTTCTGCTGGTGTTTCCACCCCAGCCTGGTTCGGTTGTGAATCGAACTTAACTGTGCTGAACCGTGCTCAGTGATCAGCCTTGAATTTCCTTCCAGGCTGTCTCAATTCTGACTGCACAGAACATATCATAATAAACTAAGTGTTATTTTAATTGTGGTGAAAATCAGTACAGTTTGGCAGTTGAAAACTGGGACATTTTAGTGTTTTACAGACATTTCCGGCCAAAGCCGGGACGTCTGGTCACCGCACTCCATAAACAGGTCCTTGGGGACTAACAGGGAGAAAGTAACACTTTGACATTGTAACTAAGCCGCCCACCACAAAACAAGCTAAACTGTCCAGAGTTTGACCCGAATTGGTCGCGTTTTTGTTTTCTGAGGCAACAGGAAGGGCCTCACCTTCTGACATTCCTTCGGAGTTGAAGGAGAGGGAAAGGTCAACTCACTGACCACTGGGTGACTACACCGTGAAATCGAGAGTGTTCATTTAACTCAGAGATAAATTTGCACTCAGGATTTGACTGCGTTTTGACATCCAGGTATTGGTGGTGGAGCTAATCTGGCGTGTCAACGATTATTATGTATTGTATGTTGTTCCATGTTTCCAATAAATGTGCACAGATGTTCAGGCTATTATTTGCAAGTTGTTGGGACGCTACGCTATACATGCACCGTATCAGAGAGAGGCACTTGAGATCAGCTGAGATCAGAGTTCAAAGCTTTTACCCATCATTCTGTCAGGCAGCTGCCGACACAGTTTCCTAGTGGAAGGAACTGCTTTGCATAGATTTTGTCTGATTTCCATACGCAAAACGGCCTGTAGATTGCACAGATAGCCGGTGTCTTTGGAACAGACCTGGGGGCTTGTTTGAAACTGTTGATAGCATGATAGGAACAAACAATAATCATATTTTGGCTCACAAAGCCAAGGTCGAGGTCACATCGTTGAGCAGTGGATAGAGAGGAATGTCATATGAAGGCTGTTGTGGATACAGAGGTGGTCAATGTGGTAAAAGCAAGATGTGGCATCGCTCATGTGGTCCTTAAAGCACTTAAGCGCAGTTCCTGCATCCTCCAGTCTTACTGATGGTTCTCATTTTGGGACTCTGTTTGAAGTGCGAGGGGAGGATCTCAAGAGAGGAGACGCCTTGCCCTGCCATGTCCTGCCCTGACTGGCTGGGCTGAGGTTAATGGGCTGGACTGGGAGTTTGGGGTGGGAGGGTGAGAGAGAGAGAGAGGGGTGGAATAACCAGCCATCTGGTTGTGGGCTCCTCCACACAGTCCACACAAACACACACACACTCACTCACACACCCTCTCAGACACTCTCCCACGCACTCAGACTGACACACACACACACACATCCTTGGGTTGTTACAGTCTGGGCTTTGATATGGGTTGCAGTTGTGCCCAGAGATCTGCTAGAGGAGCCCGTGTGCTGCCATTCTGGACTTAGAGAGAAAAGGATAAGGCAGGCTGAGAGACATGGAGCCAGGAGCCTGGAACACAATCTAGGACTGGCTATCGTGGTGGTGGTGATAAGACCCCGTTTTCAGATCGCCTCAGGAGCCCCCCCCTGCACGGAGGTAAGACCACCGAGCGAACAGGGGAGCTGGTTAAGGGAAATGTACTGTAGTCTGGTTTCCAGGCAGTGGAATGTCACTTGAGATGTGGATGTGTTGTCAAATAATTGACTGAATTGTCCTTTGATACTAAATTAATGAGCATGTATAATGCAGATTTGTTTTTTCAGGTTAACTTGTTATTATATTTTATATGAATCTTTGATAATGTAGAATGTCCCTAGTCTAGAGGTTTCTAACAGGGGTAAGGGTATTCATCAGGAGTTATGCGATTCACGTAAAGACCCACGATGCGGCCTGCCATATCATTAAAGTAAAGCATTAGATGGAACTCTCTCTGCACTGCAGTTCAGCTTCTGAACCAGACTTGGCTCAAAACCAGTTCTTCAAAAGCTTTTTCCTTGTAGCCCTTTCTGAGATGGACTGAAGTGAAGGGTGCCACAACTAACTACAAAAGAGCTGATTTAAGATCACCTCTACAGCCTGACCACAGATGTGCTGTGTGCGCGTGCGTGTGTGCACGTGTGTGTGTGTGTGTGTGTGTGTGTGTGTGTGTGTGTGTGTGTGTGTACTGTGTGTGTGTGTGTGTGTGTGTGTGTGTGTGTGTGTGTGTGTGTGCTTTGAATGCAGTGGGATACAGACTATACTATTTGATGTCAGCTATGTGACAGCCCGGCAACATGTGTCGGGGTGCAGGTTAGGACAGTGAGTGCAAGGAGGTGGTCTCTCTCTCTCGCTCTCTGCGTAGCTCTCTGTATGTCACTCTCCCATCCATTTGGTGTTGGATAAACACCCTCCCATATAGCACCTCAACACATAAGCATAAGCTCTTGTATGTTTCTGTTAAATTACGCTGGCATTGTTGTAGTCATGCTGTCAAACCATTTGTTCTGGAAAGGAACCATGAATGAATGACGTGGTACTTTAGTTTTAGGATATCACATTTCGCTAGACTTCTGGATTAAATCAATGAAGTTCAAGGTGTAATAAATACTGATTTACTGTGGTTATTTCACATGAGGCAGTTTAGTCACAAAGTGTCGCTCAGATCTAATCTGCTTTGTCACATGATGACGTATCTAGAATGCCCTCTACAATAGTTATTTGCACGGGGTATAAACATGCCGTATTGCAGAAGGCTGATAATTTGACTACGAGTTAGAATTTACTGTGTATTTCTTAAGCTGAGAAATATCTTCTTTTTTTTTTGGTGAAAAACAGACTCGACAGAGCTCTGAAAAGTGCAGACTTTGAACAGAATATCTTGTTTTCTCTTCAAGTAGAGCCTATCCTACACGGGCCAGGCTAGTGTGAGCCAAGTAAAACATGTTGGGCTGGTCCGGACTGACAGAGAGCACTGTGTTGGCCTGCGTGCATGTCCATCAACCATTTCCTAGTGGAATAGAGACAGTAATTCAGACCAGGAGCTGCTTATTTTTCCTGTTCGCGTCTCAAGGGCTGTTAATCCATGGCTCCAATGTCTGGATTTGTAAGAGGGCTCTGGTTATAAGTCTGGTCAAATACGCTTTAAAAATGTCACTGTATTTTTTTTGCCTGAATACAAGGCCCAGCAAGAGGCCTGGTACAGTGTTGAATGACCTCACAGACAGGACAAAATCAGTAAACATCACATTTTCTTTGGACAGTCAACATGAAATGGTTTTGTTAATTTGCTTCAATTCTTTTTCAAAAATGTTCAGATAGAAATAGGGTTTAAGTGCATAACAAGCTTGTTATACATTATCTTTTTCAAAAACAGGACAACAGAAAATAATTTGAGCGTAAGTTAGACTTACAGAACTATATGTTTATTATTTATTTAGCACATGACCTCTTCATATTGCACATATAAGCTGGTGAATCCTTGCGGCACATCAATTTATATCTATCCATTAAACCACTTGAAACCTATTCTACCTAGTATCCCTATTCTGGGCAAAAAAACGTTTGGCCAAAAATAGGTGAACATTCAGCAAAAAGCTGCTGATCTATTTTTGGCAGAGAAATGTAGTGTAGATTGATAAAAGGAGGGGGCCTAGGCTAGTATATACCCAGGGGGGCTCCAGCCAACAAAGTGTATAGGTTTAGCTTTTTAAAGTAGATCCACATGCCTTGTTGATCTTTGATCCATCGATACTTGACGTACAATTTCCTTTCTTTTGTAGAGCCATATGAACATTTTCATTTTTCATGCCACGCCAGTTATCTCATTATTATGGTCTTGATCTGATATCAACCCCTGTCATCTCTGCTCCTCCATTCCTCTTAAACTCTGTGCCCCCTCCCCCCCACCCCTTCCCCCATCCACCCCCCTGCCTCCCTCCCCCGTCCCTCTGGCTGTCTGTGGGCAGATCAGTCAGATATGCAGGCTACAGAGAGCTCCCAAAGCCATGTTAACAAGCACCTTTACAAAAGAGAGAGGGGTTGTTAAACATTCAGTACCGCAGGGGTTAGGCCAGTGTGTGGGTGGAGGAGGGCTATGGGGGGAGGTGGGGGGGTTGTGCGGCAGAGGCAGTTAATACGCTAAACTAAAACATTGGTCCCTTGTTGCAGAAGCAGAACTTTGAAAAAGCCAGAGCAAAAAGAAAAAAAGTGACGAGTCACAATGTGGCCGGTGGTGAGTCAATATTCATACCGTGGTTAAGTTAGTTGTATATGAATGGTTCTGGCACCCAGGAGGTTAAGGAAGTTGACTTTGAGGAAATGACCCGGTGCACATGTGGAGGGGGAAATTAGCATACTAGCAGATGTGTGTGTGTGTGTGTGTGTGTGTGTGTGTGTGTGTGTGTGTGTGTGTGTGTGTGTGTGTGTGTGTGTGTGTGTGTGTGTGTGTGTGTGTGTGTGTGTGTGTGTGTGTGTGTGTGTGTGTGTGTGTGTGTGTGTGTGTGTGTGTGTGTGTGTGTGTGTGTGTGTGTGTGTGTGTGTGTGTGTGTGTGTGTGTGTGTGTGTGTGAGTGAGAGAGAGAGATTGAGCAGTGGTTTATATCCTGTATTCCACTTTGTAGATTTGGCTTCAAATCGAGCCAGGCATTCCTCTGAGTCAGGTTTGGCGGGTGTGTGACATCATCGAGGAGACTTGGCCGACATGTGAAAGTGAACATCTTTATAGCAAATGTAGCGCACGTGGTGGTGCAGCGTGTGCGTGTGTGTGTGTGTGTGTGTGTGTGTGTGTGTGTGTGTGTGTGTGTGTGTGTGTGTGTGTGTGTGTGTGTGTGTGTGTGTGTGTGTGTGTGTGTGTGCCTGAATAACAGTCAGTCTCTTGGCTCCTCCTTACTGAACCTGCCTATAGTTATCTATAGCTATCTCTCCCATGTGAAACCGCCCTCAAAACAAGGCCGCATTTTTGCTGGGTTATTTCGGTTTCCCATTTGCAAGTCAATGGATGTGAATAGAACAGTGTCTAATTTCTCGCCCCTCTTGCTCATCTGAAGACAGGTTATCTGGCTTTGTGGGCTTTTAAGTGTCATGAATGTGTAGATAACAGACCACATCTTCCAAGAGGAAGAAGACCCAGAGAAAGAGAGATAAACAGGCTCCTGATGGAACAAGCCCTTAGTTGATTCACACACAAAGGTGCCTTTGTTTCGGGCATCACAGGCCTTTTAATGGGAGGTGTCATAAGCCAACGCGCCTGACTTAACGCTTTGTGGGCAACAGCGCATTCATGAGTCACTGAGCGGCCCCAGAGATTTGCCTCCGCCGCTATCCATCACGCTGGTGTCCCGAGGAACTCAACGAGAGAGAGTTGGCAGGCTGTGCTTGAGAGGACACCAGTTGTCATGAGATATGGTGCCGGGCGGGTGTGCAGCGGCCTGCCTTGTCCTTGAGGGATATGAGTTGGTATGAATAGCTGGTGTCTGGCCTGCCATGCCATGTTGTTGTGTTGTGGTGCTTGGTAGTTAATCATTCCACAGGGGGCTACTCTGGCACGCTGCGTGCTATACTACAGTATCTCTGAAAGAGTTGTCGCTTAATGAGAAACAGGGTGCTGAAACGTACAGCTGACTGACACCCCCCGGTCAGTGGCCTTGGCCAGGGTGTTTGTGTGTGTGTGTGTGTAGTGTACTCCTTAGTATACGTATTGAACCGCAGTGGACTGTGTCCCTATTCCGGGCATGTCATCATAGGCAAACATTCTGCGGAAATATAGGCGGACATTTGACGAAAATAGACGATCTACAAGCTCACAACACATTGCAATGCGATACAACACTGAGCTTGTAGATCAGCTATTTTCGGGGATTAAAAAAAAGGAGGGGACTAAGTATAGAGCCCTGGGTGGGTTTAAGTGGTTAAATGTAGCCAAAAGGTTTGGGGCATGAATGAAGGTTTAAGGTTCAAGGTTGTATTTTATTGTTACATCTTGTGTACAGGTACATAAGAGTAAAACTTATTTTTGTTTGGCTTCCTTACAGACAATGCAGCAGCATATAGATAGCATAACATTCAAACAACAACAAAAGCACAGCAAGCACAGAAAACAAGAATAATGAGTGCAAGAAAGAGCAATCAAAGTGTAAAAATAATAGTAACATATGTACATGTGCATGTTTTCCCTGTAGTAGCAAAGTTAGGTAAACTTTATGTGAACAGCTTCACAGTAGGTTATGTTCCATATATATACAACACAATTTAGTTTGAGAAGGGGAGAATTCATTCCCATTCATTGAGAATGAATGGGAATGCATGGTTTTAGCTATCTTTAAATGTATCACCACAGTATCGTGTTGTTCACGCAATAGTGTGTGCTTGCATGCATTATGCGCGTCCATGTGTCCTTCGGTGTAAATGAACACATTCCCTCTATGCGCGCATGGGAGCCGTGCGCTCCCAGGGACCCGTGCATGTATTACATTCCAGGGGAGAGCGCAGCTTTTCAGGAGCCTCTACTGTCCTGCGTTCTTCAAAGGCTGCAGTCAAGTGTGGTGGGTTTTCTCAGCTGTCTCCCCACAGCCCTGTGTGCCCTCACTGGCCATTGGGGGGTGGGGGGTGGGGGTAGGGTGAAAAGGCCAGGCTTCTGGTCACTAGCCGGGCTCCCATTTGATCTCAGTCAGAGCCCCTGGTCCATGAGAGATGACCACAACTGGACACACATTCATCGTGACTTTTTGAACCAAACACTTGCCACCTATTTGAATGAAGAGGCTTAGAAGACAGTCTGTTTTGGATGAACATGGACAGAAGTTTATTTTAGATTACACAGGCCCTGAACACATCCAAAGGGCTCCCTTTTTCTTGCCCAAGCCAGTGATGCCACGTTGCAGACGAGGTGTACACATACTTAAAATGTCCAAACCTACTG